>NC_061512.1:224655201-224926262 GCF_022539505.1 Lolium rigidum | reverse complement strand
TACATGAGCCCATCCCCATTTTATACATTACCAGTTTTTACTTGTTTTCTCAACAAGCTGCTTTTATAGTTAACTTTGGTCAAAGTACAAGTTGGTTACTAAAAGTTGTAAAGTTAGCAAGCTACCACCAATGCAAGCTAGCTTGAGGAAAACCATTTTTGGGTTGCACGATAATACTCTTGCAACTTGCTAAGCTCTCTATGAGCAAAGCATTCCCCTGTTTTACTTTAGGCTTATGATCCTAATTTCCAGTTCTTACTTCATAAGCTTTATTTACCTTGGTTTTATCAAGGTACCTTTTTGATTCATGATTTACTTGGTTAGTATGGGATTAGTACAAGAGTATCAAACTTAGCCTAGAAGCAAACCAAATACTTAGCACCCTCATACATAGATGCTAGCGCTGATTTGAAAGTGACTCCTCCATGTGGGAAACTGGGAACTGAAAGGATTTCGAAAACCTTGGAATGACGAGTCATTCGATTGAAAGATTTTTGAAGGAGTTTTGAAACCTTGGAATGAAGATGCCTTCCATTGGATGATTTTTGAAGGTGAATATGACTGGTGAATGACTTGGTGAATTTTACAAAAACACTGATGGTTGGGTTCGGATGCGATACCATTCCAATTTTACCGTACCCCCACAATACCTGAATCTGGGTAGGGCTTAACTGGAAGTTTGTGTGTCTTAGTATGGGTTCCCTCTAAACAAGCATCATCGGGGTTATGCCGAAAGCTGCCTCTACCACAATAGAAACGATACGATATGATGCGAGATGAGGTGAATGTCCGGCCCAAGCCTCGTGCGGTTCCCGGGTTGATCGTCTGTCTTCACTCGGGAGGCCAAGCTCATGGGGAGAGGTGCCTATACTAGGGTATGTAAATGAAAGGTTATGATTGGTAGTTCGCGTCATCGCGTACGATAAATCAGGGCCGATTACCCTGACGAGCTATTGCAATTGTTGTGGCACAAGTGTACAACCTCTGCAGAGTTAAACCTATTCGAATAGCCGCGTCCTCGGTTATGGACAGTTGGAAAGGCCATACTGTTCCGTCATCAGTATTTTTTTTGAAAACTATGAATGGTGAAGGGTGACTTATGATTTTGAGATTGAACCGAGACTTTGACCTGGAACCACAACAGAGTTGTGGGGATGACACTAATGTTCCCACCTGAGTTAGTTAGCAAGGAAAAAGAGTTGTTTACAAAAATGTCTGTGAAATAAAAATTGCTTTATGCAAAATAAACTAGAGCTTAGCACCCCCTTACTAGAATTGTTAGCACTTACCTTAGTATTAGTTTGCGAGTACTTTAAAGTACTCACGGCTGTGTCCCTGGCTATTCAAATGGCCAGATTCTGAAGCAGAACAACAGTATGAAGAAGACGACCAGCAGGACGCCCACGACAACTAGGGAGCCTTCTGACGTCAGACGTTGGCCTGTGGACTAGAGAGTCCCTTCTACGTTACGCTTCCGCTATGAAACTGTGAACCTTGTGTATGTTGATCAATAGATCAACTATTTGTGTAATATGGATCATGAGATCTCTATTTGTAAGACGACTATGGTATGTAATGAATGATGACTTATGATATTCAACTGTTTTGTCTCGCAACAACAATATTCCTGGGATTGCGATGTACGGCATAACAGGCATCTGGACTTAAAAATCCGGGTGTTGACACATTTCCCCCTCATTTGTTTGAGGGTCCTTTTGCTAGTGTTCCTATTTGGTTCCCTAGTTGATTGTTGTTGATGTGTTGTTGTTGATTGTTGTAATGTTACAGATTTGGGAGCCTCCAATTCGGTTGTGGATGTGTGCCCCAAGAACCTTGTAATGTCCCGGTTTCCGCCTCGAGGAAATCCCTTAGTGGAAGTGGGCTAGGCCTTCGTGGCGTTGCCCATAGGAGATCTGAGTGAAGCCTTCGTGGGCTGTTGGTTCGGCTTTCGTAGCAACCACACTCCTCCAAACGTAGACGTACCTTCTTGCAAAGGAAGGGAACTACGGGAATCATCTCCGTGTCATCGCGTGCTCCACTCTCGGTTACCTCTATCCTATTCTATCTCTTATATTGCGTAGCTATATCTTGCTTAGTTGATTACCTTGTCATATAGGTAAATTCACTTAGTTGCATAGCTAGAGAATTTACCTTTGTGTCAAGCCTAAATTGAAAAAGAACTAAAAATTGGTTAGCACCTATTCACCCCCCCTCTAGGTGCGGCATACGACCTTTTCAGGCGGGAATGTGGTAACAACTTTTATCTAATAAATATTTAAAAAATCAAATGTTGGCACAGTAAACCTACTGACTCCCCCTTTTGGAAAGGTCTTATGAGAGTTAAGAATGATTTTTTCAGTAGTGGCTTTTTCAAAGTTGGAACTGGGGATTCAGTTCGACTTCTTTAGCCCAACAATATCTGTCTTTATATAATATAGTGCAGTGAAAAAATGTGTCGGTGGCTATTGTGTTAGCACAAACTCCTATTAATATAACTTTGCAAAGAAATCTAAATGATCTAAAATGGACTCAATGGATGCATCTTTGCCAACGCCTCATGCGAGTGCAATTGTCAAATAATCCTGATAAGTTTGTGTGGAAACTTAATGATTCGGGTATTTTTTTCGGTTAAATCAATGTACCTTGACTTGAGGCAGGAACATACAATCTTTCTATGGAAATATTTGTGGAAGTTAAAAATCCCATTAAAAATCAAAATTTTCATGTGGTTCCTCGATAGAAAAGTGTTACTAACCAAGGATAACTTGATTAAATGAAATTGGAAAGGATGTACAAAGTTCTGTTTATGTAATGAATCGAAATGGTACAACACCTTTTTATTGATTGTGCCTTTGCTAAGATTATTTGGCGTATGATCTAGTTAGCATATAACTTGCCTCCTCCGGCTAATATTACCAATATGTTTGAAAATTGGCTTAATAGGGTTAATAAATAGGATAAAGCGCGAATACGGATTGGAATTTTAGCTATATGTTGGTCTATCTGGACAACTAGAAATGATATTATTTTTAACAGATAAATGAGAATTAATTTTTTGCAGGTGATTTGAAGAGCAATACACTGGATTCAGCAATGGGCGCTGCTTCTACTGGAAGATCAGCGGGAGAATATGGTTCTTGGGTGCAAGCTGTCTACTAACGGTTACTCGGGACTTCTTTTTTCCATGCTACTGGGTGGCGGCACACTAGTAGACTACAAGATGCTTAAGATGATATTGTTTTTCCTTTTCGTCGAGGAAGTTAGCCGAGGCAATAGAATTACTCAATAAGTTAAGTAAGAAGTCACTTCTTTCTTTACATAACAAACAATTTCTATGAGACATTAGAACCCCCATTTACCCCCATTTATACGAGTTAAGAATACATAAAGGAGATTTTTCTACTTTACTACACTTTTGAACTTAGAACACTAAATGGGTCCAATTTTATATTTTAATTAAGTAAAAGAATTTAGTTAATTCATTAAGGTTATGTTTATACAATGTATCAATGGCCAACTCTCAGTAGAAGGTTCCTTCAGAACAATTATTATTTATTTCAAGCTATTTTAGATCTTTCTTAATCTTCAAAAAGAAAAAATTCCGTAATGGAATAATGGTAGGACGAAAAAAAATCAAAAGGAAATGGTTGATACTTGTCTCAACCTTATCCAGTCCATGATGTAAAACTGCTATACTACTGAACTTTGCAATAATAATAAGGAAAAATTTGCCACACGATACCGTTATTTTCTGGTGTTTGCTGAAACACACCACTCGATTGTGACTTTGCCAGGTACCATTACAATTCCGTGCCACATTTGCCAGAACACACCACCTAGCTAAAAAGGGAAAGCTTTACACTTTGTCTTCAAAACCAGTCATCATAGGCAAAAGTGCAAAACTTTCCGTTTTTAGACTGGTGGTGTATTCTGGCAAACGTGTCACAAAATTATAATGGTACCCGGCAAAGACATAATTGGGCAGTGTGTTTCAGCCAATGCCAGAAAATAACAGTGTCCTGTAGCAAATTTTCCCTAATAATAAATGTCGTCTGCATCGTTTCGATGTAGAGGCTGAGCTATGCCCCTTTTCGAAAAAAGTACCATTTTTTAAAACATTTTACACCACTATAATTCTTCTTTCTAAATCAACTAATAATGTCATCTCTAACTTATTCAACTAAAATTTGGGAGAGGTGGACGGCACATAATGAGGCAATGCAGAGCGGGCTGCGATGACGAAGCAAACAATGTTGCGAGACAGATCCACAATGACGGCGGAGTGGAAACGACGCGTTGGACCGGCGATGCGGGTGCCCACGTGGTTTGGATAGTGGCGATGTGATCGGGGAGGGGAGTTGGCTAATGACCTGAAGAAAAGCAGCTCTGGACATGGGCCGGACATTTGGCCGGATATTTGGCCGGATTTTCCCTGCGGCCGGGTTTTCCGGGAGGGCCGAATTATCCGGCCCCCCGGAAGCTCCAACGGCTGGATTCCCCTTTTACTTCCTTGCTCCTTGCTCAATCATTGCACAAAAATCTGCCAAGTCTCACCACCATTAGAGCCACCTCAAGAACACAAGATTTTCAAGATCTCCTTCCTCCCCCAACCAAAGCTCTTGATCTTTCGAGATTCGAAGGAGAAGACACTGATCTACATCCTCACCGAAGCGATTTACATTTCCCCCTCATTTGTTTGAGGCCCTCTTGCTAGTGTTGCTATTTGGTTCCCTAGTTGATTGTTGTTGATGTGTTGTTGTTGATTGTTGTATTGTTACAGATTTGGGAGCCTCCAATTCGGTTGTGGATGTGTGCCCCAGGAACCTTGTAAAGGCCCGGTTTCCGCCTCGAAGAAATCCCTTATTGGAAGTGGGCTAGGCCTTCGTGGCATTGCTCATAGGAGATCTGAATGAAGCCTTCGTGGCTGTTGGTTTGGCTTTCGTAGCAACCACACTCCTCCAAACGTAGACGTACCTTCTTGCAAAGGAAGGGAACTACGGGAATCATTTCCGTGTCATCACGTGCTCCACTCTCGGTTACCTCTATCCTATTCTATCTCTTATATTGCGTAGCTATATCTTGCTTAGTTGATTACCTTGTCATATAGGTAAATTCACTTAGTTGCATATCTAGAGAATTTACCTTTGTGTCAAGCCTAAATTGAAAAAGAACTAAAAATTGGTTAGCACCTATTCACCCCCCTCTAGGTGCGGCATACGATCCTTTCATTTGGTATCAGAGCCTCGGCTCTTATTTCGGGCTTAACCGCCTAAGAGTATGCCGAACGAAGAACCTATGGAAGGGGACGCTAAGATGGTCACCATGGATGATTTTAATTTGTTGAGGTCCTCCATGGAAGCTCAAATGGAAAGCATGAGAAAAATGATTTCCGAGCTTTTGACTCCGGCCCCTCCCATGGCTCCCACCAAAGAGGTAGATGTCACGGATGGGTTAGAAGAGGGAAATGCTTTGGTATTACCCTCCTCTACCAAACCCGTGAATGGTGATAACTTAAACACTATCACATCTCCCATTGCATCTCCTAGGGGAACTAGTGGAGGTGAGAGTTACAATCGAGTGCCTCCACCTTTTCTATCTCCCGATATACCGGTTCCCCATCCTCATATAAACATTCGGGGCGACCCACCTAAGTTTTCCGTTAATGATTTCGATACTTGGCAATTTGAGTTTAGCTCTCATGTTCGCAGTGCCTCCAATGAACTTTGGAGAATCATCGTGGAAGGCTTCAAGCCCTACAACCCCGACAAGTTGACTAGAAGAGAAGCGGTTGATAGTCAACTCAACAATACCGCCTTGCACATGATTCAAACTAGTGTGGGGACAAAGGATTTGTCTCGTGTTCGGAACTTCACCACCGCCAAGGAAGCTTGGGATGGTTTGGCCGCTAGTTGCATTGGAAGTGAGAGCATGAGAAGGAACAAGTATAATGCTCTTCGGAATAAAGCTGAAGGATTCATGAGGCTACCGGATGAAGATCATGAAGTCATGTATGGAAGACTTCTCACCGTTGCCGATGCTTTCCGGAATGTTTGTGCCACCCACATCAATGACTCTTTGATCAAGGATAAGTACATCGATTGCATGATGTCGTTTGAACCCATTGATGTCAAGACTCTTGTCAGTAGAGAATGCTATCCCTCCCTCACTTCTCAACAAGCCGTGCACGAGATGCAAGCTCTCAAGGTGCTTGAGCAAAACTCTCATGATTCTCGCAATCGAGCTCTTGGGATGTCAAAAGGGTCCAACCTTGCCTTGGCGGTCAACTCCGTGGAAGAAGTGATTCCTCAAAAATCTTATAGGGCATCTTGGAGTATCTCCTATCCGGAAGACTTGGAACACCACTACCATGACCACATGGCATTCCATGCAAACACCTTTTGGGTTGACCCATCCAAGGCCAAGGAAGAGAACATCAAGAGAAACAACTCAAGGGGTTTCACTAGCTCGGGCCCAAGAACAAGATCTTGCTACAATTGTGATGACAAGCGCCACTTCATTGCCAAATGCCCCTATGAGAATAGGGAGACTCATGGTGGAAGGCTCATCCCCAAGGACAAGAGCAAAGGCTCAAAGGTCAAGTATTCAAAGGACCCCAACAAGAAATTCTACAACAAGAGCAAGAAGGGCAAAAGGCCCTCAAGGATTGTGCTAGTGACTAAAGAAGAATATTCTTCCGATGACGTTGAAAGTTCTAGTGATGATGAAGAAGAAATCTCAAAGGAAGTGGCCACCATTGTCACTACCAACATTCCTTCTTCCTCTATCTTTGATTCACCCAATGAGAATCCTCAAATCAAGAATGCACATTGCTTCATGGCAAGGTCCACCTTGGACACATCAATTGTGCTATCAACTCCAGAAGAGTATACCTCCGGAGATGATGATGTTGATGATGAAGAAGATGCAACCTCAAATGGATTGGTTGCCCTTGCCTC
Organism: Lolium rigidum; assembly: GCF_022539505.1. NCBI lineage: Eukaryota > Viridiplantae > Streptophyta > Magnoliopsida > Poales > Poaceae > Lolium > Lolium rigidum. The sequence continues at coordinate 224,919,306 of NC_061512.1, read as the reverse complement.
CCTCTCCACTAACTCTTCATCAACAAGTGAATCTCCCAATGAGGTCATTCATGTGGAGGAAGAAAGTTGCCTCATGGCTAAATCTTCCGAGGTATCATCTCCTAACCCCTCTACGCCTAACATTTCAAATGATCTAGGGGTTGATCTTGCTAGTCTAAAAGTGAAACAAGAAATGCTAGAGTTTGATGATTTCATTCTTAACCTACAAGGTAACACTACAAAGAATGTTTCAAATCTCATGGTTCGTATAGCTCAACTAAATGGTACTCTTGAGAAAAAGTGCCAAATAGAGAGAGAAGACTCTCTTGAAATACATGCTCTTAAAAATGCTCTTGAGGAATGTCAAGAAACCATAGCGTCTCTTGAAGAGAGGCTAGAAAATCTTGAAGAACCTCAAGTTAAACTTAACAAGCTCACTAAAGCTATAGATCTTGCTAGAGCTAAGACTAAAGTGCTTATAAAGGAAAAGGCCAAATTTGGTGTTGATCATGAGAAACTTGTGAAGGATCTAGATGAACTAGACAAGGCTCACAAAGCCTTGAAGAGTGAATACTCTCTCCTCTCCAAGTCTTATGAGCAACTTCAAATTAGGCTTGCTTCATATGACATACCTAGTACCTCTACTCCTTCATGTGATCATGCAAATATTATTGAGGAAAATGCTAGGTTGAAGGATGAACTTGCTAAGGCCTCCTCTCCCCAAAGTAAACTTTCCTTGGATGATCTTTTGAGTAAGCAAAGGTCAAACAATGGGAAGGAGGGACTTGGTTATAATGACAAGGCTAAAAAGGCAAACAAGAAAAAGGCCAAGCCCGCACATAAGAAAGCCACCACTAATGGTGAAACCCCAAAGGGCAAAACCATTAATGATGATGGTGCGGGAATTGATAACCCTCACTATGTTCTATTTAAAGATTATTATGGTGATGTTTATGCTAAATATGTTGGTCCATATGATGGTTATGTTGCTTGGTCTATTTGGGTCCCAAAGACCCTTGTTGCTAACAAAAGAGGACCCATTGAGAAATGGGTACCTAAATCCAAGAATTGATCTCATGTAGGACTATGCCGCCGGAGGTTCAAAATGGGTACTTGATAGTGGATGTACAAGTCATATGACCGGCGGCAAGAACCTCGTCAAGGAGTTGAGGCCCAACATAAATAATATCACCGTCTCCTTTGGCGATAATTCTACATCCGAGGTATTGGGTTTTGGCAAGGTTGTGGTTGCACACAACATTACTCTTGTGGATATCATGCTTGTCAAAACCCTTGGTTACAATTTGCTTTCCGTTTCCGCCCTTGGCAAGATGGGTTTCGCCATCTTTATTGATAAAGATATTCTGGTCCTCTTGTGGAGCAAGACTCTAAAAGTCGCTTTCGTTGGGTATCGCGAACACAACTTGTATGTGGTGGACTTTTCGGGGACCACCACGACAAGTGCGATGTGCCTATTCGGAAAGGCGGATGTGGGTTGGTTGTGGCATCGCCGCCTAGCCCATGTCAACATGAGAACTTTGCAAAGTCTTCACAAGGGGAACCATATTGTGGGACTAATGGAAAATGTGTCTTTTGCCAAAGATCGTGTTTGTAGGGCTTGTGTTGAAGGCAAAATGCATGACTCTCCGCATCCAAGCAAGACTATCATCTCTTCCAAGAGGATCTTGGAGCTCCTTCATGTGGATCTCTTTGGTCCCGTTGCTCATGCAAGTCTTGGTGCGAAGAAACATTGCTTGGTGATTGTTGATGACTACTAAAGATACACTTGGGTCTACTTTCTCAAGACGAAAGATGAGACTCGACAAATATTCATTGACTTTGCTACCGAGGTGCAACGCCAACACAACCTCCTAATTATGGCAATAAGAAGTGACAACGGCTCCGAGTTCAAGAACTATACACTCAATGATTTTCTTAGTGATGAGGGGATTCGACATCAATATTCCACTGCCTACACCCCTCAACAAAATGGTGTTGTGGAGAGGAAGAACCGGACTCATATGGATATGGCAAGATCTATGATGGCGGAGTATAAATCCCGCTATAACTTTTGGGCCAAAGCCATCTCCACCGCTTGCCACTTGATGCGTGTGGTTGACACGTCCGTTGGGAACCCCAAGAGGAAGGTGTGATGCGCACAGCGGCAAGTTTCCCTCAGTAAGAAACCAAGGTTTAATCGAACCAGTAGGAGTCAAGAAGCACGTTGAAGGTTGATGGCGGCGGGATGTAGTGCGGCGCAACACCGGAGATTCCGGCGCCAACGTGGAACCTGCACAACACAACCAAAGTACTTTGCCCCAACGAAACAGTGAGGTTGTCAATCTCACCGGCTTGCTGTAACAAAGGATTAACCGTATTGTGTGGAAGATGATTGTTTGCGAAAAACGATAGAGAACAGTATTGCAGTAGATTGTATTTCAGATATAGAGAATTGGACCGGGGTCCACAGTTCACTAGAGGTGTCTCTCCCATAAGATAAACAGCATGTTGGGTGAACAAATTACAGTTGGGCAATTGACAAATAAAGAGGGCATGACCATGCACATACGTATTATGATGAGTATAGTGAGATTTAATTGGGCATTACGACAAAGTACATAGACCGCCATCCAACTGCATCTATGCCTAAAAAGTCCACCTTCAGGTTATCATCCGAACCCCCTCCAGTATTAAGTTCAAAGCAACAGACAATTGCATTAAGTATGGTGCGTAATGTAATCAACAACTACATCCTTAGACATATCATCAATGTTTTATCCCTAGTGGCAACAGCACAACACAACCTTAGAACTTTCTGTCACATTGTCCCGGTGTCAATGCGAGGCATGAACCCACTTTCGAGCATAAATACTCCCTCTTGGAGTTACAAGCATCTACTTGGCCGGAGCATCTACTAGTAACGGAGAGCATGCAAGATCATAAACAACACATAGACATAACTTTGATAATCAACATAACAAGTATTCTCTATTCATCGGATCCCAACAAACGCAACATATAGAATTACAGATAGATGATCTTGATCATGTTAGGCAGCTCACAAGATCCGACAATGAATCACAATGGGGAGAAGACAACCATCTAGCTACTGCTATGGACCCATAGTCCAGGGGTAGACTACTCACACATCACTCCGGAGGCGACCATGGCGGCGTAGAGTCCTCCGGGAGATGAATCCCCTCTCCGACAGGGTGCCGGAGGTGATCTCCTGGATCCCCCGAGATGGGATCGGCGGTGGCGGTGTCTCAGTAAGGTTTTCCGTATCGTGGCTCTCGGTACTGGGGGTTTCGCGACGGAGGCTTTAAGTAGGCGGAAGGGCAGGTCAGGAGGCGGCACGAGGGCCCCACACCACAGGGCCGCGCGGCCAAGGGGGCCGCGCCGCCCTAGGGTGTGGCCCCCTCGTGGCCCCTCTTCGTCTCCTCTTCGGACTTGTGGAAGCTTCGTGGCAAAATAGGACCCTGGGCGTTGATTTCGTCCAATTCCGAGAATATTTCCTTACTAGGATTTCTGAAACCAAAAACAGCAGAAAACAGACAATCGGCACTTCGGCATCTTGTTAATAGGTTAGTTCCGGAAAATGCACGAATATGACATAAAGTGTGCATAAAACATGTAGATAACATCAATAATGTGGCATGGAACATAAGAAATTATCGATACGTCGGAGACGTATCAGCATCCCCAAGCTTAGTTCTGCTCGTCCCGAGCGAGGTAAAACGATAACACGGATAATTTCTGGAGTGACATGCCATCATAACCTTGATCATACTATTTGTAAAGCATATGTAGTGAATGCAGCGATCAAAACAATGTATATGACATGAGTAAACAAGTGAATCATAAAGCAAAGACTTTTCATGAATAGCACTTCAAGACAAGCATCAATAAGTCTTGCATAAGAGTTAACTCATAAAGCAATAATTCATAGTAAAAGCATTGAAGCAACACAAAGGAAGATTAAGTTTCAGCGGTTGCTTTCAACTTGTAACATGTATATCTCATGGATATTGTCAACATAGAGTAACATAATAAGTGCAATAAGCAAATATGTAGGAATCAATGCACAGTTCACACAAGTGTTTGCTTCTTGAGGTGGAGAGAAATAGGTGAACTGACTCAACAATGAAAGTAAAAGAATGGTCCTCCATAGAGGAAAAGCATCGATTGCTATATTTGTGCTAGAGCTTTGATTTTGAAAACATGAAACAATTTTGTCGACGGTAGTAATAAAGCATATGTATCATGTAAATTATATCTTACAAGTTGCAAGCCTCATGCATAGTATACTAATAGTGCCCGCACCTTGTCCTAATTAGCTTGGACTACCGGATCATCACAATGCACATGTTTTAACCAAGTGTCGCAAAGGGGTACCTCTATGCCGCCTGTACAAAGGTCTAAGGAGAAAGCTCGCATTGGATTTCTCGCTATTGATTATTCTCAACTTAGACATCCATACCGGGACAACATAGACAACAGATAATGGACTCCTCTTTTATGCATAAGCATGTAACAACAATTAATAATTTTCTCATATGAGATTGAGGATATTTGTCCAAAACCGAAACTCCCACCATGGATCATGGCTTTAGTTAGCGGCCCAATGTTCTTCTCTAACAATATGCATGCTTAACCATAAGGTGGTAGATCTCTCTTACTTCGGACAAGACGAACATGCATAGCAACTCACATGAAATTCAACAAAGAGTAGTTGATGGCGTCCCCAGGTGAACATGGTTATCGCACAACAAGCAACTTAATAAGAGATAAAGTGCATAAGTACATATTCAATACCACAATAGTTTTTAAGCTATTTGTCCCATGAGCTATATATTGCAAAGGTGAATGATGGAATTTTAAAGGTAGCACTCAAGCAATTTACTTTGGAATGGCGGAAAATACCATGTAGTAGGTAGGTATGGTGGACACAAATGGCATAGTAGTTGGCTCAAGTATTTGGATGCATGAGAAGTATTCCCTCTCGATACAAGGTTTAGGCTAGCAAGGCTATTTGAAACAAACACAAGGATGAACCGGTGCAGCAAAACTCACGTAAAAGACATATTGAAAACATTATAAGACTCTACACTGTCTTCCTTGTTGTTCAAACTCAATACTAGAAATTATCTAGACCTTAGAGAAACCAAATATGCAAACCAAATTTTAGCATGCTCTATGTATTTCTTCATTAATGGGTGCAAAGCATATGATGCAAGAGCTTAAACATGAGCACAACAATTGCCAAGTATCACATTACCCAAGACATTTATAGCAATTACTACATGTATCTTTTTCCAATTCCAACCATATAACAATTTAACGAAGAAGAAACTTCGCCATGAATACTATGAGTAGAAACTAAGGACATACTTGTCCATATGCTACAGCGGAGTGTGTCTCTCTCCCATAAAGTGAATGCTAGGATCCATTTTATTCAAACAAAACAAAAAACAAAAACAAACCGACGCTCCAAGCAAAGCACATAAGATGTGATGGAATAAAAATATAGTTTCAGGGGAGGAACTCGATAATGTTGTCGATGAAGAAGGGGATGCCTTGGGCATCCCCAAGCTTAGACGCTTGAGTCTTCTTAATATATGCAGGGGTGAACCACCGGGGCATCCCCAAGCTTAGAGCTTTCACTCTCCTTGATCATGTTGCATCATACTCCTCTCTTGATCCTTGAAAACTTCCTCCACACCAAACTCAAAACAACTCATTAGAGGGTTAGTGACAATAAAAATTAACATATTCAGAGGTGACACAATCATTCTTAACACTTCTGGACATTGCATAAAGCTACTGGACATTAGTGGATCAAAGAAATTCATCCAACATAGCAAAAGAGGCAATGCGAAATAAAAGGCAGAATCTGTCAAAACAGAACAGTTCGTATTGACGAATTTTATTAGGCCACCAGACTTGCTCAAATGAAAATGCTCAAATTGAATGAAAGTTGCGTACATATCTGAGGATCATGCACGTAAATTGGCTTAATTTTCTGAGCTACCTACAGGGAGGTAGTCCCAGATTCGTGACAGCAAAGAAATCTGGAACTGCGCAGTAATCCAAATCTAGTACTTACTTTACTATCAAAGACTTTACTTGGCACAACAAAACACAAAACTAAGATAAGGAGAGGTTGCTACAGTAGTAAACAACTTCCAAGACTCAAAATAAAAACAAAGTACTGTAGGTAAAAACATGGGTTGTCTCCCATAAGCGCTTTTCTTTAACGCCTTTCAGCTAGGCGAAGAAAGTGTGTATCAAGTATTATCAAGAGACGATGCATCAGCATTCTTACCAGGGGTGTTGCACTTACCTTTCTTACTCTTATTCCTACTCTTTGGTCTAGGGAATACATGACCGCATCCGGGTGTAGAGGTAAAATTTGCCTTTCCCAACATCTATGACTGCTCCCATGAGTTTCAGCAGGGATCTTCCAAGCGTGATTTGTCCTGTCCCTACACATTCAATAACGAGATAATCAGTGGATACCGTCCTTCCAAGAAAGGTTGTGAAAACACCTTCAGCTATACCCTTAGGAATTACAACAGAGTTATCCGTAAGAGTTATTTCTTCTCCCCCTTCAGTAAGTCCCCAAAGTGTCAAAGATTTATAAATTTTTTCAGGCATGAGGCAAAACTCGGACATAATATCACAACGAGCAGGAAAAGTTTCACCACCAATAGTAACTTTAACGGTAGGCACCCACATTGAAGGTTCGAAGCTTAATGGAACATAATCATAGTATTCGCGAATTCGGTTATACACTTCTTTTAAACAGGATATATTTGTTTCAATAGTGTTTAATCTATTATGCATGCTAGTATGAGATGGATCAAAATTATTATCGGAGCTAAATGATGTAATCAATTTCCTTATGGCATTAAAAGCTTGATCCCCATCACAATGAAGGAAATCTCCTCCCACTACGAGCATCTAAGGCATATCTATAGCGAAGAATAAGCCCGAAATAGAAATTACTAAGAAGCAAACTTAAGGTCATTTTAGGTTCAGTTTTACTATAAGCATCAAAAATTCTAGACCATGCTTCTTTAAAATTCTCTTCACCTCCTTGTTTAAAAGTGAAGATCGATTCCTCAGGTGATAGAGTAGCAACTACGGGATTAGACATGATAATAAAGTAAATGCGAGTAACTAATTTTTTTGTGTTTTTGATATAGCAAACAAGATAGCAAATAAAATAAAACTAGCAACTAATTTTTTTGTATTTTGATTTAGTGCAGCAAACAAAGTAGTAAATAAAACTAAGCAAGACAAAAACAAAGTAAAGAGATTGAGAAGTGGAGACTCCCCTTGCAGCGTGTCTTGATCTCCCCGGCAACGGCGCCGGAAATTTGCTTGATGCGTGTGGTTGACACGTCCGTTGGGAACCCCAAGAGGAAGGTGTGATGCGCACAGCGGCAAGTTTCCCTCAGTAAGAAACCAAGGTTTAATCGAACCAGTAGGAGTCAAGAAGCACGTTGAAGGTTGATGGCGGCGGGATGTAGTGCGGCGCAACACCGGAGATTCCGGCGCCAACGTGGAACCTGCACAACACAACCAAAGTACTTTGCCCCAACGAAACAGATGAGGTTGTCAATCTCACCGGCTTGTCTGTAACAAAGGATTAACCGTATTGTGTGGAAGATGATTGTTTGCAGAAAACGAGTAGAACGAGTATTGCGGTAGATTGTATTTCAGTATAGAGAATTGGACCGGGGTCCACGGTTCACTAGAGGTGTCTCTCCCATAAGATAAACAACATGTTGGGTGAACAAATTACGAGTTGGGCAATTGACAAATAAAGAGGGCATGATCATGCACATACATATTATGATGAGTATAGTGAGATTTAATTGGGCATTACGACAAAGTACATAGACCGCCATCCAAGCTGCCTCTATGCCTAAAAAGTTCACCTTCGAGTTATCATCCGAACCCCCTCCGGTATTAAGTTGCAAAGCAACGGACAATTGCATTAAGTATGGTGTGTAATGTAATCAACAACTACATCCTTAGACATAGCATCAATGTTTTATCCCTAGTGGCAACGAGCACAACACAACCTTAGAACTTTCAGTCCATTGTCCCGAGTGTCAATGCGAGGCATGAACCCACTATCGAGCATAAATACTCCCTCTTGGAGTTACAAGCATCTACTTGGCCGGAGCATCTACTAGTAACGGAGAGCATGCAAGATCATAAACAACACATAGACATAACTTTGATAATCAACATAACAAGTATTCTCTATTCATCGGATCCCAACAAACGCAACATATAGAATTACAGATAGATGATCTTGATCATGTTAGGCAGCTCACAAGATCCGACAATGAAGCACAATGGGGAGAAGACAACCATCTAGCTACTGCTATGGACCCATAGTCCAGGGGTAGACTACTCACACATCACTCCGGAGGCGACCATGGCGGCGTAGAGTCCTCCGGGAGATGAATCCCCTCTCCGGCAGGGTGCCGGAGGCGATCTCCTGGATCCCCCGAGATGGGATCAGCGGCGGCGGCGTCTCAGTAAGGTTTTCCGTATCGTGGCTCTCGGTACTGGGGGTTTCGCGACGGAGGCTTTAAGTAGGCGGAAGGGCAGGTCAGGAGGCGGCACGAGGGCCCCACACCACAGGGCCGCGCGGCCAAGGGGGGCCGCGCCGCCCTAGGGTGTGGCCCCCTCGTGGCCCCTCTTCGTCTCCTCTTCGGACTTCGGAAGCTTCATGGCAAAATAGGACCCCGGGCGTTGATTTCGTCCAATTCCGAGAATATTTCCTTACTAGGATTTCTGAAACCAAAAACAGCGAGAAAACAGCAATCGGCACTTCGGCATCTTGTTAATAGGTTAGTTCCAGAAAATGCACGAATATGACATAAAGTGTGCATAAAACATGTAGATAACATCAATAATGTGGCATGGAACATAAGAAATTATCGATACGTCGGAGACGTATCACCACTCCTCTAACCGGCTCTATCTCCGCAAGGGCTTGAACAAGACTCCATATGAAATACTCACCGGGAACAAGCCTAATATCTCATACTTCAAGGTGTTCGGGTGTAAGTGTTTCTACAAAATCAAAGGAGTTCATTTATCTAAATTTGCTCCTAAAGCTTTGGAGGGTATATTTGTTGGTTACGGTGCCGAATCTCACACTTATAGAATCTTTGATGTATCCTCCGGGATATCATCGAATCTTGTAGTGTGAAGTTCGAAGAAAATGATGGCTCCCAAGTGGGGCAAGTTGATGTATGTGCAGGTAATGAAATACCTCAAGATGCCATAGTAAGAATGGGTGTGGGATTTTTCCGCCCCATTGAGGGACACGGTGTGGCGTCTCGGGAAGGACTATGCTCTACCACGGTGGAGCCCTCATCTTCTCAACATCAACAAACCCCTTCTAGTGAAGCAAATGATGCACCAACCCAAGAACAAGAACAAGACTCTCCCTCTTGTGTGCAAGATCAAGGACAAGATCAACCAAGCATTCATGATGGCTCCAATGAGAATCCACTCAATTCATGTCTTTCACCTCATAATGTCCAAGATCAAGTACATGATGTTGAGCACTCTCAAGAAATTGAGGAAGCTCAAGTTGAAGGTCAAGATGGGGACCCAAATGATCAAGTTGATCAAGTGATACCTCCAAGGCCAAGAAGAACCAAGGAGGAGATCGAGGCCCGTCATCTAGCAAGAAGAGAAAGGAACCTTGAACTTCGTGGACACACACATGACAAGGTTCTTGGTGATGTAAGGGCAAAAGTTTCCACAAGAAGGCAATTGCCTAACTTTAGCAATCATCATGCTTATATCTCCTTAGTGGAACCTAAGAAAGTATTTGAGGCCCTTGAAGATTCGGATTGGTTGGAAGCTATGCACGAAGAACTCAACAACTTCAAGTGCAACAAAGTATGGACCTTAGTAGAGAAGCCAAAGGGGTGCCGCAATGTTATAGGCACTAAATGGATTTTCAAGAACAAGCAAGATGAGTTTGGAAATGTTGTGAGGAACAAGGCAAGATTGGTGGCTCAAGGTTTCTCTCAAGTTGAAGGAATTGACTTTGGAGAGACTTATGCTCCCGTTGCTCGTCTTGAGTCCATCAGTATCCTTCTTGCTTATGCATCGCATCATAACTTGAAGTTACAACAAATGGATGTGAAAAGTGCATTTCTTAATGGTCCTTTGCATGAAGAGGTTTATGTTAAGCAACCCCCGGGGTTTGAGGATCTCAACTTCCCTAACCATCTCTATAAGCTTGATAAAGCACTTTATGGTCTCAAACAAGCTCCTAGAGCTTGGTACGAGCACCTTAAAGAATTATTGGTAGACCGTGGGTTTGATGTTGGGCTAATCGATCCCACTCTTTTTACTAAGAGGGTCAATGGGGAGCTTTTCGTTTGCCAATTATATGTTGATGATATTATCTTTGGCTCTACTAACAAAGCTTTCAATGATGAATTCTCAAAGCTTATGACCGATAGGTTTGAGATGTCTATGATGGGAGAGATGAAGTTCTTCCTTGGTTTTGAGATCAAGCAATTGAGGGAAGGAACCTTCATCAACCAAGCAAAATATCTCCAAGACATTCTCAAGAGGTTCAAGATGACCGAGTTGAAGGGGGTAGCCACTCCTATGGTTACTAAATGTCATCTTGCACTTGATCCCAATGGTAAAGAGGTGGATCAAAAGGTATATCGCTCCATGATTGGGTCCTTGCTTTACCTTTGTGCATCTAGACCGGACATAGTGTTGAGTGTTGGTGTCTGTGCAAGGTATCAAGCTTCTCCTAAGGAGAGCCACATGATGGCTCTCAAAAGAATCTTTCGGTATTTGGTTGATACCCCAAGATATATATGGTATTTGGTACCCCAAAGGCTCAAGCTTTATTCTCAATGGATACACCGATGCGGATTGGGCGGGAGACAAGGATGATAGGAAATCAACTTCCGGGGCTTGCCAATTCCTTGGTAGGTCCTTGGTGTGTTGGTCTTTTAAGAAGCAAAATTGTATATCTCTCTTCACCGCCGAAGCCGAATATGTTGCCGCCGCAAGTGGATGCACTCAATTGTTATGGATGAGGCAAATTTTAAAGGAATAAAGTGTCATTTGTGACAAAGTGCCTCTATTATGTGACAATGAAAGTGCCATCAAGATTGCCTATAATCCGGTGCAACATTCAAGAACGAAGCATATTGAGATCCGGAATCATTTCATTAGGGATCATGTTGCCCGTGGTGATATTGAGCTTATCTATGTTCCTACCAAAGATCAACTTGCCGATATATTCACGAAGACTCTTGATGAAGCAAGATTCTCTTATTTGAGGAATGAGCTAAATATCATTGATTCAAGGAGTATAGCTTGACCATCTTGCAAACACACCTTTGTCTCAAAACTTTATTTGGTTTGGATGTGGGCATGGAAATAGGGGAAGTGCGGTTTAAATTATTGACCTATCCCTCCCCCCATAATGCCAACATTAAGAAATCATTCTCTTTATATCATATGTTGATATGTGAGCTTAAATGATGAGTAGTGGCTTGGACCCAAGATATATCTTCGCGGTGCCATGCCACAACACTCATATATGGTGGCCTAGGCCATCACACTCTTCTTTGTGAAGAGTTGGAGTTATTTGGATCTTATCGCCTTTTTATTTGACAACTCCGTGTTCTTATGGGAAATCACTCTAGTTTGGCCTTATTTGTTCATATCTTGCAAACTTGAGTGATCATGTACCATTAACAGTTTGTGTCTTCTAAACCAAAGCCTACACTCATCTATAAGCCATTTCCATCTTGCTCATATGTCATGTTTTGGTAAAACTTGGAGTTTGAGGATTTTCGGTCGGATGATCTAGGTTGCCCCATCTTATTGGTAAATATGCATCTTATATGTGATGTGATACATTATTGCATCACATATGGGTTCATGCAAATAACCAACTAAAGATAGGAAGGATTTCCGGTGTTCTGGAAATTTTTAGAAAACCGGATAATCCGCCCCCCTGGCACCCCGGAAAATCCGGCCCGGCCGGATTATCTTCTCTCTCCTCCACAGCCGCCGGAGCTCCTCCTCCACGCCGGAGCCGCCCCGTCCGCTCCCTCTCGGTGTTTTTGGGTGGATCGGGTGCCTCTCCTCCCTAGCTATCATCTTCTCCAAGCAGCTTCCCCAATGGATGCGGGTATGACTCACAATCCCTAACCCTAGGTGTTGTGATTTGTATGTGCTATTTTATTGGTGGAGATGGTGTCTAGTTGTTCCAAATCATGTGTAGTATACTCCTCTTGCATGCTAAAAGGCCGATCTGGTCGTAGACAAGTTGTTGATTGCAATTTCTGCAAGTTTCGCAAGGCCAGATTATTCGCCCCCCGCGCAGACCGGATTATCCGGTCGGGCCGGATTATCCGCCCCCCGTGGGCACCAGATTATCCGGCCTGGAGCTTCATCGCCGCTGCAGTATTGTTTCAATCTATCTTGTCTAGACTACTACCGACTTATAGTATGTTTCTAGAGTACATTACTGTATCATACATGACTTATGAGCATTATCTTCTCTTTGCTATCCGCCTTTGCTGTTCACAGGTGGTGGTTCTCGGGGTACTCGGAGACGCGCTAGGCATGATCAGTCAAGTGATGAGTTCGCACCGAATGCTCCTCGCAAGTCCTCAGCTTCTAGGCAGAAGAACAAGGCTCCTAGGGACAACTACAAGACAATGGACATTGTCACTTATGCAGCAATCCGTATGAAGAACTGGTATGAAGACCTCCCAAGGGATGAAGAGACAGAGGGCAGGCAATTCTGGTGCATGGAGCAGGAGTTCATCTACAAGGATATTTATGAGCCCATGAAGAAAGTGCGACCCATGCAAGCAATCAATGTGGATCTTCTGGCAGTCAATAATCATTTTGAGGATGCCATATGGGTGACTGGTAGGTTGGGCTTGCAGGATCTGATGAAGATTCAATGTGACTATAGTCCAGAGTTGGTTAAGCAATTCTTTGCTACTGCGGCCATTGATACGTCTCCGACGTATCGATAATTTCTTATGTTCCATGCCACATTATTGATGATATCTACATGTTTTATGCACACTTTATATCGTTTTTATGCGTTTTCCGGAACTAACCTATTGACGAGATGCCGAAGGGCCAGTTGCTGTTTTCTGCTGTTTTTGGTTTCAGAAATCCTAGTAAGGAAATATTTTCGGAATCGGACGAAATCAACACGGGAGATCTTATAATTTCAGGAAGCTTCCAGAGCACCGGAGAAAAGTCAGAGGGGAGCCAGGGGGCCCCACCCCATAGGGCGGCGTGGCCCAGGGGGGCGCACCCCCTATCATCTGGGCACCCCGTGGCCCCTTCGACTCCGACTCTCGGCCTATTTAATCGTCCCTGACCTAAAAACCTCGACCAGTTCGACGAAACCAGAGAAAACCATCCAGAGCCGCCGCCATCGCGAAACTCCAATTCGGGGGACAGAAGTCTATGTTCCGGCACGCCGCCGGGACTGGGAATTGCCCCCGGAGTCATCTCCACCGCCGTCTCCACCGCCATCTTCACCGCCATCGCTCGTCTCCATGATGAGGAGGGAGTAATTCACCCCCGAGGCTGAGGGCTCCGCTGTAGCTATGTGGTTCATCTCTCTCTTTGTGATCAAGTTGAATATCATCTATGTGCTACTCTAGTGATGTTATTAAAGTAGTGTATTCCTCCTGCACGGTGTAATGTGGACAGTGTGTGCATCGTGTAGTACTTGGTTTATGCTATGATTGTGATCTCTTGTAGATTATGAAGTTAACTATTACTATGATGGTATTGATGCGATCTATTCCTCCTTTCATAGTGTGATGGTAGAAGTGTGCATGCTATGTTAGTACTTGGTTTGGTTGTGTTGATCTATCTTGCACTCTAAGGTTATTTAAATATGAACATTGAATATTGTGGAGCTTGTTAACTCCGGCATTGAGGGTTCGTGTAATCCTACACAATGGTGTTCATCATCCAACAAGAGGGTGTAGAGTAGTCCTATTATGTGATCATTGTTGAGAGTGTCCACTAGTGAAAGCAGGATCCCTAGGCCTTGCTTCCAAGCATCGAATCTCCGTTTGTTTACTGTTTTGTTGAATGTTTACTCGCTGCCATATTTTACTCAGATTGCTATTATCACTCATACTCATCGATATTACTTGTATCTCACTATCTCTTCGCCGAACTAGTGCACCTATACATCTGACAAGTGTATTAGGTGTGTTGGGGACACAAGAGACTTCTTGCTTTGTGGTTGCAGGTTTGCATGAGAGGGATATCTTTGACCTCTTCCTCCCTGAGATCGATAAACCTTGGGTGATCCACTTAAGGGAAACTTGCTGCTGTTCTACAAACCTCTGCTCTTGGAGGCCCAACACTGTCTACAAGAATAGAAGCTCCCGTAGACATCAAGCACTTTTCTGGCGCCGTTGCCGGGGAGGAAAGGTAAAAGGCACTCATACTCCGGTTCCAGGTAACAGTACTTTTCTGGCGCCATTGTGTTTGTGCTCGAAGCTATTTCCTTTAGATCCTGCAATTGCATCTTTTTGTTTCTTGTTTACACTAGTTTGGCATAATGGACAATAATGAGCTTCTTACTTTATTTCCTGATTTAAGACATGGATGGTTTGATCCGAAAATTAAAAAACCCATGGAACATATTAGTATGAACGCAATCACTGCTAATACTATGGATAAGTGTAAGCTTGGGGAAGCTAGTTTATATAAAAATAATCTTTTTTGCTCCTCAGCTTTGGAAGAAATATTTTTCTCTGATAATGCTTTATCTCCCATATGCAATAACTCTAATGATGCTTCTGATATTTTAAATCCACCTGCTGAAAGTATTCCGTATAAAATACCTATGAAAATTATTGAACATGTTATGGATAACCGCTATAAAGGGGATGGAACTGTCCATCCTAGAGATCATTTACTATTTTTGCATGAATTATGCGGGTTATTTAAGTGTGCAGGTATCTCTATGGATGAAGTGAGGAAGAAGCTATTCTCTGTTTCATTTGTCTGGTAAAGCGGCGCATTGGTATAAATTGTTGGAGAATAGTCATTCTCTTGGTTGGGAGGAAATTGCATCTCTCTTTTATTCTAAATTTTATCCTCCTCGTGAAGTGCATATTGATAGGAATTATATTTATAACTTTTATCCTCGTGATGGAGAGGGTATTTCTCAAGCGTGGGGGAGATTGAAATCACTAATGCTCAAATGTCCCATTCATGAACTCCCCCGTAATGTTATTGTTAACAATTTTTATGCGAGGCTTTCAGGACAACACAAGGACTATCTGGATGCCTGTTCGGAGGGATCTTTCACAAGCAAGGAGGTTGAAGCTAGGTGGGATCTTCTTGATCGGATTGAGGAGAACGCTGAAGGATGGGAGAACAATGAAGGTAAAGAGTCAGGTATAAATTATGATTATGAATGCATTGAAGCTTTTATGAATACTGATAAATTCCGAAATATGAGTGCTACTTATGGTCTTGACTCTCAAGTTGCTGCAAATCTTTATAAAGCCTTTGCTTCTCATTTTGAATTGCCTAAAAAGAATTTTGATAAGTATCATGAACCTTTTAAAGAGGCTTGCATGAAGAATGAAATTGTTGTTAATGATTGCAATAAGCATGCTCAAACTCCTAAGAATGCTATTTCCTATAAGCATGTTAATTTTTGTGGAATGCATAGACCTTGTGGAATTAATCATGTCAAAGATGAATATTGCATCCATCATATTAATGAAAAACTAGAAAGTGGCTTAGGGCTCTAGATGATCTTGGTAAAAAAGTTTGTGCCCTCTATCCTTTTATTTGTGAAGTTTGCCATGAAGTGGGTCATTTTAATTTTCAATGCTCCTCCAATGATAATTTGAACCCAATGAGTGCTGCAAATTTGTATTGTGATGATGAAATTACTCCTAATCAGCATGATGAACTTACTTTATTTTTGGGGTGTGAAGAACTGTCGAGAAAAATCTCTTTGTTACATATGAGTGATCTTGATATTGATGATGTCCTGCATGGGTGTTTTTCTTATTGCATTGATAATAGCTATACAAATACTTACATACAAAATATTTTAGAAGATGACACCTTGCCAAAATATGATAGGACCGCTGTGTGTTTTGAACTAATCAATGAAAAGGAGGGATCCTCCCAAGTTTCTTCTATTGTTTCTGAAAGTAAATCAGGTTATGCGGACAAGCCACCCTTCAAGCCTCTTCCTCCTAAAGAAGGGAACGAGGAGAAGGAAGAGAAGAAGGGAACGAAGAAGAAGAAGGAGAATAAAAAGAAAGAGGTAACGGCATATTCCCGCGTGAATGAGATAACACTAGGTAACCGTAAGTATGTTGCTCCTAATGATTATTGTGATAATGAATCTGAATACGATGATCATCCTATGCCCTTTACATACATTAGTGATCATGATTTGAATGAGCACCCTACTTTTGATATTACAAATCTCTGGGAAACTAATTCTAAAAGTGATGATAATAATTGCCATAGTGTCAGTGCTATCCACGCTTCCTCCCATAATGATATAGAAAGCTCTAAGCTTGGGGAAGAGGTGTTTGAAAATCCTTTTTCTACTGATCATTATGTGTTAGATACATCTCCTTCTAATAACAATGATGGTGTGGACACAGATAAACCGACTGTGAAAGATAACTATTCTATTTCTTATGATGACACTATGCCTCCAACCTTTGATGATTATTATAAAGAATGCTATGATATAGGTTATAACTATCCTTATGAAACTTGTCATAGTTATGATTGGATTGCTAAAGACAATTCCCTTAATATGCAACTTGTTTACCATGTTCAAATTCTTGATAATAATCTTGCTCCAATTACTATTAATGAGAATAACTCTTCTTATGCCAAAATTAATGATACTTCTAGGCATATGAACCATGATAAGAATGTTTTAAGTGATGGGTATATTGTGGATTTCATCAATGATGCTACTGAAAGTTATTATGAGAGAGGGAAATATGGTTATATGCATCTTAATAATATTAAGTTTCCCCTCTTTATGTTGAGAATCTTGAAGTTACTCGTGTTTTATCCTCTTATGCTTGTCACTTTGTTCTTCATGAATTCATTTGTGTACAAGATTCCTCTGCATAGGAAGCATGTTAGACTTAAATGTGTTTTGAATTTGCCTCTTGATGCTCTCTTTTGCTTCAAATACTATTTCTTGTGAATGCATCATTAAAACTGTTGAGCCCATCTTAATGGCTATAAAGAAAGAACTTCTTGGGAGATAACCCATGTGTTATTTTGCTACAGTACTTTGTTTTATATTTGTGTCTTGGAAGTTGTTTATTACTGTAGCAACCTCTCCTTATCTTAGTTTTGTGTTTTGTTGTGCCAAGTAAAGTCGTTGATAGTAAGGTTCATACTAGATTTGGATTACTGCACAGAAACAGATTTCTTTGCTGTCACGAATCTGGGCAAAATTCTCTGTAGGTAACTCAGAAAATTATGCCAATTTACGTGAGTGATCCTCAGATATGTACGCAACTTTCATTCAATTTGAGCATTTTCATTTGAGCAAGTCTGGTGCCTCAATAAAATTCGTCTTTACGGACTGTTCTGTTTTGACAGATTCTGCCTTTTATTTCGCATTGCTTCTTTTGCTGTGTTGGATGGATTTCTTTGTTCCATTAACTTCCAGTAGTTTTGAGCAATGTCCAGAAGTGTTAAGAATGATTGTGTCACCTCTGAACATGTGAGTTTTTGATTATGCACTAACCCTCTAATGAGTTTGTTTCGAGTTTGGTGTGGAGGAAGTTTTCAAGGGTCAAGAGAGGAGGATGATATACTATGATCAAGAAGAGTGAAAGCTCTAAGCTTGGGGATGCCCCGGTGGTTCATCCCTGCATATTTCAAGAAGACTCAAGCATCTAAGCTTGGGGATGCCCAAGGCATCCCCTTCTTCATCGACAAATTATCAGGTTCCTTCTCTTGAAACTATATTTTTATTCGGTCACATCTTATGTGCTTTACTTGGAGCATCTGTATGTTTTTGTTTTTTTTTGAATAAATGCTTGTGTGGGAGAGAGACACGCTCCGCTGGTTCATAGGAACACATGTGTTCTTAGCCTTTAATGTTCTTGGCGAAGGTTGAAACTGCTTCGTTAATTGTTATATGGTTGGAAACAGAAAATGCTACATGTAGTAATTGGTAGAATGTCTTGGATAATGTGATACTTGGCAATTGTTGTGCTCATGTTTAAGCTCTTGCATCATACACCTTGCACCTATTAATGAAGAAATACATAAAGCTTGCTAAAATTTGGTTTGCGTAATTGGTCTCTCTAAGGTCTAGATAATTTCTAGTAAAGAGTTTGAACAACAAGGAAGACGGTGTAGAGTCTTATAATGTTTACAATATGTCTTTTATGTGAGTTTTGCTACACCGCTTCATCCTTGTGTTTGTTTCAAATAACCTTGCTAGCCTAAGCCTTGTATCGAGAGGGAATACTTCTCATGCATCCAAAATCCTTGAGCCAACCGCTATGCCATTTGTGTCCACCATACCTACCTACTACATGGTATTTCTCTGCCATTTCAAAGTAAATTGCTTGAGTGCTACCTTTAAATTTCCATTCGTTGTCTTTGCAATATATAGCTCATGGGACAAATAGCCTAAAAACTATTGTGGTATTGAATATGTACTTATGCACTTTATCTCTTATTAAGTTGCTTGTTGTGCGATAACCATGTTCCTGGGGACGCCATCAACTACTCTTTGTTGAATATCATGTGAGTTGCTATGCATGTCCATCTTGTCTCGAAGTAAGGGAGATTTACCGCTAGAATGGTTAGAGCATGCATAATGTTAGAGAAGAACATTGGGCCGCTAACTAAAGCCATGATCCATGGTGGAAGTTTCGAGTTTTGGACAAATATCCTCAATCTCATATGAGAAAATTAATTGTTGTTGAATGCTTATGCATTAAAGAGGAGTCCATTATCTGTTGTCTATGTTGTCCCGGTATGGATGTCTAAGTTGAGAATAATCAATAGTGAGAAATCCGATGCGAGCTTTCTCCTTAGACCTTTGTACAGGCGGCATAGAGGTACCCCTTTGTGACACTTGGTTAAAACATGTGCATTGCGATGATAATCCGGGTAATCCAAGCTAATTAGGACAAGGTGCGGGCACTATTAGTATACTATGCATGAGGCTTGCAACTTGTAAGATATAATTTACATAACACATATGCTTTATTACTACCGTTGACAAAATTGTTTCTTGTTTTCAAAATCAAAGCTCTAGCACAAATATAGCAATCGATGCTTTCCTCTTTGAAGGACCATTCTTTTACTTTTATGTTGAGTCAGTTCACCTATTTCTCTCCATCTTAAGAAGCAAACACTTGTGTGAACTGTGCATTGATTCTTACATACTTGCATATTGTACTTGTTATATTGCTTTGCATTGACAACTATCCATGAGATATGCATGTTACAAGTTGAAAGCAACCGCTGAAACTTAATCTTCCTTTGTGTTGCTTCAATACCTTTACTTTGAATTATTGCTTTATGAGTTAACTCTTATGCAAGACTTATTGATGCTTGTCTTGAAGTACTATTCATGAAAAGTCTTTGCTATATGATTCAGTTGTTTACTCATGTCATTACCATTGTTTGGATTGCTGCATTCATTACATGTGTTTACAATAGTATGATCAAGGTTATGATGGCATGTCACTCCAGAAATTATCTTTGTTATCGTTTACTCGCTCGGGACGAGCAGGAACTAAGCTTGGGGATGCTGATACGTCTCCGACGTATCGATAATTTCTTATGTTCCATGCCACATTATTGATGATATCTACATGTTTTATGCACACTTTATATCGTTTTTATGCGTTTTACGGAACTAACCTATTGACGAGATGCCAAAGGGCCAGTTGCTATTTTCTGCTGTTTTTGGTTTCAGAAATCCTAGTAAGGAAATATTTTCGGAATCGGACGAAATCAACACGGGAGATCTTATAATTTCAGGAAGCTTCCAGAGCACCGGAGAAAAGTCAGAGGGGAGCCAGGGGGGCCCCACCCCATAGGGCGACGCGGCCCAGGGGGGGGGCGCCCCCTATCATCTGGGCACCCCGTGGCCCCTTCGACTCCGACTCTCGGCCTATTTAATCGTCCCTGACCTAAAAACCTCGACCAGTTCGACGAAACCAGAGAAAACCATCCAGAGCCGCCGCCATCGCGAAACTCCAATTCGGGGGACAGAAGTCTCTGTTCCGGCATGCCGCCGGGATGGGGAATTGCCCCCGGAGTCATCTCCACCGCCGTCTCCACCGCCATCTTCACCGCCATCGCTGTCTCCATGATGAGGAGGGAGTAATTCACCCCCGAGGCTGAGGGCTCCGCTGTAGCTATGTGGTTCATCTCTCTCTCTTTGTGATCAAGTTGAATATCATCTATGTGCTACTCTAGTGATGTTATTAAAGTAGTGTATTCCTCCTCCATGATGTAATGTGGACAGTGTGTGCATCGTGTAGTACTTGGTTTATGCTATGATTGTGATCTCTTGTAGATTATGAAGTTAACTATTACTATGATGGTATTGATGCGATCTATTCCTCCTTTCATAGTGTGATGGTAGAAGTGTGCATGCTATGTTAGTACTTGGTTTGGTTGTGTTGATCTATCTTGCACTCTAAGGTTATTTAAATATGAACATTGAATATTGTGGAGCTTGTTAACTCCGGCATTGAGGGTTCGTGTAATCCTACACAATGGTGTTCATCATCCAACAAGAGGGTGTAGAGTAGTCCTATTATGTGATCATTGTTGAGAGTGTCCACTAGTGAAAGCAGGATCCCTAGGCCTTGCTTCCAAGCATCGAATCTCCGTTTGTTTACTGTTTTGTTGAATGTTTACTCGCTGCCATATTTTACTCAGATTGCTATTATCACTCATACTCATCCATATTACTTGTATCTCACTATCTCTTCGCCGAACTAGTGCACCTATACATCTGACAAGTGTATTAGGTGTGTTGGGGACACAAGAGACTTCTTGCTTTGTGGTTGCATGGTTGCATGAGAGGGATATCTTTGACCTCTTCCTCCCTGAGATCGATAAACCTTGGGTGATCCACTTAAGGGAAACTTGCTGCTGTTCTACAAACCTCTGCTCTTGGAGGCCCAACACTGTCTACAAGAATAGAAGCTCCCGTAGACATCAGCCATCAAGAAAGATGCTGAGCACACTATGGAATGGATGTCTGGCTCCACTCACTGTGAGGCAACCTTGCACCGGTTTGCCTCTATTCTTGGACTTCCTGAAGAAGGAGGTCGTCGCCTCCATGGTCCTCAGAAGACGGATAAAAATGTGCTCTTTGATCTCTATAACTCTTCTGGTCCAGTTGGTACTACCAAGGGGCTGCTTCCCATCTATGGTCAGTTGCTCCGTTTCTTTCGAGCCACCATTGCTCCAAGTGGTGGAAACAATGATGCACTCCGGGGAGCTCTTGTGGATCTTATGCACCTCAGTCTCAAATGTGCTCATGATCCTAATGAGGAACGTGACTTCTCTCTTGATGTCATGGACTTCATCTTTAACGAGATTCATGATGCCATGGTCTCCCGGACCACCATACCCTATGCACCATATATCCAGCTCCTCATCAATAATTTTGTGGCCATGGATGAAAACTTGAGCCAGTTCCCATTGGTGAAGCACATTGTCAAGAAGGCTTACAAGCTTAAGCCGGTTCCTCATGCTGCACCTGCTCCTGACTCCTTTATGGGAGATGCTCGCTCTAGTGGTTTTGCTCCTGCTCGCCATGCTGATCTTCCTGCCATGAAGAGACAAGTGAGGAAGCTTAGTTGGTTTCAGCGTCACATTCTTTGCATGAATATTGAGATCCATAAGGAGAACTATGCGGCCAGCCGTGGGCGTTCTGAGATTCAGCATACTCAGGCGGTCATTCTTCATAAGCTCAGTGGTGAGCAAGGACCCCCGCCTCAGCCTCCAGTTCACCCAGGTTACATTGGCTGGCATTCTTCACCGGTTCCGTGGAATGATCTTGAGGACTGCATTCAAAGGGCCAACTACACTCGCCGCTCTCCGGATGCCCCTGACACTGAAGATGAAGAAGAGGAAGAGGTGTACCAGTCCGAGGACGAAGATGGCTCCGAGTGATCTCCATGGGGCGAGTAGCATCGTGCTTTTCCCCTTTTTGGTGTCTCGATGCCAAAGGGGGAGAAGTGTTCTATTAGGACTTCTCTCGGGGATTTGCATGGTTTGGGCACAAGCATATGCGTTTATCATTCCTTTATTGCTTGTGTTCCCTCTTATTTGAACTATTTGGTTTGGTTGTTTCGTTTCAAACTATGTGCTATGTGGTGTGAGACATTGCTAAGGTTTTCGGATTTCTATTTGTTGAGATCAAGGTTATTATATTGTGTGTGATGCTAAATCTCCGTATTATATATCTCCATATGGGTATGATTTCTATCACCTTATCTCAACTTCATATATTTATATGTCTCTCTTGTTAGAGCTCATGTTGGATACCTCTTGTGTTGAGGCACCTCGCACCTATGTGTTGTGTATTTGTATTCAAATGCAAATTACTTATATGCACACATGTAGGGGGAGTGCCTCTATGTTTTGCCATCATGCTTGACTCTATAGTGATTCTCTTGCAAATCCGTATATTGTCATCAAACACCAAAAAGGGGGAGATTGAAAGAACATCTCTCATATTATGTTTTGTGTGTTTGATGTCAATGTATGTGATACACTAATGTTTGTTTAAGTGGTACAGGGATTATATAGATACATATATATGTGTGATGGATGTTGTAAGTCGTGTCAAAAAGAAGCTGTAACAGGATCACTAGGCCGGATAATCCGGGCTGGATATTTCCAAAATATCCGGCCCCCATTTTTCGGCTAAGGACTTGAGGATTTGTGGCTCAGTACACCCTGGACTTGGGTCGGATAATTGCCCGGATTTGCCCCAGGGCCGGATAATCCGGGCCGGATATTTCCAAAATATCCGGCCCCCTCGAAATCGGCTAAGGACCTGAAGAAAAGCAGCTCTGGACATGGGCCGGATATTTGGCCGGATATTTGGCCGGATTTTCCTCGCGGCCGGATTTTCCGGGGGGGGGGGGATTATCCGGCCCTAACTTAGGCCGGATTATCCGCCCCCCCGAAGCTCCAACGGCTGGATTCCCCTTCTTCTTCCTTGCTCCTTGCTCAATCATTGCACAAAAATCTGCCAAGTCTCACCACCATTAGAGCCACCTCAAGAACACAAGATTTGCAAGATCTCCTTCCTCCCCCAACCAAAGCTCTTGATCTTTGGAGATTCGAAGGAGAAGACACTGATCTACATCCTCACCGAAGCGATTTACATTTCCCCCTCATTTGTTTGAGGGCCCTCTTGCTAGTGTTCCTATTTGGTTCCCTAGTTGATTGTTGTTGATGTGTTGTTGTTGATTGTTGTATTGTTACAGATTTGGGAGCCTCCAATTCGGTTGTGGATGTGTGCCCCAAGAACCTTGTAATGGCCCGGTTTCCGCCTCGAGGAAATCCCTTAGTGGAAGTGGGCTAGGCCTTCGTGGCGTTGCCCATAGGAGATCTGAGTGAAGCCTTCGTGGCTGTTGGTTCGGCTTTCATAGCAACCACACTCCTCCAAACGTAGACGTACCTTCTTGCAAAGGAAGGGAACTACGGGAATCATCTCCGTGTCATCGCGTGCTCCACTCTCGGTTACCTCTATCCTATTCTATCTCTTATATTGCGTAGCTATATCTTGCTTAGTTGATTACCTTGTCATATAGGTAAATTCACTTAGTTGCATATCTAGAGAATTTACCTTTGTGTCAAGCCTAAATTGAAAAAGAACTAAAAATTGGTTAGCACCTATTCACCCCCCTCTAGGTGCGGCATACGATCCTTTCAGAGCGGGAATGTGGTAACAACTTTTATCTAATAAATATTTAAAAAATCAAATGTTGGCACAGTAAACCTACTGACTCCCCCTTTTGGAAAGGTCTTATGAGAGTTAAGAATGATTTTTTCAGTAGTGGCTTTTTCAAAGTTGGAACTGGGGATTCAGTTCGGTATTGGGAAGATACTTGGTTAGGTAACACTTCTTTAGCCCAACAATATCCGTCTTTATATAATATAGTGCAGCGAAAAAAATGTGTCGGTGGATATTATGTTAGCACAAACTCCTATTAATATAACTTCGCGAAGAAATCTAAATGATCTAAAATGGACTCAATGGATGCATCTTTGCCAACGCCTCATGCGAGTGCAATTGTCAAATAATCCGGATAAGTTTGTGTGGAAACTTAATGATTCGGGTAATTTTTCGGTTAAATCAATGTACCTTGACTTGAGGCAGGAACATACAATCTTTCTATGGAAATTTTTTTGTAAGTTAAAAATCCCATTAAAAATCAAAATTTTCATGTGGTTCCTCGATAGAAAAGTGTTACTAACCAAGGATAACTTGATTAAATGAAATTGGAAAGGATGTACAAAGTTCTGTTTATGTAATGAATCAGAAATGGTACAACACCTTTTTATTGATTGTGCCTTTGCTAAGATTATTTGGCGTATGATCTAGTTAGCATATAACTTGCCTCCTCCGGCTAATATTACAATATGTTTGAAAATTGGCTTAATAGGGTTAATAAATAGGATAAAGCGCGAATACGGATTGGAATTTTAGCTGTATGTTGGTCTATCTGGACAACTAGAAATGATATTATTTTTAACAGATAAATGGGAACTAATTTTTTGCAGGTGATTTGAAGAGCAATACACTGGATTCAGCAATGGGCGCTGCTTCTACTGGAAGATCAGCGGGAGAATATGGTTACTGGGTGCAACTGTCTACTAACGGTTACTCGGGACTTCTTTTTTCCATGCTACTGGGTGGCGGCACACTAGTAGACTACAAGATGCTTAAGATGATATTGTTTTTCCTTTTCATCGAGGAAGTTAGCCGAGGCAATAGAATTACTCAATAAGTTAAGTAAGAAGTCACTTCTTTCTTTACATAACAAACAATTTTTATGAGACATTAGAACCCCCATTTACCCCCATTTATACGAGTTAAGAATACATAAAGGAGATTTTTCTACTTTACTACACTTTTGAACTTAGAACACTAAACGGGTCCAATTTTATATTTTAATTAAGTAAAAGAATTTAGTTAATTCATTAAGGTTATGTTTATACAATGTATCAATGGCCAACTCTCAGTAGAAGTTTCCTTTAGAACAATTATTATTTATTTCAAGCTATTTTAGATCTTTCTTAATCTTCAAAAAGAAAAAAATTCCGTAATGGAATAATGGTAGGACGAAAAAAAATCAAAAGGAAATGGTTGATACTTGTCTCAACCTTATCCGGTCCATGATGTAAAACTGCTATAATACTGAACTTTGCAATAATAATAATAAATGTCGTATGCATCGTTTCGATGTAGAGGCTGGGCTATGGCCCTTTTCGAAAAAAGTACCATTTTTTAAAACATTTTACACCACTATAATTCTTCTTTCTAAATCAACTAATAATGTCATCTCTAACTTATTCAACTAAAATTTGGGAGAGGTGGACGACACATAATGAGGCAATGCAGAGCGGGCAGCGATGACGAAGCAAACAATGTTGCGAGACAGATCCACAATGACGGCGGAGTGGAAACGACGCGTTGGACCGGCGATGCGGGTGCCAACGTGGTTTGGATAGTGGCGACGTGATCGGGGAGGGGAGTTGGTACTGGGAGATGATGTGATGTGTGATTTGAGAGTCAGTGGGCAGCCACTCACGACGGATGGGAACGTGTGTCCACATTCTTTGTCAAGAGTTTTTCTTATGTTTGAGTGTTTTTCTTTGCTTAGAGTTTCTTTTGTTAATTTTGTCATGCGTTGTTTCTCTGTCGACGGTTTTTGGTCGACACTTGGCAAAGTGTGCCGTGCTAGATGGAATATTCTCGACAAACCCGGCGAGACTTAGCATTTTGTCTTTCTAATCAGTAGATACGTATTATCATGTGGACATCCATAGTTGGGCTGTCATGATTATATTTCTCGATGTTGCTAGTTAGCTAGGACTTGTCTTTTGGGTACCACCTCGTTCTACCAAGATCTTCTCGTGTCCATCTCTAAATCTTGTAAGAATATTCATTTCTAGAAGTCTCTACCTTCACTAAAACAATCTACACATTATCAACCTCTTTTACTTGGCCAAACATAGAATGCAATAGAGAGGAGCCCACATGTACGTGACATGACATCCTAGTTAGTATCACGTCGGCCTTACATGTATCGTATATT
This sequence comes from Lolium rigidum, assembly GCF_022539505.1. NCBI lineage: Eukaryota > Viridiplantae > Streptophyta > Magnoliopsida > Poales > Poaceae > Lolium > Lolium rigidum. Next base: position 224,892,916 of record NC_061512.1, on the reverse strand, counting down.
TCGACTTTAAATCTGGTTCAAATTAGAACTTTTGTGCTTAAATCTGGCTTACGGTCTCACAAAAAAATTCCACAATCTACACAATGTAACATATATGTAGTTCATAGTTGGATTCACTAAACATATACTAGCTGGGGTTTCTAGCAAATTTAGTCCACAATCTAACCACGGAAGTGCTCCGTGATGGTAACAAAAATCAAAAATTCAACGCCCATGTTGTGGGCATCCTAGCAGAATGGATCGGAGGGGCAGTGCGAACATTTATGTCGAGTGGTAGCATCCGGTATTCTATGTCAAGATCTCTCAAGATCTTCATCATCTCGTGGAGAATGAGCTCTCTCCGGTCGAACCTCATCCCCATGTCCTGGAAGTTGATGGTGTGGCGGCACCATATGGATATTTTCAGCCTGTTTGTGTCATCAATGTCGCGGAGCACAACCATAGAGCCAGGGTACCAGTGCTCCTTCTTGTTGTCAAGGTAGCTGAAATTCAAAGCAAAAAATGTTTATATCCTCAATTAGCAGGGTAAAAGGGTCAGAAATTCGTGTAGTTAGTTACTTGACAAGGTTGTTGATTACAGAGTCAGTTTTTGCAAGGAAATTTTAGTTAGGCAAGAGGAACGACACATACTGCATCATTCTTTCCTTCATGAGGGCCAGTTTCTCCGGCGGTGTAGCGACGTTAACTGAGAAGTCGACGGCATCTCCCATGTCCGGGCTCCTGTAATAGTTCATGATAGGCAAGGTGGCGAGCTTGCTGTTGGGATAGTAAACCTTGAGGTTGTCGTATCGTAGGAAAATAGTGGTCATGATGTTCATCTCCTCAACGACAACCTGAAACAAATCCCAACATTCAATTAGTGTCTTGCAACACAAGAACCCAATTGATTGATGATGGTAAAAGGATATCAATTGACCTGCATATTATCGACCTCGCAGCGATCGCCGACGTCGAAAGGATGCATGACGAAGAGGAAGATGATGGCCTCGAAGATGGTCTTAAGGGTGTTGCCGAAGATGAAGACGGCGACGAGGAGCTGGGAGCTGATGACAACGAAGAAGCGGGTGGTGGTGATGCCGAGGATGAGGAGCCAGAGAGCAAGCACAATGAGCGCAACGACGACGTTGGCCATCTGGTGGAGCTTGTTGACGGCGGTCTTGGTGTCGTTGAGCGTGAGGGCGAGTGCCTTGCGCTCCCTGAACGCGTTCACCACCCAGTTCTTGAGCGACCTCTTGCTCACCCTGTTTTGCTCCTGCGCTCCTTCGAAGAGGTCCATGGCTTTGAGGGCCTCCTCCTGCCTCATGAAGCGCATCAAGTCCGATAGGTATATATGCCTGCATGCAACGAACATTTTTCAAGATTCAGAGTTAGGTCAGTATCAAAGTTCTAAATAGCTAGCTATTGCCTTTTGGGAACCTCCAGCTACGCCTAAGCTATTTTGTAGGCTAAATGAGAAAAAGTTGTTAAGCTAGAGCCCTAATTTAGCCGCTAATTAAGCTGCCTTTTTGAATTTCTATCCTCTTCACTTAATTATTATTTTATGTTTCTAAATCTAAATTTCTGTTCAATCCAATTCGATAAAACCTGTGAGTTGAATAGTTGAATACTTATTTTCTTTGCATAGTTGAATGACTTGTAGCTTGAATCATGCTTAGTTTCCCCCCACTTCTAGCAAGATATATATGACTAATTGTGTTCATGTTTTTGAAAAAATAACTAGATAGATTAGGCTGCTATAGCCTTTTTTTATCTTATTGAAATGTCACAGCTAAATGTAATAGCTCAGTATTTTAAATTATGACTCATTATGTTTATTTTGGCATGGCATTTTTAAGTTTGAACAGAAGATTGTAGCAAGAAAGGCAGGAAATGCCACTGACTTGGATCCAGGTTTGGCGACGTTGTGGAAAATCCTCTTGGCTGCGACCTTGGCCTCGTACTCGCTGTGTATCTGCGTGGCGAGCTCGTCCTCCTCGCACGTGGCGTGCTTGATCTGCTCGTCCATGGTGGTGAGCGCCCCGTAGCGGACAATCTTCATGAGCCTCTTCATGCTCCAGGCGGAGATGTTCTTCTGGCTGAGCCTGTGGAGCTGGTCAATGGTGATGGAGCCTTCGTCGAGATGTCGGTCGGATTTCTGCTTCTGCAGCTGCTTGCTGGCCCCACGCCGGGACGCCGCCGCCGTGAGCCGGCCGCTCTTGGGCGGCACGGGACCAGAGGCGGCGGCAGGCTTGGGGGTGGGCATGGCCGCCGCCTGGAGCTCGGTAGGCATGGTGGCCCCGGCGCTCTGCAGCCGCTCCACCTCGGCGAGCATGCGGCTCTCGTCGACGAGTGGCGGGCCGGAGAGCGTCTCGATGACGTACTGGTTAAAGAGGGCTTCCTGGATGCGGTCGAAGAAGGTGGAGACGTGGAAGGAGGAGGCGAGCACCTTGAGCAGCAGCGTCTTGACGAGGCGGATCACGGTGGCGACGAGGAGGCAGCACAGCACCTTGGTGACGTAGGGGAGGACGATGGTGTGCGTCTCGCGCTGGGCGTCCTTGTCGAAGAGCAGGTGCCAGGAGACGAGGGCGACGCCGAGCCAGAGCACGTTGCGCACGGCGCGGCGCACGCCGTAGACGAAGTAGAGCACCTTCTTCTTGAGGAGGAAGTTGCGCTCGACGAAGAAGACGGCCATGCGGACGATCCAGCCGGAGACGAGGCGGCCGCAGATGAGCACGCACACCAGCAGCTCCCACTTCCAGAGGTGGAGGCCCGAGAGCTTCTTCCTGGCCAGGGTCGGGATGGTGAGGCTGCAGACGAGGGAGGCGAGGATGACGACGAGGCCGACCCACTCGAGGATGATGAGGCAGTCCACCGTGTCGCGCTTGGAGTCGGCGTTGAGGCCCTCGTCCACGAACGGGTCGTCGTCCTCCTCCGGTTCGAACCCGCCGCCGGGCTTGCCGAGGAAGCCCGACCTGGCGATGAGCCCCGAACGGAGCTGGCCGGACTTGGGCGGCGCGCCGACGAAGGACTTGCGGTGGTCGTTGCCATCGGTGGTGGAGCCGCTGGACGGCGGCGGCGGGTCCATGAGCCGGGACCGCGTCTTGCTTCGCGGGAGCAGGCCGGCGTTGGTGCCCGTGGACGTTGACGTGCAGCGGATCACCTCAGCGGGGTCGCCTCCTGCCCCCGCGTGGGCCTTCTTCCGGCTGTTGCCACCACCGCCGGCGTCGGAGGAGGAGGAGGACGAGCCCGCAGTGGTGGACGAGGGGACAAACCGCTTCCGCGGGTCCTGCTGAAAGGAGACGCGTGACGGGGAGATGGGCGCTGGGACATTCAGCAGCCGCCGCATCTCCTCCATCTCGAGCTCGGGGTCAAGCGACACCTCACCGCCCGCCGCCGCCTGCTTGCGCAGGAAGCTCCCGATGAGTCGGCTGGGCGGGTCGTCGCTACACTCCCCCTGGACGCTGGTGGGAGACGGTGGCGACTCCGGCGGGCGGTTCTTGAAGCTGAAGGACTCGATGAAGTGGCCTGCCCCGGTGGGCGATGCCGGGGCGCTGGACCCGCCCGACCCAGTCCCCGGGATCGCGCCGTAGCTGGCGTCCGGGCCGCCCCGGGCGGCCGATTTGAGGGAGAAGGAGCTCTGGCCGACGTCGTCGTTGATCTTGAGGACGATCTCCCGGCGCTCGCGATCCTGGTCCTGGTCGAAGTCGAAGGACGCCGACCGGGACGACCGGTTCGAGCCGCCGCCATACGACTTGATGCTGCCCTTCCGCGGGAGCTCCATCGCGCCTCCCAGTCCCGGGCGGGAGAGTACGTACCGGGAAAGCTAATGATCGGCGACGTGTGGAGGCTCGATCGATCGGCGCGCGCCAGAGCGGCCGGGATAGGACGCCGGACGCGCTGCCGTCAGGGCGTCTTCGATCGGGCACGTACGTCCGGCGCAGGCGGATCGGCGTAACTGTACATTCAGGCGATGGATGCAACGGGCAGCTGCGTGCGGGCGGGCGGAAGTGTCACCTCGCGATGTGCTCGGGTGAGTGAAAAGTGGAAGCTGTTGAGCCTGGAGTGGGCTGCCATATATCGGGGGAGACGCATGCACGCACGGCGGAAGACATGGCTGCTGCTGCGCGGCAGTGGAACGCTCTCCGCGACCAGCGGTGTTGGGACTGTGAGTGTGAGACCGCGGTGGCCGCTAGCTGCACACTACTGAGCTCCGGTCCCTCGGCCTATTTTTGGAGCGCCACTGACTCCACGAATGGTGGATGTGGCTTCAGAGTTCCCTAATGCTGCTCTGCTTCCGTGCATGTATGACGCAGGGTGCGCCAAGCGGAGACCGAGTCTTTTCACTAAGAAAACAGGTTGAGGAAACAAGTGGAATGAGAACGAAGAGACACGCAGCAAGGCGATCAGACCCTAGTCGACAGATTTCTGTTCTAAGTTCATTGAGACATTGTCATTTCTATGTTTCTCTTTTAGAAAAGTTATGAGTGAGCTGCACACCCACACCTTTTTTGAGTTTTTTTTTTCGTATATATCTCCCAAACTATATCAACTAGAATGTGGTTATTATGTTTCAGTGATATGCAAAGTTTTAAAGATTGTATGATGAGAGAGATAAAAAGGAGAAACTGTTCCAGAGAAGAAACAAAAGAGGTAGCACAGATCTTGATGCACTATGAAGTACTTAGATATAGGTATGCACTGAGCACGTGTTCTGAGAAAGTCCCCTCTCCTTTCTTCTTGTTTTTTCTTTTCAGGTAGTCATTTCTATGTTTGTAAGTTCTATCAAAGAGTGTCGAACATGTCGAGTGTGCCATTTTATTACTATTTTGATTTCGTCAATTTTGTGTGTATTACTTTATTGTGGTTGGAGAATTGTAAGAATGTTGTTATTTGTTCAATAAACTTATTTCGTGAAAATAATAGTTTGTTCCTCCTTTTCAAAGCGAGAACCCGATTAGAGGCTGCAAAAGGCCTTCAAAGGAGATGAATCAATGATTCTACAATGTTAAGTGAACAATCATAATTTGAGGCCACAAGGTTCAAAGCAATGGGTGTTGGACTAGTCGGGGGGAGGGGGCACCCTACCTTTTTTCCCTCCTCTACCGTCCGATTCGCTTGATTCTTTCGCCCACGGGCGCCGCAAAAACATTGAAACACCAAAAAACAAAGCTAGAATCAATAAAGATTGGAGGAGGAAACTTCGCCGGAGCCGCCGCCGGAGGGATCTCGACCTTCTCCAACATCTCCATCATCATCACCATGATGAAGGAGTAGTCCACCTCTGGACTATGGATTTGTGGCAATAGCTTGATCTATTTCTCTTTTGTTCTTCATAGATCTAGTATCATATGAGCTGTCCAACATGATTATAGTCATACGTGTAATTCGTATGTGGTGAATCTTTATTCTATGATTTGATATATAAGATTGGAACCTTATCCGTGAGATGTATTGATAGATATATATCATGTACCCATTCTTAAGTACTTGTTCTGATCCAACTTACTTGCAAGAGCATGTGTGGGGTGGAGTAGCATGGTGGTAGTGACTGAATAGTGATAATAAATTCAAGACCTACTATGGTATTTATCTTCCTTTTGCTGCCTCACTAGGGATAAAGTGAATTCATGTGATATAATTATCATGTGACAGCTTGCCAATCTTGTTTATTCAAGGTAGCATATTTGTAATTCAAACATTATTTCAAATTACTTAAGGCTATACTATGTTAATTATTAATTTAAGATTGCTTGGATTTTTCCCTTTCTTGAGGAGTATAGGATAAATTTGTTGTATCATCTCTATGTTAGGACGTAATACCCATATGAATGCTTATCAAACATATGTTGAAGTTTCACCAATATTATGTCTTTGATGAATTGTTTGTGTCCACTACAACTTAAAACTAGAGTAGACAAGTGAACCTATAAACCCCGATCCATTTTAAATAATTAGAAACACCTTTCCAACACAATTAGCACACTTTATATTTTCTGCAATTTAGTTTTCCGAAAATACAAAAATATTTTCTTCACCAGCAAACACACAAAACCCAAAAACAACTATCTCTTCGTTACCTTTTATCTTGGTTGCTTAGTTTACTTGCTTTAGTTTATTTTACTTTATACTTATATTTCTGTTGCCTGCCAAAACTCACCGGCGAGCAGTGGTTAAGCAACACGAAGAGCCGGGAGGCTCCCACGACCGCTTAGTGGGCCCTGGCGCCTCGCGTCGTCCCGCAAAGTCCTAGCACACGTCCGGCGGCCGCAAGGGCGTGCCACCTGACCTAGACCTGGTCAGGAAGGTGTTGGATTGCTTCGACTAGTCTCCTGCATGGTAGACACGTAAACATTAAATACGAGCCCAATCAGCTCTCAGGTTGCCCTGTGGATCGGCTCAAAGAGCCGATCGCCCCATGGTTCACGTTGGATTTACGATGACATGGGGATCCTGCTTGATCAACACAAAGCTAAACCAATCTACGACAGTTTAGGGTTTTCACCGCATAATCGGAACATCCTACGCGTAGTTGGGCCTAACAGATACGAAAGATGATGGAAACTACTCCTATAAGAGGCCTAAAAACCAACGTTAAGTCAATTCCCGGAACATCCCTTATAGGAACGGTAAAACAACACCTCACACACTACCGGATCATCCAACCCCAGCATAAGGCCTAATCATGCAGATATTAAACTAATCCTTGAAGAACAAGGAGCAACTATAACAGATCGGATCTACTAAGTAACGAACAAGCAAGGTGCTGCCCTTACACCTGGATAGGTGCAAGGACAGCCTAGATATCGAAGGACAGCATTGCTAAGCAAATATGTGTAAGAAAAGCATCAATGCAAGCCCCAAAACATCTACGATAAATAGTGCTACTCGCCATCAACAATGCTTCAGCACGAGTAACACAAGGTAATCGAATAAACGTGTACTGCCAAGATCGCAAGATGCGATCTAGGCAGCATGATGCTTACCCGAAGAAACCCTCGAAATAAGGGGTGGCGATGCGCCCGGTTTGTGTTTGTTGTGAACGTGATTGTCCTCGATTTCAATAACCCTAGATACATATTTATAGTCCGTAGACTTTCTAATTCGGAAGTACACCCGACCGTGTACGAGCCAAACTCTATCTTTTACTTCTAACCGACACGATCTAATATTATTTACAGTATACACGGGTACGCTGGCCCAAATTCTAGCCCCAGGGCCGATTCAGAAACTCCTCTTAGATGTAAATCTTCCAAGCCCATCTTCATCACGGCCCAACTCCAATGCGGTCAAATTCTGGCGATAACACATGCCCCCCTGGTTTTGGCAATAGTAATTCCAAAACCACTCTGTTTTTCCTTTTCTTCGTCGTGTCAAATCGGGGCAGAACAGAACCGCCACGGTATCCCTTCATCATGATGCCTTGCCTTCTCAACTTCTCCGCATGATTTGACGGTTTTAGCCCCACATCCTCGGGAACCGCTGCAGCATTGAATCATCTCCACCACATCGCCTGTATTTTAACCGCATCTTGCAGTTCACTTCTTCATCCCCTTCGCATTAGCACTCCAAAAGCCCTCCTCTCCCACCATGTCTTCTTCCTCCTCTGCCTCGTCGGGTCTTTCCCTCCAGTCCTCCCCCTCCCGCGAGCCGACGCCGGAGTGGCACCCGGAGGAGGCCCACGAGGCCCACATTCGTCGCGCCATAGAAGACGGGGACGAGTCCAGCCATGACTTCTCCGTCTGGTCTGAGGACGACAAGTCCTCAACCGACGGGGAGAGTGACCTCCACTTCCTCGCCGACGGGGAATCGGAGGAGGAGAGCGATGACGATTGCTTCTCCTGGGACGACTTCACCTCCTCCGAGGAGGAGAAGGAGGAGGAGGAGGACGACGACGACACCTCCTCCGATGAGCCGCCGGCCAAGCGCTTCTGCCCCTGGCCGGGGAACCTCAGCGACTTCGACAGCGACGACGACGCTGACGAGGAGGACGAGGACAACGAGGGCCCCGCCAGCGGCCGCGGCAGCAGCGACGACGAGCCAGCCGGGACTAGCGCCGACAGCGGCGACGACGGCGACGACGAGGGCAGCGACGGCCCGTAGATAGGATCCTTAGCATAGGACCAGTAGTAGTAGATGGGGCAATGTATCCCCTGGTACTTCCTTTTGAGAGCAATCAGCTCTTTATGTAAGAAACCCCGTTATCAATGAAGAATTTTCTTTAATTTGATTTTGCCGATTTCCTTTATGCGAATTTAGCCGATTTCCCTTCACACTGACTTTGCCGATTGTCAACTTGGTCAATGCTCAATGAGCCGATGGCAGCGCATCGGTCCCTCACGATAACTTACGAGATAGGTCAATTTAGTCACCTCCTCAAACGGTAACCTGCAAACCTTGCTCAAATTCAGATCCCCAAATTTCCAATCGAACAGGTCCAGACCGCAGTCGCGCGAACCCTAGATCTTGGACACGCAAATCCAAACTCCGCAGCGAACCCAATGGCGGAATCATCCAGCGCCAACGCCACGATCTCTGGCCTGAAGGTAATCCTTAACCGCTCCAAGTCACCTGACCGTAATGTTAGATTTAACGGCAAAACTCCTGAATTAATGCCTGGTCTCATCATTAATTTTAGGTTTCAGACATTCTTCTGCCGCATCCTTCTCTTCCAAATTCCCTCTGCCTTGGTCCCCATTCCACCGAAAATCCATCCAATTTGATTTCCTCCGAGGCCAATAGGATTCCCTTCGTGAACCAAACCCTGGATCTAACCTCCTGGGCCGACTGCTTACGAGCCTAGCCTAACCCTCCTGAGGACTGGGTTTCTTGGTACAATAGAGTAGCCAAAACTCACCAAGCCAAATGGGAAACCATAGGAATAGCCGATGCTCTGTCTTTTTCATTGTCTCCCCTTGAGAAACATGAAAATCTCCTGAAAACCATCGGCTACTTTTGGTCTGACGCGCTAAACTGCTTCATGTTTGGCCATGGCCCCATGACGCCAACCTTGCTGGACGTGGCCATGATCACTGGCCTAGACATTTCATCTCCCAGCCCCTCTGCTTTCATGCTGCCAAAGGTGCCATTCAAACTCTCCTCTAAGGAAGAGTGCACTAACTGGGGTGCCTATCTTAGACGCCACATGAAAACCAAGGGCCCCAGTAACCGAGAAAGAACACACGGCCTTCTTGAACTTCCGGTTGGAGCATTTCATATTCTCGTGGCCCTTCCCTCGCTCCCACCAAGAACTATCTCTCTTTGGCATATGAACTTGCCAAAGGCACCCAACTTGGCATTGGCAAGTCATGCTTCGGGAGAAGTCTATCGATACCTCCAACCGATGTCCGTCAAACTATTCTCCCAAAAGACGGTTAAAACGGGAGGCCCCCGGTGGTTTATTCAGTTATGGGCTCAACTGTACTTCCAGAACCATATCCATAGCTTCCCACTTTTGGCTACCTGCACCTTTCCAAACACCAACGGGAAGCCAATCCGCTGTACCAGCTACGGCCAAGCCTTGTACAGTCTTCCAGGCAGCAAATTGAACCCCAAGGAAGCATCAGGATGGTTCAGAACTTTTTACCAGGGCCTGGATGACCCTCTCTTCTTTCCCTATCAGGAGTCTGAAAATTTTGAAAACCCGAGTCTCCTTCGAGTTAGACAGCTTTGCCGATGACGATAGCACTCGGCAGTTATATTCCATCATGATCCGCCCCTGCTTCCTCCCAGTTGGCATGAGCACCTCAAACAGGATCATAAAACCTGTTTATGAATCTTACCAGCCGGTCGTAGTAGGCCGGCAGTTCGGTCTTGGGCAAGTGTCTCCTCACCTCTTTCTCCACCATCTAACTGAGAGCAGGGCTGACTTGCCTGATGTTATCACCAGTCAAAGATGTTACTCCTTTTTTGATGCTCTAGTCATCCCAATCCCTCACAATCTATCCTTCATCTCTTCGACTGATGACTTTGAGATCTGGTGGACAATGTGGAAAACCCATGCCTTCAGGAGAGCCCTAGGACCGTTGCTAAAACAACTTGACGCTGAAGCTGATACTTCTGTAGAACAGGTACCACTTGTTTGCAAATTTCCTTGCGATAGTTTCTAGTGATGCTTTATAACCCTGCTCTGTTTCTTTGCAGCAACAAGATGGCCCAGAGCCTGTCAATGATGATGGATCCCCCTTCAAATTCCTCCCACCAGCTCCAGTGGTCCTCTTTTGCAAGAACTCACCATCTTTTAAAAAGGTTGTGATGCAGAGCCAGCCGATTCCAATAAAATCGGCTTCCAAGAGTAAAGATTCTTCAGGGCCAGCTGCCCCCCGAGCCTCAGTCAGGGCGAGAACAACAGTGAGAAAAGTAGCTGCCAGGAAAACTTTGAAGGGTAAAAACCCTGCGCCAGCTCCAGAAAACTTAAACGTAAGCTGTCATATACCCCATCTTGTTCCATTCATCCTTCTAGGCTTTTATAGCATGTCAGTGTCCATTAATCCTGCTCCTGCAGACCTCCACTGAAGACAATACCAGTGAGGAGACGCAGTCCAGCCGACGAGGCTCAAGCTCGGGCACCTCTGAGGACACCGCCATGCAAAAACAGCCAGATGTGCCACCATCGGCTTCCAAGAAAAGGTCAGCCCCTGAACCTGCTGCCCTTCAAGCTCCCATCAAAACAGGGCAAGGAAGCTTACGCACCAAGAGTCAATGCACCAAGAGGGCTCGGAAGGGTCAGCAAACCCCTTCCTCGAACCAAGAAGTTTCAAATGTAACGGTTCTCCAACTCCTCCTAGCTTAGTTCTTATGCTTTGCTGCTCAGATCGGCTCACCAGCTTTTTGCAGACTGATGAAACTTCCAGTGGGGATGTCGAGGAAGTTCTGATGCCCTCCACAACTCTGGAGGTAACAACCTCTAAAGGTGACATCGACCAAGTTTCCACCTTGGCCAAACCCCAGGCAGAGACGCCACAGCCGATTGCTTCATCATCGGCTGTTCCCATGGTCATAGGAGAGGTACGCTCCCTTTGTTGGGCTTGCCTTTACCCTGATCTGCAGACTTATACTTCTTTTGTTGTTTGTCAGGGCTGTGATCTCTCAGGCTTGCTGTCGTTCGATCCTGAATCTATCGATCCGGCCCACTCCACAGCACGTGATGCACCGAGCCCCAGCGTCATCGCTGACCAACTCCAACGCCTCAAAGCTCTGCTTTCTTCACCCATTGAGACATTAGTCGAAAATTCTGAGGAGGTGAAGAACATTTTTGAAGGAATCCAGCCTCACGTCCCAGTAACGCTGCAGTTGAAGCTCTGGCCAGTCGTGACATTGTCTGCTTTCAGATCAAGGGTGCAGTTGGCTCGTCAGAGAATCGACTTACGCCACACCCAACTCCCGCTGAAAGCCGATATTGCAGACAAATGTCAACGGCTTAACGAGAAAAAGGCAGCTTTGGATGCTAGGATCGACACCTCCGTCAAGACCGCCGAGCTTGAGATCTTGCGAAAGGAGCCGAAGGATCTCGAAGAAAAGGTGCGGGTCACCAAAGAGCTCATCTGTGACAAGGAAGCTTCCATTGCTCGCTCCCAACGGGAAGCAGAAGGCCTCAAGGCTGAACTGAAAACTGACTTGGCAGAGATACGTGCCTTGAACAAGCAACTGGTGACAGGCAAGGATGATGACGACAAGGCCGAAATCGCAGAGGTGGATCACGTCCGTGCTGGTGCACTCCGCGCCTTAGAAATTTTCCTTCAGTAGGGCCTGCGCATGTGGCAGTTTGTGCGTGTAATTCTAGAGTCGATGGCTGTACATCGGCTGTACATCGCCTTAGAAATTTTCTTTATATTTTTTTCGGCCGATCTACTTATGCATCGGCCCCCAGTATTCCAATGTCCATCATCTTCGAGGAATATATCTTGAGTTGCTGGCCATTGACAGCCACTTCATACTTCGTAACCTCGTGTCTTATCCGTTTAAGTGCCCCCCGAGCCGATTTTTTCAAAGGAATTGAAGATATCGGCTCTTCAGGCATCCTTTCTTAGATCAATGCTGAACACAGGCAAAATGCATGTTGAGGATAATTTTGGCCGATTGCTAGAATCGGCCTCCTTTTTCATTGCTATGCTTGATGAGGGTTTACAACTTCTTGGCGCTTCACTATGGCTACGTGACATGCTCGAGAGGAGATTCTGGCTTTTTATTTTTTGGGGCCGATCGCAGGGATCGGCCTTGCCACGTACACCTACTGATTTAGATCTTGTTACTCTGTCAGGCCGGTGGATAAGACCAGCCTCACCCCGTTTTTTGAAGCTTCGATGCGCTCACAGCCGTCCAAACTGATTCCAGAGAGCGGCTCTTGGTCGTTTGCATCCCAAATATTCATGGCAGCTAGTGAGATCTCGATTGAGTCATCTGCCTTAACTACCTCCACGTCATCTCCATCCCACTGTATGATGCATTGGTGCATTGTTGATGAAATGCAACAGTTAGCGTGAATCCAATCCCTTCCAAGCAGGACAGCGTAATTGCTCTTGCTGTCGATGATGAAGAACGGGGTAGGTATGGTTTTTCGGCCTACGGTCAGATCTACATTCAGAACACCTTTTGCTTCTGATGCTTGGCCGTTGAAATCGCTTAACGTGATGTTGGTCTTGATCAGATCGTCATTGGAGTGTCCCAAACGTCGTAGCATGGAATACGGCATTATGTTGACTCGCTGCTCCCGTGTCAACCAACATCTTGCCGACGAGGCCGCCCATCGATATAACCTTTTAGGTATAGAGCTTTCAAATGCCTGTAGCTCCTTTCTCGTGGCTTCTCAAAGATCACTGGCCGTGGACCGCAGTCGAGTTGAGCCACCGATACTTCCTCGTCGTTTGGAGCACAAAACTCTGACGGGAGTATGAACACCATGTTTGTATCAGCCGATGCCTCTGCATCGGCTTTTGTCTGTTTAGGGCGCCACACTTTCTTTAGCGGGCGCATCTCTGACTCCAACGTTTGCTGAATTTTCACGGCCAGATCGGGCCGTGCCTTCCTCAACGTGTACAGTGCACCGTGCTTCGGCTTCCTCCGGGTTTCGTAGCCGCTGCACCCTACGCTTCGAGAATGGCTGAGTCCATCAGGGCACCACCTTGGCCGGTGGTACCTATCTTCTTCTTCATCTGACTCCTCGAAGTCTTCATCTTGAGATGACTCAGCTCGTTTGTTCTGAGGTGGGAGAGGCCCTAGACGTTTGAACACTGAAACTTCCTTTGTTCCCTTCCTTTGCGGTCTACATTCTGGGCAGTTCTCGATTGTAGGCAATCGGCTCATTCCTGAGTCCCAGCAGTTGTTTAAAGAAAGGACAGCTCCAATGCCTATCTATGTCTTCTTGCTCTCTTGAGTTTCCTCTAGCGTGACGCTCGTACCCTTCATCGTCTCTATCATATCGACGATACCTCCTATCATCTGCATCAGACCGACGATATCTTTCGTCATCCACGTCGTAGCGCTAACGTTGGTCATACTGCTGCTCATATTTGTTAAGGAGATGCGCGGAGAGTGGTCGTTGATACCGCACGCTTCTCACTTCTTCTTCTGTCAGGTACCGTCTATTATCATGTTGGGGCCGGTCGCGTGGATCGGCCTCCTCTTTCTTCTTGCCACGGGAGTGACTGCTTTCTGCTTTATCGTCGCCATGGCGGGTCCCAAGCCCTGCCATGTTGACACCAAAAGAGAAACCTGGCTCGCGTCTTAGGGAGTGACTGAGATCCACCATGTTGATGTCGTGGTATCGTCACGGCATATGCCATAGGGTGGCTAATCGAAGGTGGTTCCTGAGAGATCTCACGGCAGTATCCGGATGCGGGTATGGGGACGGGCGACACGGCAACGTACCCAGGTTCGAGGCCCTCCGATGGAGGTAACACCTCTACTCCTGCTGTGAGTGTATATGACGATCACACAATACAATGGTGCTCCTAGAGCTGTGTCCGGCTGCTCCTGGGAGGCTAAGGGAGACGATGGTCTCTCTCACAGGGCAGCGCTAAGGGTGGAATGAAGTGAGAATGATCGATCCCCTGCACGAGAGGGGGTAGTGCGGCTTATATAGGTGCCGGCACTTTACATATAAGACCCTATAGTCTACTGGCCGGCTTGGCCGGCTCCGGCTTCCGCTCCTTCCCGAGGTGGTGACGTCAGGAGCCGTTGAGGCATCATGGCCTGTCCCATCCGGCTGCCAAGGTCGGTGGTATGGAGAGGAGGTGTCCCCTGTCGCCGTCAGCCTACCGTAGCCGCACGGCTCGACGTAGACCATGATGGCCTGTCCGGCGCGTGGCACTATTGCTCCACAGTGCCCCGCGCTTTATGGAAGGATGAAGTCAGCGTGGACTTTGGGAACCCGGATCACCTACCCGGTTCCTTCCAGTGCAAGACTCGCCAGCCTCGAGTCGGTCTGAGGTACAAACCCCCAGTCGGATATGGCTTGTAGAAGCCGGCCCAGCTACAGCATTGGTGGCCGTAGCCAGGCCGACTAGGACCTAGAGCCAGCCGGCTTCCGGACCAGCCGGCCACGGCGCCAGCCGGCTGCTCCTCGGCCGGCCTTGCCGCGAGCCGGCCGCTGGCCAGCCGGCTGCTCCACGTCCATTGCCCTACCCGGGTCTCCCCCCGACATTAGCCCCCGAAGCTGGCAAGGTCCTGCGTTTACAAGGACCTAGGCAGGTTTTCCTGGCTTCTTGAATATACTTGACGGCACTTGGAGGGGCCGACTGAGAATTTCCATTCAGCCGGCTGCGCCCTCATCCGGCTCGCTTCGGCCGGCTGCTTCTAGCCGGCCACTTTTTACACTTATGCAGCTTTCGCTTTCTCGCAAGTTTTGGTGGTGTCTCCGCCTTGCTGGATGACTTTTGGTCCGAGTTGAACTTATCGTCCGGCTCCGGCTTGCGGCGCGCCGGAGTCTCCGCCGCCTCGGGTTCTGCACCCGACTTGACCGGTCTGACGCCTGGGCTCTGCCGCCGGTTCGTCTGGTCACATCAATGTCCCCTCCGGATTCGATGCGGTCGTGGGCGACGTGGTGTGGCGGTTTCTGGTAACGGTAGCGGTCGTGGGGGGAGTTAATGCGCAGAAGATCCGGGCGACGTGGCCACGATCGCCACTTGGAGGCTAACCGTCCGCCGCGGTCGGCTATAAATGCCGCGGGGGAGGGCATCGAGGCGGCCACTTGCCTCACTTCGTCTTCCTCACGCTCCCGCTCCCCTCGCTCTCTTCTTCGCGCTCGAGCCCGCTGCTGCTCCGGCGAACGCCTCCCGCTGGTGAACTCCGGCGAGCGAATCTCCGCCGATCCGCCGCCGCTACTACGTCGAGCCGGCGCCACGGGGCCCCGCGTTTCAACGGAGCGTCCTCAGCCGCCATCGTCGCCGCCGCCATCGCAAGGCTCTTCTTCGCCCTTTCGCCTCTCGTGGTCATCTTCTTCTTCTTCCTCGACAATGGCCTCCGCCAGCGGATCATGGAGGGGCTCGTACATGCGGGAGGACGACATCGAGCGGCTGGTGCGCCTCCACCGGATCCCGCGGTCGGTGGTCACGCGGGTGCCCGGCGAGGAGACGGAGCCCGAGCCGGAGCCCGGCGAGCGCGTCGTCTTCGGCGCGCACCTCGATCGCGGGCTGGGCCTGCCGGCTTCCACATTCTTCCGCCAGTTCCTCGACAACTTTGGCCTACAGCCGCATCACCTGCCGGCCAACGCCTGCGTCCTCCTCAGCTGCTACGTGGCGTTCATGGAGGCCTACGCCGGCTTGTGGCCGGATATCGACTTCTGGAGCCGGCTGTTCTACCTCAAGGCCCAAACCACTGAGGGCCGCCTGCGGGCCTGCGGAGCCGCCTCGATCTACACCCGGCCGGGTACGCCCTTCCCCAAAATCCCCACCGTTGACTCGGTGAAGAATTGGCAGATGTCGTTCTTCTACGTGCGCAACGAGGGCCAGCTCGTCGACCGGATCAACTTGCCGGAGTTCAACCCGGCTCCTCCAGTCGGCCGGATCAACTGGAGCTACAACGCCCGCACGGCGGACCCGGACGCTGAAGTGAATCAGCTCTGGGACTTCCTGGGGGCGGCCGTCGCGAACGGGCTGACCGCCGAGGACCTCCTCTGCACCATCGCCGAGCGCCGGGTGCTGCCGCTCCAAATGCGCACCCACAAAATCGGGCACATGTCCGGCCGGTTCGACACGAACCGGACGTCCAAGGCGCTGCTCTCCAAGGCCCAGGTGGCCAGCCGGGTGAATAACATCACCAAGGCGAACATGCCGGACGAATGGAACTACGGGCTGGCGCCCCACGACAGGGACCACCAACCCGAGCGGGTAAGCTTTGTGTTTTCGCCGGCTTCCGGCTTGCGGCTGCGAGGCCGACTTCCTTTTGCTTCTGCCGACTTCCGGCTTGTTGTTTGCTCATGTTTTCTCGTTTTTCTAGCTCTTTGAGCGCCAGAACGTCGAGGACGGCGACCCGGCGACGAGGAGGTGGACGTCGGATCACGTCGATCCGGCTGACCAAGCCGGCGACCAGGCCGGCGACGACGACCTGCTGCGGTGCGCCCGACCTAGGTGGCCAGGGGGAGCACAATCCGCCCCCTTCACCGGAGCAGCAGGAGGACGAGGAGCCGGCGACGTCCGCCACGGGGCCGATCCCGGCCGTGCCCCTGCGCGCGAGGCCGCCAAGCACCACGGCGACTTCAGCGCATAAGGGGAAGAAGCGGGCCAGCGAGCCCCGCTCTACTGCCGCCTTGGAGGCGAAGGCGAAGAAGCTCCGCCGGCAGCAGCCGAAGAAGGTTCCGGAGCAGGCCGGGTGAGTTTTCTTTTTCTCTCTTGTTTGATTCCTTTTCTTTCCTTACTTTTTATGCTTATCTTCTCCTTGTTTGTCCGGCTAGGGCTCCCATCAAGTTTGCCCAGGGCGGCGGCTCTCGGCAGACTCCGCGTGTCGCGTCGCCGCCTCTGCGCCAAAGGAGGGAGCCGACGCCACAGCCTCCATCGCGCACACCTACGCCGCCGCCGCCTGCGGGTACTCCGCCTCCCGCGGGGGCGCCTTCCTTCGCCGTGCCGCTGGCCTCAGCGCCTGATCGCAGCACGCGGGTCGAGCCGGCTCGCCAGCCGACGCTGGACGACATGTTCCCGCGCCGGACTCGTCTTCTGGACCCAGCCGATGGGGCCGGCCGGGGCATGCCGCCTTCAACCGGAACCGGAGCCGGCAGAGCTGCACCGCCCGCGACCGGAGCCGGAGCCGGCAGGGCTGCGCCGCCCGCGACCGGAGCCGGAGCCAGGCCGAGCGTGGTGGTGCTGGATGAGAGCCCGGAGGGGGCACCTCAGGCGCCGGAGACGGCTGCGCCGGCTGGGCCATCTGCTGCACCCGGAGCGTCGCCACCGCCGGAGCCGACGACAGAGGAGCCGGCCAGGCAGGAGCCGGCAAGGGATGAGCCGGCGCGCACGGAGGGCGCCGACTCGCACGCGCTGGTGAGGACGGGAGCCCCATCGGCGCCGCAGCAGGGCTTGCACGTGGCCAAGGGCGCACTGCTGCTGCACGTGCCGTCCGCCTCCGACTCCAGCCTTGGCTCGGCTGGCACTATGGAGCAGGCGTGGCTCCGCGCCAACTCCTACGAGGTGACCAGCCAGGAGGGGAACCCCGGCCAAGCATCGGTGGAGATGTTCTTCTCCAGCCTGCAGGCCAACCTCAAGGCCAGGGCTGTCGAGGCCGCGGCCAACGTTGCCAAGGTGGAGGAAGCCGGCAAGGTAAGCTTCATCTGTTTTTTGATTTGGTTATCATCCTGGTAGCCCTCCGAGGCATGGGCCGGCTGCTCGGAGCCGGTCCGGGTTTCGCCTAGCATACTGATTTTCTTTTTTCCTTAGGCTATGGTGGATCGGCGCACCACTCTGTACAACCGCGCCGTGACCCACTACCACAAGGCCAAGCTGGACCGGGCCGACTTGGCTCGCGAGCTTGCGACCGTCAAGGGTAGGATCTTGCTTCTTCCGACTCGATGTCTTCTTTCTTTTTAGTCTTCGCTGGCTGACGTTTCTTTCCGGCTGCCTCGCAGTTGAAGCTGCCAAGGTCCCGCGGCTGGAGGCGGATCTCCGGGCTGCTCGCGCCCAGTGCGTCGAGAGCGAGGAGGCGGGCCGATCTGCAGCCGCCAAGCTCAAGGTGGCTGAGGGGGAGTTGGTGCGGCTGCGCCGCTGGAGCAGAACCACCTCACCGAGCTTGCCTCCCTTAGGACGGTGGAGAAGGAGAAGGTGGAGGATCTGAGCCGGCGGCTGACTGAGGTGGAGAAGCAGCGGCTTGCGCTGCAGGAGGAGGTCACCACCAAGTCCACGAAGCTGACGGCTACCGCCAAGCGCTGGACGGACGAGATTGGCGCGCTTGATCGCGGCTTGTCGGGTGAGTGCATCTCTATGTTCCTTTCCCTTTGCCGGCTTTCGGCTGTCGGCTGCCGACTTTCGTTGGCAGTCGGCGGCAGAAATTCTGATTTCTTCGCTGTCTCCATCTTTGGGCTGGGGGCAGTCGGTTCTTGCCGGCTGCCGCCAGGCTTTTCCTTTTGTCTTAGGACTTCGAAAATTTGCATTTTTCAGCTTATTTCGGCTTCGATGATTTCTGACTTGCTTCTTCTTGCAGCGGCCTTCCCGGAGACGCAGGATGCGGCGTTAGCAGCCGTTGGCGTTGCGCGCGAGTCCAGGAGGCGGGCGACTGGCGAGGGCAGCTCGGAGTACTTCACCATGGAGGACTACATTGCGTCCATGGCTGCCCGCGTCGAGCCCATCACCAAGCTCGGCTGGGAGCTCCGGAAGGCGGCTGAGGAGCTGGTCCCGATGCTGTGGCCCGCGGAGGCGGTGCCGCAAGATATCTCCAGCCTCACCTCTTTGATGGAGCGGGCGCCGGATCGCTTCCTCGACTGGAAGGAGTCTGCCACGCGCGCTGGTGCCGACATGGCGCTGTCCTTTGTCCTCTCCTGGTACAACGAGGTGGACCTGGGGCAGCTCGAGTACCGGCGAGCCGGCGTGGAGGACAAGCTCCCGGCCGAACACAAGACCGCCCGGCTTGCCCGAGCCAGCGCCATTGCCGACTTCGTCGACAAGGGCGTCTTCGTCGCGGACCCGAACCCTCCATCTGATGAGGATTACGAGATGGATGATGAGGAGGCGGAAGAGGCGCCCGAAGACGACCCGGCAGCCGGCTCCGCTGACGCTCCTCCGGCTGGTCCTTCTTCAGCCGCTGCCTAGATTACCTGTCTCTTATGTTGCTTTTGCCAAGACAATTTATTAAATCCCCGGGATGCCGGGTGCATATGTATGAATATTATCGTCCTTTTATTATGTCACACTTTAATGTGTTTGTTAATCATCTGTGTGCCGAGTTGCTTTCTTTCGACTCGCTCGCTTTTTCCCATCCGCCCCACTCTTTGGCAGTGCTCTTGCCGGTCGTACGTCCGACTTGCGATCCGTCGCCGGATCAAGAGCGGGCCGCTGGGTGAGGCCGACAGTATTTCAGTCGAACGAGCTGAGTTCGGCACTTCGGCACTTTTTATGAAAAGTTGCAAGTCAACTCGCTTTTACTCTTTCCCTTAGTCGTTTTTCGCGTGCCGGCTCCCTAGGCCTTACTCCCGCCAGCCGGACAGCCGGGTTGCGGTCTGTAGCTGGATCGGAAGCCGGCTATCGGAAACCGGATCATGTTACTGAGCCGACCGCATGATAGGGTTCAAGCCAATTGGCGAAACAAGGTAAAGTACGCGAAAAACTTGTCGGAAACGGCGCTCTTGGCACGTGCTTTTTCATAGCTTACCAAAGGGATACAAGGGATACATACATTCCTGCTCTCATGTGTAAAATGGGCGGAGTAAGTTGACATTCCAGGGGACGTTTAGTCTCCTCGTCAGCCTTGTCCGGCTTGTTTTTCTTAGCCTCTTGGGCATCTATGAGATAGTAGGAATCATTGCCTACTCGTCTTGCTCACGATGAAGGGACCCTCCCATGGGGATGACAAGCTTATGCTGTCCGGCTGTCCGCCGGATCAGCCGGAGCACTAGGTCTCCTTCTCGGAATGCTAAGGGCTGGACCTTCCGGCTGTGATAGCGTCGGAGGCTCTGCTGGTAGATGGTAGATCTGGACGCAGCCAGCAGCCGGGCCTCTTCGACCAGGTCGACTCCATCTTCGCGAGCTTCTTTGGCTTCGGCTTCAGTGTACAGCTTGATCCTTGGCGCGTCGTGCTCGATATCAGTCGGCAAGACGGCTTCGGCCCCGTATACAAGAAAAAATGGCGTGAAGCCGACTGAGTGGTTTGTCGTTGTGCGCAGGCTCCACAGCACATTGGGCAACTCTTCGATCCAGCAGCCGGCTGCTCGCTCGAGTGGCTCCACCAGCCGGGGCCGGATGCCGGCTAGGACCAAGCCGTTAGCCTTCTCCACTTGTCCGTTGGACTCTGGGTGCGCCACAGAGGCTAGGGCCATCCGGATCCCCATTTCCCCGCAATAGCGAGAGAAGATGCCTTGGGAGAAGTTGCTGCCGTTGTCGGTGATGATGCTGTGGGGGTAGCCGAACCTCACGATGATTTCCTTGAGGAATGTGACGGCTGTGGCGCCGTCCAGCTTCTTGATTGGCTTGGCTTCGATCCACTTGGTGAATTTGTCAATCATCACCAAGAGGTGTGTCATGCCGCCTCGTGCTGTTTTGAACGGACCCACCATATCCAAGCCCCATACGGCAAATGGACATGTGATGGGGATGGTCTTCAAGGCGAAAGCCGGCTGGTGTCTCTTCTTTGCGAAGCGCTGACAGCTGTTGCACTTCTTCACCAACTCTTCTGCGTCTCTGAGCGCAGTCGGCCAGTAAAAACCATGCCGGAATGCTTTGGCCACTATGGCTCTGGATGAGGCGTGATGTCCGCACTCTCCTTGGTGGATTTCCCGTAGGAGTTCAATCCCTTCAGCCGGCTCGACGCACCGCTGGAACACCCCACTTACGCTGCGTTTGTACATCTGGTGGTTGATGATTGTATAGGCCTTGGCCCTTCTCTCAATCTGCCCGGCCCGGACTCTATCATCGGGCAACGACACCGTCGGTGAGGTAGGAGAGGAATTCTTGTGCCCATGAAGGTACGCATCTTATCTCGAATATGCTGACCAACAGGGCCTCCTGCATGGGAGCTTCCGGATTCGACTGCATGGTCACCGGGTTCGGCTTGCTAGCCGGCGGGTTCGGCTTGCTAGCCCCCGAGTTTGGCGATGAAGCCCCCGGGTTGGACTGAGAAGTCCCCGGGTTCGGCATGGTAGCCGGCGGGTTTGGCTTTGGAGCCCCGACTTGGGCGATGAAGCCCCGGGTTCGACTGAGCAGCCCCCGGGTCAGCCGGCACGAATATTGAATCCGAGTCCGGTGACGGTATGATGGACGGCTTCTTGAGAACCGCCAAGGCGATGCCCAGCGGAATGGCTTGCCGGGTTGAGCCAATCTTGGACAAGGCGTCAGCCGCCTCGTTGTTTGCTCGTGGCACGTGGTGGAATTCGCAGCCGTCGAAGAAGCCGGATAGCTGCTGGACATGGAAGCGATATGAGGCCATGTTGGCGTCCTTCGCGTCCCAGTCGCCAGATGCTTGTTGAATGACCAAGTCGGAGTCGCCGAAGCAGAGTATGCGACGCACGCCAATCTCCTTGGCCAGCTTCAGCCCATGAATGAGCGCTTCATACTCCGCCACATTGTTTGATGCGGCGAAGTGGATCTACAGGACGTAGTCCAGCCGGTCTCCCTTGGGAGAGGTGAGGACGATGCCGGCTCCCAAGCCGTTGCGCATCTTCGAGCCGTCAAAGTGCATCTTCCAATGTGTGGAATCCGGCACAGGCGGCAGGTACTGCATCTCAGCCCAGTCGACGAAGAAGTCCGCGAGGATCTGCGACTTGATGGCTGTGCGTGGCTCGTAGAGGATGGTGTGGGCGGCTAGCTCCAGGGCCCACTTGGCAACCCGGCCGTTGGCATCCTTGATGCCGATGATTTCTGCCAAGGGTGCTGTGGCGACCACCTTGATGGGGTGCTCTTGGAAGTAGTGCTTGAGCTTCTTGGCCGCCATGTAGACGCCGTAGGCGACCTTCTGGTAGTGGGGGTAGTTTTGCTTCGACTGGGAGAGCACTTCGCTAAGGTAGTAAACTGGGCGCTGGACCAGCTGCTCCCTGCCGTCTTCTTTGCGCTCCACCACCAGGACAACGCTAACCACTCGGTTGGTGGCTGCGATGTACAACAGCATTGGCTCCATTGAAGCCGGCGTTGCAAGGATTGGCGCGGTTGAGAGCACGCGCTTCAAGTCACGGAAAGCTTCATCCGCCTGTGGTGACCAGACGAACTTGTCCGCCTTCTTCATCAATTGATACAGGGGCAGTGCCTTCTCCCCCAGCCGGCTGATGAAGCGGCTCAAGGAAGCCAGGCAGCCAGCGAACTTCTGGACGTCCTTGAGGCACTGCGGCAGTTCCATCTTCTCCAGGGCACTGATCTTCTCCGGGTTGGCTTCAATCCCTCGCTGAGAGACGAGGTAGCCAAGGAGCTGGCCAGACGGCACGCCGAATGTGCACTTGGCCGGATTGAGCTTCATCCGAAATCTTCTCAGATTGGTGAAGGTTTCTCTCAGGTCATCAAGGAGGGTAATCGTCTACTTGGTCTTTACAACGACATCATCCACATATGCGTGAACATTTCTGCCGATTTGATCCTGCAAGCATTTGTGCATGCACCTTTGGTAGGTGGCGCCTGCATTTTTTAAGCCGAACGGCATAGTCGTGTAGCAATAAGCCCCATACGGGGTAATGAACGAAGTCTTTATTTGATCAGCCGGATTCAAAGGAATCTGGTGGTAGCCTGAATAGGCATCTAGGAAAGACAACGAGTTCACAGCCGGCAGTCGAGTCTATGACTTGATCTATGCGCGGCAGGGGAAGGGATCCTTCGGGCACGCCTTGTTCAGGCTAGTGTAGTCGATACACATGCGCCAGGAGCCGTTCTTCTTCAAAACCAGGACCGGGTTCGCCAACCAGTCCGGGTGCAGCACTTCCATGATGAAGCCGGCTGCCAGCAGCCGGGCGATTTCTTCACCGATGGCCTTCCTTCTCTCTTCGACGAAGCGCCTGAGAGGCTGCTTCACCGGCTTGGCTTCGGGCCGGACGTGGAGGTGGTGCTCAGCCAACTCCCTCGGCACACCCGGCATGTCTCTTGGAGTCCATGCGAAGATGTCCCGATTCTCACGGAGGAAGCTGGTGAGCTCGCTTTCCTATTTCTTGCTCAAGCCGGCACCGATGGTGACGTACTTGTCGGCCGCGCCGGGTCCAGCGAGGATCTTCTTGGTGTTGTCGGCCGGCTGGAAGTGAGTCGTCCCAGCCGGGTTGCTCGCAGCCGGCATGTCCGTCCGCGCGGCCTTGGCGAGGGTGACGGCGTCGTGGATGAGCTGCTTCTCGGTGGCGATGACCAGCGTCCGGGCCATCTTGGAGCTCGCGTGGCGCAGTCCATGGAGCGGCGATAGTCGCCGGCTATGGTGATGACCCCTTGGGGCCGGGCAGCTTCATCTTCGGGTACCCGTAGTGGGGCACCGCCATGAACTTGGTCGGGGCCGGCCTGCCCTAGGAGCGCGTGGTAGGGACTCACGAGGTCCACCACCTCGAACTCGATTCTCTCGGTGCGGAAGTGGTCCGGCTTCCCGAACATCACCTCCGGCCGTGATCCGGCCGATCGGCCGGCAGCAGTGGCCAGGCACGATGCCATGGAAGACGGTGGGGGTGGGGCGCAACTCGGCCTCCTGGATGCCCAGCTTGCGGGCGGTGTCGCGGTAGAGGATGTTGATGCTGCTGCCGCCGTCGATGAGGACGCGCGAAAAACACATGCTGCGTCGAGTTGTGCCGATGGTGGGGTCGAGGACCATGGCGTAGCTGCCCGGCTTCGGCAGGACAGCCGGTGTGTCGCGGCGATCAAAGGTGATGGTCTGCTCTGACCAGTTTAGGTACTGGGGGACCGGCGGTATGACCGCGTTGAACTCGAGGGAACGGCTCTACTGGTTCGTCTTGTCCTCGGGCTCGGAGGTGAAGATGATGTAGGTAGCATCTTCGGCCAGGTATCGGCCGCCATGGTGCACTTGGTTAGCCTCGTGGTGCTCGAGGTTGGCGTTCTCTGCGCCGGCTTGGCCACCCGGCCCGCCGGCTGGTGGAGGCGGGGGTGGAGGCGGGAGAGGTTCACCGCTTGTCAGCCGCTTCATGAAGTGGCGGTCGCGGGTGGTGTGGTTGGAGGGGTTCTTGCCGCCGTGGTACTTGCACGGCGAGTCGAGCATCTCGCTCGAAGGTGTACTTCGGCTTCCACTGCCGGTCTTGCTTCTGGCGGCGGCTACCGCCTGCCGCTTTGTCTGCCACGGCGGCTACGTGGGCGGAGCCGTACCGGCGGTCCGGCTGGTCGCTGTGACGCTTGCCGCGGTAGTTGTCCCGCCGGCTGCCATGAGAGGCGCCGTCCGCCGGCTTGTGCTCAGCCGACTTGTGGTGGTCCCGCCTGGAGGGAGCCGGTGCTGGGTCAGCCGGCGCCTTGCCGGCTTCTTCAGCCAGCGCGTACTTGTCGGCAATGGCCATGAGGGCGGCCATGGACTTGGGCTCGCTACGGCGCAGCTTGTGCCACAGCATGGTGTTTGGCCGGCAGCCTCCCATGAAGAAGCTGATGGCCTGGATCTCGTGCACACCCTCGCAGGAGTTGCGCATCTCGCACCAGCGCGTCAGGTATGCGCGGTCCGTCTCGTCCGGGCCCTGCTTGCACATCTCAAGCTGTTGGGGCCGACCCGGCTGGCGGTAGCAGCCGGTGAAGTTGCTGATGAAGGCCGCTTCGAAGTCCAGCCAGCCGTTTATGCTGCCGGCTGGCAAGTTGTTGAGCCATGTGCGGGCGGAGCCGAGCAGCATGAGGGGGAGTAGCGCACAGCCCAGCGCTTGTTGCCTTTGGCGATGCCGACTGCGGTGGAGTAGTCCTGCAGCCAGTCCTCCGGCTTGGCAGTGCCGTCGTACTTGGGGGTGTCACGCGGGAGCTGGAAGCCGTCGATCATGGGCTCGTTGATGATGCGTGGCCCAAAGCACTTTGGGCCGGCTGGCGCTTCTTCTTCCGCAATGCGGGATTCGACCAGCCGATCGAGGCGGTCTCTGGCGTCGGCGGGCTCGATGCGGGGGCCCAGCCGGGAACGTGCCGGCTGGCGTGTGCCGGCTGCTTCTGGAGCCGGCCGGTGCTGGCGGCGGGGCTCGGAGTCT
Organism: Lolium rigidum; assembly: GCF_022539505.1. Lineage (NCBI taxonomy): Eukaryota > Viridiplantae > Streptophyta > Magnoliopsida > Poales > Poaceae > Lolium > Lolium rigidum. The sequence continues at coordinate 224,867,697 of NC_061512.1, read as the reverse complement.
TGCTCCTGGTTCCGGCTTGGGGGAGACCGGCTGCGGCTGCTGCCGCTCGGCTGGTGGCTCGGCCGGCCCGAGCTTGCGTGCGTGGCCCGGGAGTCACGGTGCGGGCTTGGTGCTGGGAAGGCGGACTCGGCCGTGTCCCTGGCGCCTTCCCTGTCGTTGTCTGCAGCGCCACGAGCGTGAGAAGCTCTGGGGGCATTGACATACCTGGGGTCGGCCGCCTGCTTGGTGGCTGCGTTGAGCAGCTCAGTCACCCGCTTGGTCTGGCGGCGTAACTCTTCGCCTTCAAGGCGGTTCAGCTCTTCTGTGGCGGCTTGTGCCGCGGGCATGTTCTTGTCGGGGGTGTTGTAGACGGGTTGCTCTGCGGATAGAGTCGGCGAAGGAGCACCGTCGCGGGCGATCTCGGCGCCAAGGTCGCGGCCCCTGCGGCGGATCTGGCCGGCTCGGCTGGGCTCGTCGCCGCCTGGAGTGAGGCCGTGGGCGCGGTTGTACTCCCGCTGGGTGATCTCCATCTGGCGCTTAGCAGCAGCCGCTTCTTCGCTTGCTTGAGGAGGAGCCGGCGGTGCGCCTCCAAATCCGCCTCGATGGCGGTGGGGTCGGCGCCAGGCGTGAGCGGGGTGCTCAGTTTCGCCCGGACTTCGTCCAGCCGGGACGGTGGTGGTGGCGCCTTTGGGCCCGAGCCGGAGGCGTTGCGGTCGACGTTGCGCTCCAGGTTGGGGCCACGGGTGCGCGGGTTCTTGGTGGGGAGCTCCTCGCCAGCCATCATGACTTGCACGACGGCGGGGCTGGCGGGAGCGCTGCTGCCGGCTCGCGGAGGAGGGCTTGCGCAGCGCAGCACCTGCCGCGGGTAGCGCGGCGGTGCGACGGTGGCGACGTAGACGTCGTGGCCGCCGAAGGAGATGACGCTGCTGCCGGCTGGGAAGGGCCGGTCAGCGAAGCAGCCAGCGTTGTCGGCGACGCAGCCGAGGGAGCCGAATCTCCAGCATCAAGCCCGAAGCGACTCGCTCGCCGGTGGTGATGGTGAGGCCCGTCCGGATGAAGACACCGGCCGAGGATGCCGAAGGCCCCACGGTGGGCGCCAAATGTCGTGGTATCGTCACGGCATATGCCATAGGGTGGCTAATCGAAGGTGGTTCCCGAGAGATCTCACGGCGGTATCCGGATGCGGGTATGGGGACGAGCGACACGGCGACGTACCCAGTGTTTGAGGCCCTCCGATGGAGGTAACACCTCTACTCCTGCTCGTGAGTGTATATGATGATCACACAATACAATGGTGCTCCTAGAGCTGTGTCCGGCTGCTCCTGGGAGGCTAAGGGAGACGATGGTCTCTCTCACAGGGCAGCGCTAAGGGTGGAATGAAGTGAGAATGATCGATCCCCTGCACGAGAGGGGGTATTGCGGCTTATATAGGTGCCGGCACTTTACATATAAGACCCTATAGTCTACTGGCCGGCTTGGCCGGCTCCGGCTTCCGCTCCTTCCCGAGGTGGTGACGTCAGGAGCCGTTGAGGCATCATGGCCTGTCCCATCCGGCTGCCAAGATCAGTGGTATGGAGAGGAGGTGTCCCTGTCGCCGTCAGCCACTGTAGCCAGTACGGCTCGACGTAGACCATGATGGCCTGTCCGGCGCGTGGCACTATTGCTCCACAGTGCCCCGCGCTTTACGGAAGGATGAAGTCAGCGTGGACTTTGGGAACCCGGATCACCTACCCGGTTCCTTCCAGTGCAAGACTCGCCAGCCTCGAGTCGGTCTGAGGTACAAACCCCCAGTCGGATATGGCTTGTAGAAGCCGGCCTAGCTACAACATTGGTGGCCGTAGCCAGGCCGACTAGGACCTAGAGCCAGCCGGCTTCCGGACCAGCCGGCCACGGCGCCAGCCGGCTGCTCCTCAGCCGGCCTTTGCCGCGAGCCGGCCAGTGGCCAGCCGGCTGCTCCGCGTCCATTGCCCTACCCGGGGTCTTCCCCCCGACAGTTGACGCCAGGAAACGGTTGTGTGTCTACTTTCATGGCAAATTGTCCGAAGATTAATCGGCCTGACTCTATCGCCATTTGAATCTGGGCGCGCAACACTTTGCAGTCGTTGGTGGCGTGGGTGAACGTGTGATGCCATTTGCAGTATGGACTACCGTTCATCTCTTGTGACGTAGGAATTTTGTGGCCTTCGGGTAACTTCAATTGTTTCTCATTCAACAGCATATCAAAAATCTGCTCAGTTTTGCTTAAATCAAAGTCAAACCCTCTTGGAGGCCCTGGTTGTTTCACCCATTTGCAGGACACGGGAACTGGCGTCCGGGTCCATTCAGCCACGGCGATTTCCTGATCTTCCACAGGGTCTTCATCCTCCTCAGCGTCGACCAGGCCTATCGTGCGCTTGAACTTGTCTTGGTACAGTTCTGGGTGGCGCTGTTCATACGAAGTTAGTCTCTGGACCATGTGCGCCAACGAATTGTACTCCACTTGGAACGTCAGATCCTTGAGTGGCGCTGCGAGGCCTGCCACGGCCAGCTCGACCACTTCTTTCTCAGATAAATGAACCGAATAACATCGGTTCTTGACGGTTCTGAAACGTTGAATGTATTCAGACACCGTCTCTCCTCGCCTTTGCCGAACCTGCGTTAGATCGGCAATGCCAGCTTCGGTAGCTTCCGAATGATATTGTATGTGAAACTGCTCTTCCAGCTGCTTCCATGTCCGAACTGAATCTCGGGGTAGCGAGGTGTACCACCCAAAGGCTGGACCCGTGAGAGATTGGGCAAAGAACCTCACACGTAGCTGCTCTGATGCTGAAACCATGCCCAGCTGTGCCAAGTATCGGCTCACGTGCTCGATGGAGCTAGATCCTTCTGATCCACTAAATTTTGTGAAGTCAGGGAGCCGATATTAGGAGGCAGCGGGATCAGGTCATACTCATTGGGATACGGCTTGGAATAGCCGATTGTTTTCTTCTTCGGCAGGATACCGAACTGATCTCCCAGGATTGCGCTGATCTGATCCACAGTAGGAGCTGTAGAGGTTGAGCTGTCCCGGACTCGTTGTAGTGGCATATTTAGTTAGCCACGCCTCGTTTCTCAGCATCTGCTCCGTAACTCCCTCTCTCGCCGTAACCATCGCTCCCGCTCCGGCAATTCCTCCTGCCGAAGTTTGGATCGCGCGCGTCCGGCTTGTTGCAGTCCGGCACATATGTGCACACGTATCCATGTGGGATCTCCTTGGGCGGCTCATACAAGAACTCGGTAGTCGCCGGGGTCACCTCCAACCTTGTAGACAACGTATGCCGGTGAACCTTGTTGCCGTGGAGCTGCCATTGCGAATGGTAGTGGTGGCCTCGGTGTGAAATGGTATCTCTCCCCGATAAGTCCCTAAAGCAGGTCCCGACGGAGAATACCGATGCTTCATGATTTCTTGCACCACCCGAAGCGCAACTCGCTCAAGCGCATTCACCGAGGCTCTCGAATGCCGATGTAGAGAATGAGCAACAGCATAGTTGATTTCCCCGGCGCAGGGCTCGGCACGTTCCTCCGAAGGGAGAGACAGATCTAATCCCTCAAACGCGCCTTCCGGTCTGAATCCTCTCGAACCCGATGCCGTGCGAGCGGGTCTTCTCAAAAGAGCCGATGAGATCGGCTTCGAAGATGGCCTTCAGCTCATCGTATTTCTTCTTATGTTCTGCAGGTAGATCCTCGTACTTGATCGGTTCGTCCGACATCTTGGCTGCCGATGTTGACGTGGTTGTTGTAGAAAGTGTCCCACCGGGCGTGCCAGAATGTGTTGCCTGCCAAAACTCACCGGCGAGCAGTGGTTAAGCAACACGAAGAGCCGGGAGGCTCCCACGACCGCTTAGTGGGCCCTGGCGCCTCGCGTCGTCCCGCAAAGTCCTAGCACACGTCCAGGCGGCTGCAAGGGCGTGCCACCTGACCTAGACCTGGTCAGGAAGGTGTTGGATTGCTTCGACTAGTCTCCTGCATGGTAGACACGTAAACATTAAATACGAGCCCGATCGGCTCTCAGGTTGCCCTGTGGATCGGCTCAAAGAGCCGATCGCCCCATGGTTCACGTTGGATTTACGATGACATGGGGATCCTGCTTGATCAAAACAAAGCTAAACCAATCTACGACAGTTTAGGGTTTTCACCGCATAACCGGAACATCCTACGCGTAGCTGGGCCTAACAGATACGAAAGATGATGGAAACTACTCCTAAAAGAGGCCTAAAAACCAACATTAAGTCAATTCCCAGAACATCCCTTGTAGGAACGGTAAAACAACACCTGACGCACTACCGGATCATCCAACCCCAGCATAAGGCCTAATCATGCAGATATTAAACTAATCCTTGAAGAACAAGGAGCAACTATAACAGATCGGATCTACTAAGTAACGAACAAGCAAGGTGCTGTCCTTACACCTGGATAGGTGCAAGGACAGCTAGATATCGAAGGACAGCATTGCTAAGCAAATATGTGTAAGAAAAGCATCAATGCAAGCCCCAAAACATCTACGATAAATAGTGCTACTCGCCACCAACAATGCTTCAACACGAGTAACACAAGGTAATCGAATAAACGTGTACTGCCTAGATCGCAAGATGCGATCTAGGCAGCATGATGCTTACCCGGAAGAAACCCTCGAAATAAGGGGTGGCGATGCGCCTGGTTTGTGTTTGTTGTGAACGTGATTGTCCTCGATTTCAATAACCCTAGATACATATTTATAGTCCGTAGACTTTCTAATTCGGAAGTACACCTGACCGTGTACGAGCCAAACTCTATCTTTTACTTCTAACCGACACGATCTAATATTATTTACAGATACACGGGCACGCTGGTCCAAATTCTAGCCCCAGGGCCGATTCAGAAACTCCTCTTAGATGTAAATCTTCCAAGCCCATCTTCATCACGGCCCAACTCCAATGCAGTCAAATTCTGGCGATAACAATTTCATATTACTAATATGAAACATTGTGCTTGATAACCATATGGTGGAGTTGGAGACACAATATAAAAACTTTGATTTGCATGTTGCAAAAAGAGGAGAAGAAGAATTCAGCCTCTAAGCCAATTTTCCTAGAGTTCGATATAAACCTTCAAGCCACCTTTATGGGGAAAAATGTTTACTACATACAACACTCTGTATTTGGAGTCCCAATGAGTTGGTACACAGAGTTATTGCCATCAACGAACCACATGCCAATTACTCAAAGTTATTGTACTTTAAGTAAGATTAATTTGTGTCCGATCTACTTGGTTATGACTTTTCCCTAATCCGTGACCACCGGGGGCATGTAGTGGTGCGACACCTTGTTTTATCTTACTTTGTGCAACTATTTCGTCAGAAGAAAAGTCGTGTTATACATGTTTACCCAAGCTACCCAAAGGTTCAGGTCCGTCACTAGCCACCACAACTGGCCGCACCATCTGGCCTCTTTAGGCCCTGCTGGCCCATCTCGTGAGGTCCAAGTGCTCCAGATGCTTCTCCTGATGAATTATTGACATCCCTAAAGTCCTAGTTTCATTTGACTTCGTTTAGGTCACTGAAAGCTAAAAGTACACAAAACAAAGGTTTCCTGTCCTATAGAGTTACAACCAAAATAAAGGGGATTATTTGTAAAAATCCTAAAAAAACAATATAAAATATGTTTATAACATCATATATGTTGCAAATATGTGAGAATATAGGTCAAGAAACTACAAAATAAATGCATGCATTTTACATGCATTAGTCATACATCTAGCAGCACCACATGTCAATGACTCAAAGTGACGTGACCTTAAATTAGGACATGTCCTCCACCTCGCTACCCCATATGTCAATGACGTAAAGTCTCATTAATTTATGTTAGAGGATCAAAATCTCTATCGGCACTAGCAATGGTGGACGACCAACAAAGATGCCAATAACTTGGAGCAACAAAAGAAATGCTGATAATGAAGCATGCAAAGGAAAATGAGAGTAGCTAGGGATATAATAGGATTTTATCGTATTTTGTTGTTACCATATCCGATACCATGTTTTCTCGATGGATTCACAGTGGGTCGGATGATGACCGGTTATAGATTCAAATACAGATATGTGAAAATGCGGATTTGGAGTACTAAACACCCCCAAGATATGGCATTCTTTTAAATTTTCTTGAACATTTTATTTTTTCCTTGGCTTGTTTCTATTTGTATTCTTACTGCTTTTAAATTATCAAACCATGGACAAGCTTAATCATGGACTCTGAAACCTGGATCAAACTCAGTTCATCTACCACTTTGAAGCATAGTTTTATTTTTGACCAGAAATATATTTTGAAATTTCTACATGGACCAATTTTAAAATTTTGCAAAACTTGGAACATTAAAATTGTGGGAAATTCCAATTGGGTCACAATGGTGAAATCTCATCTAATTTTCAGCCATGTGCAGATAGATTCGTCCTAATGCTCATATAAGCATGCCACATACATGGTCTTCACCGACATCGGCATAACCTCAAAGTGATGCATGTTTATGGCCGTGTTGTCACACAACCCTTGTTCCCGGAACTTCTCCAAGAGACGTGTTCCTATGTCATCTACCTCCACACATTGTCGTTTCCCGCTCTGAAGAGCCGCCACAATGGAGATGGTGGCCACCGTCGCACAGTTGCAACAAGACCCTCCCATCCGCGACCACGCCGCCATGGCTGAACACCAGCTCATCATTAAAAGCTTCCAAGAGACCCACCTTGCCCCCCAACAAGAGAAAACTCCTACTACAAAACAAGGAGACGACTCCACCTCATCCAAGATATTAATGGAGACCACGTCCTCAGACCCCTGTAAAAAGGCCACCCCCATTACCGTGCACCATGCCCCTCACTTTCTCTCTCCCTCAATTGATTTTTCACCGAGTCTTGCATCTCGGGAAGGCCACTTGTAAGGGTATTTATGCCCTTCCTATTATTCTAGTGTTTGGTGAATACAAGATTAGAGATGACTAATATTTGCATCTAAGATCATCTACATGTTTACTACTCTCTCCCTCTTTTGGTGTTGGTACATGAACGTAAAAAGGGAAAATAAGAAATGAAAAACGGTCTCAAAGCCGGAGTCCGGAAGAGTGCTTCACGATAGCCAGAACTATGCGACGGTTAGCCGGAGCTATGCAATAGATCTTATTTTTCAGGTTTCTCTTGAGTATAGGATCCCGCGCTATTCTATTTGGTACTTGGCTCAAATCAACTCTCATCATTTCTCTAAAGCTTTGCCATCCATTTTCCACCTTATCTTCGCCACTCTTTCACCTCCACCATATATCTCATTTGGTTCTCCCCATGTCTTATATCTCCTTTGTTTACACTCCCAAATTTGCTCAGGTTTACCCAAAACAATTTTGCTCGCATTTTACTCAGTTGTTGGAAAAAGAAACCAAATAAAAAAAATAGAGTTGTTACCAGATCAGTCTAACCGGCCGGCCTTGCTGCCAATGCCTGCACACTTCCAAAGAAAAGAGCCGGTATGACCTGGCCTTAGGCCGGTCATACCGGCTAGGCCCCTCGCTCGCACGCTGATCCTTCCTGGCCACACGGCCCACACCCATGCAAGCCTACCCGCACTCCACATGCTGCCAACGCGCTTCTGCCGCTGGCCACGCCCTACTCCACACGCTCTAGTGCGCAGCCGCCTTTTCGTGTCGCGCACTTCACTCAGGCTCACCGTGCGACCATCGTTTCCTGCCCGCAGCTTTTCTCTCCAGCAGCCTTTCATCCTGCCATGCGCTGGTGCCCGCGCCTGCTGCCGGTTTCTTCTCATGTGCCGCTCGTTCCTCGTCCGCACGCGTGTGCCACAGTTCCCTAGCCCATGCTGCATTCGTTGCCCGTGCGTGCCATGCTCCTGATCCGCTCGTTGCCCCACGCTATCTCTCCGCTTGATCTCTAGCAACATGGGTCGATATTACCGGGCCCAGGCCAATCATACTAGGAGAAATCCTCGCTCCCCTTTTTTGCCCTCCCACTCTGCGAAACAGAGAGCCCAGCCGGTATGACCGGGCTCAGGGCCGGTCATACCGGCCACTGTCTTTTTTTGCAGAACCTTTTGATAGAAACGACTACTTTTGCTATACAAGGAAGGTGATTTTTTCGTGGATCAACACCTAGGGCATTATTTTGAGATCCAAATCAAGTTCTTCATCCCCATACACTCTCTTGCAAACTTCTCCACCAAGTCTTTGATCTAGAGAGTTTCAACCAACGAATTTCAGAGAGGATCCACACGATCGAAAGATCTCTTCCTCCTTTCTCTTTCCACCGAACAAATTTGTGATATGAGCCTTGTGTCAAGTTCAAGCTTCGATCTTGTTACTCTTGGAGGTTGAGGACTCCTAGGCGGTAGCAGTCATTGGGAGCAATCGACTTGTGATTGCACGGAAAGTTTGTACGGGATTGGAGGCCTCCCTAAGGTCTCCACTAGTGGATCGAGCTTCTACTTCGTGGAAGAAGCTCACGGAGAAGATAGTGAGCATTTGTGGCGTTCGGGGTCCTTCGTGGTACCCGCATCGCTCCAACGGTGACTAGCTTCCCCTCAAGGAAGTGAACATCGGGATAAAAATCATCGTCTCCGCGTGCTTCGATTATTTCTGCATCCACTTTACTTTATCCTGGTAGCCTTTGTGCTTGAAGTTGTTTAACGCATCATATAGGTTCACTACAACAGGATAACCCATATGGCAATGGATAGCTAGCAACGGTGGAGATATGCGTTGCGGACCCTATACTCCCACCTCCCACGTCCTTATCCAAACCTCTCCCACGTCTTATTTGGGAACCATCACATCTTCGCTAAAGATAACCCTTTTCTGTTTCATGAGAAAAGCCATAAAAGGATCCGCCTCTAGCGGCGGCGGCCATGTCCGCGCCTCATCTCCCTCGAATCTCCTTCCGGCCGGTGGCCTCTGGAATCTCTGATCCCTCGTTATATGGTGCTGACTGGTGGGTGGGCTATTGGCCAAGCGCGGCATGGACAATGAGGAAGCAAAGTGCGGCAGTTGCTTCTCTGGTACGTGGTAAATCTTCTCCGATCTGAACAATCTTTACTCTGATTTAACCTGCGCAGCCTGCTCGTATCTGTGTAGTTGTGTTCTAATTCGGGCCAATGGCAAGCAAGCATCTCCCGCACCCCTTTCAAGTTTGGGAGAAGGCTTATAGTGATCAAGTGGTGCCTCCATGCTCCTGCCTGTTACTTTTTCCAAATCCATACTGCACGTTCTTGTTCAACGCCATGGGTCACCATCTATTCCCAATCCAACGATGTGTTTTATTTTATTATTGTTCTGCAGAATAGCTGATTCACAATATAGCACTATCGCCTGCTGTTTGTGCCATTGAAGTTCCCCAGGAGCTACAATGTTTCCTCGATGTGAGTAGATCTGCCATTCTGCCACAGATTTTTCCTATACTTTTATGCCAATACAAGTGGTCGTAGAAAATCTGATGCCGACTAATTGCTGCATGGAGCTCCAGAAAACAAAATTTATCCAATAGTGTACCGGTAGTAACCCACCTTGATAGTTAGTAAAAGGAAACATCAGTCAGATACACATCAAATAGACAGTTAGCTGGAAATAAATGTTGATGTTGGATTGTCTAATTAAGGCATTTGTTCCAGTTCGTATAATTTATTTGTGGCATATTAAAACTTATCTAGCTTCTTTCCTATGTTGATCTATACTGGAATTATTTTCCTTTTCGTGAGTAATTAAGTGAACTAATGCAGCCGTGTTCCATTCAGGTAGCACAAATTATTACGTAGTTCAATGTGTGGACTTCAGATATACAAGTTAGCTAGACAAGTTCTAACTCATACTTCTATTGAAAATTCTTAATAAAAATAAGCTTCACATAATAGATTATTTTCTTGAAAGGAGGCATCAGTTTATAATTTCAATTATATATATTCCTCCAAACTATTGACTCTCTAGATAGCATATCTACATACTACATGTCTTCACGAATCTACTAATCTTTCGACCAAACCCAAAACATTAAGGAAGACTCTAGAACATTATTCTACTAATCATTTGTTATTTGCAACCAGCTGATTGTTAAGAAGATTGACTAAGTGAACATGAACATTATTTATGATGGAATTGTTTCCTTTTTATGTCTTTGCACGTAAGCTTTGTTCTCAAGCAGCACTAAAAAACCCCACAAGTATACAACAGTGCATATATCTACCCCATTAAGGACACAAACCTTCTCTGATCTTTATAGCTTAATCGCATGTACTTACTTGAATTTTCTTTAATTTCAATCTGTAGTGAGATAAAACGTTCTAGGAATAAGGAGAACTTATCTCTTCAGACTTTCTACATCTGTTGTATATGAGGGATTCCATGAATCTCAAGGATGGAGGGAGAGAAACCAGCCAACAATTTTACTTACAGGAGGATACACATTGAGTCAGAGTACAATGCTTCACCAATAACTACGCTGCATCTTTTATTATATCTTCTTTATTATTTTAAATCTTTTACGCTTTGAACTATAGAACGTTTAGTAAAACGTAAATTCTTACGCAATTACTACGCCATCTTTTATTCTATCTGTTGCGTGCATTTAACCTTTTACTCAATCAACCACAACAAGTTTGGTCAAAAGAACGAAATCACTAAGCTACTTCGTGTAATTCAGATTGCACTCTCGAGCAAGGTATCCCCAATGAGTGCAGCAGCCTGGGAAGGTAAATTTGATTTGGAAAGAAGTTGACTTGCAAGTATCAGCCGCAATAAATAGGTAATGTATATGACTGTAGGAGTTCCTGGTTCTTGTTTTTTGCTTTTACCTCGATATTCAGAGAAAGATATGCAATTCAAAGAAGTGTTCATAGGATTATTAGTTAGCTCATGGCCTTCAACCTTTGTCTGTTGCAACTATTTTATTAACATTTTTTTGCCACAAGTGTACGATTCATTATCCTAGTTTATGATGTTGTAGATTCCGAAGATAAATGGATGATGCATGGCTGGGATGTTGAGACCAAGTTCAAGAATAATGCTACGACGAGACAGTTACACATTATGTTGTAGAATGTCATTTTCGGATATATTGTATTTATTGGATCATTTTCTTTGTAAAGCTACGAAGTTTATTTAATATATTACTTGTATGAGGTCATTCTGTTTACTATACTTGTCACATATGCACACTCTACATTGAATAAATGATCGTTGCAGGAAATACATAAACTATCTTCAATTGTTAAAGCTATCGAACAATTCTTTAAGATTTTGCAATGATATTTCAAGACCCAATTATACCCATCAAGGCACCAACGGATATAAACTGTTGTTAGGATCTAACTATATACGTTGCTACCTTACAACGCTTCTCCATGTCGTTTACCAACGCATGCATATGTGTGGTTGTAGACCCTTGCAACGCCACCAACGGCAACGCATACTAAATCCGTTGGTGTAGACATTACCAACGCATATATGGACATTCGGCAACGCATCAATGCGTTGCTGAAGGGGGGTTCCTGTTGTAGTGGTTGTCTCACCTAGATTGCATAAGGCCAACTTTATTTATCCGCAAAAGCCTAAAATTGCAAAAGAAGTGAATAAAAATTTGTAGAACCAATTCACCCCCCCCTAGGTTACCGGCTCTATCCTTTCAATTGATATCAGAGCCAAAGACTCTTTTAAGGGCTTTACCTCCTTAAGAGTGAGATGGATGACCATGGAGAGGCTTTAGATCCTAGCAAAAACTATTCCGCTCAACAAGTCAAGGACATTCTTGATGCCCAAAAAGCAAAGCATGAACAAGATATTATTGAGCGGATAAATAAACTCATGGAAAGTAAGCTTACAGAAATGCTTGATAAGTGGTTCACCGTTAGCGCCGTTGTGGTCTCTTCCCCAATGAATCCAGCACCAAGACCGAAAGGTGGAATCCCTCTTGGAGGTACTACTAAGGGAGCCACAAAGGATGGTTCATCTTCCTCTTATAATGCAAATCCGTACACTTATCCTCCGGCCTATGTTCCTATGCCTCATATGAATCCTTCGGGGAATCCCCCAAACTTGATGAAGTTAAATTTTCCTTTTGGAAGTCCTCTTTGCGTTCTCATCTTCGCAGTGTATGTGCGGAGATATGGGGAGTGGTGGAGAACAGCTATGAGCCCGTGGATGAAAGAAACATGTCACTGGTTGAGAAGATCAACTATCAACTCAAGTCCACTGCTCTAGAAAAGATTCGTCATAGCTTGAAGCGGGATACGTATGACCAAGTTGTCAACATTGAATCTGCCAAGGAACTTTGGGAAAAGTTGCATATTTTGTTTGATGGGACAACGGCAATACAAAGACAAAGATGTGAAGTCGCCAGGCAAGACATGCGAATGTTTGTTGTCAATGTTGGAGAATCACTTGCTAGTGCATATGCAGGACTTATATGTCTCAAGAAGAAAATCATTTGTCTTGGGTGTGATCGATTTCAATATGGATTTGTCGTGAATGATGAGTTCATCAAGTGAAAGTTTGTACAGATCATTTCTTCCCAATATCAAGAATTGGCCTTCCATGTCAACTTCCTAGATCTTGTACGTCAAATGACATCAGATCAACTTGTGGGAAATTTTGTGGCTCATGATGACATGATTAACTCCGCCAATAGGACCAAGGAAATTTCTCGCGCTATGGACAAGACTCCCCTAGCATTGAAAGCCAAAGTTTCTTCTTACCATGAGGAAGAATATGAGGATGAAGATCAACAAGAAGAACCAAGGATGGCCTCAACTAGTGAGCTTGATGTGGACTTGGCTTTCCTTGCCAAGAAATATGGAAAACTCACCATGAAGAGAGGAAGCTTCACAAAAGAGAGAAAGCGCAATTGCTACAATTGTGAAGAACCAGGACATTTCTCTGACAAGTGTCCATATGAGAAGAGCGAAGACAAGACAAATTACACTAACGGGTCAAGGTTGAAGTTGAAGCCTAATCCCATAAATCTCAAGAACAAGAATAGAGAAGCCAAATATACATCCGATGATGAGGAAGATGACGAGGATGATGATGTTGGAATAGCTAGGCTAGCTCTCGCTAAACCCGGATCGCTTTTTCATGTATGACTACACCAAGGACTACAGCAAGAACTCCCATACATGCCTTATAGCTCTGGGGGCCAAGGTGACATCTTCATCTACTCCCTCTAGTACTACTAGTAATGATGGCTTAGATGATTATGCTTTACTTAATAAATTTTTTAAAGTTACGTGTGCTCTTCGTGGCGAAGCTCGAGCTCAATTCGAGTACTTGATGGATACTATTGTTGAACGCCAAAAATACCATTGAGGAACTGAATAACCATCTTGAAGATGGGGTTCGGAGATACAATCTCTTAAAGCAGGAGCTTAGCGAGAAAAAGAACACTTCCTTTTTACTCTCACAACAAATTGAGACTTATAAATTAGATAAAGTTAAACATCTTGATTCGCTTGATAGATCTAATATCATTGCCCAAGAACTTGATGCTTCTAAAAAGGAACTTGAAGATGCTCATGCTTCTCTTACTAAGGATCTTGAGCACCTTGAAGTTACTAGCAAGTTAGTCAAGGTTGAGCTCTTGAAACTTAGGGAGGATCATGATAACCTTAAAGTAGCTCACAATGAAGGTCTTGGAACCATAAATGATCCTATTTTAGTTGACGATGTTGCTTGTGATACTACTCCATAGCGTTCTTTCTCAATAAAAGGCAAGAACATCAAAACAAGGACTTGGATATAATCCAAGAACAAACAAGAGAAATTCTATTCCACCTAAGAAAGTCAATTTTTTGCAAGAGGGGCACAAGAGAAACACAAATCTCAAGGAGAATATTAGGGTTGGGAAGGCCACTAGGGGAAATCCTAATCACCACTTTGCGGGAGAATATAATCTATGTGCTATGTAAGGGCACAAATGGAAATGTATATGCTAAATATGTTGGTCCCCGTGATGTATGCTTATAGTTCATATTCTATTTGGGTACATAAATTTCTTGTCACTAACCTCAAGGGACCCATTGCGAAATGGGTTAAAATCTAAGGTTTGATTATGTGGGATACTCCTCCGGTGAAGCAAAATGGGTGCTTAATAATAGTTGCACAAATCATATGACTGGAGGGAAGAAGATTCTTGGGCATATTATTAAAGATCACAACTCAAACTCAGTCATCACATTCCGAGTAGGCGTCAGGGAAAGTTATTGGGACGAGGCACTAGTTATCTCATGATATGACCATGCTTTTTGAGTCCCTTAGCTATATTCTCTTTATTTTTTCCTCTAAAGGGTGACCATGTGGTCAAACTAATCTATTTTGATTTTGGAAGAGATAGATTTTGTAGTATTTGTGTTGCAGGTTCAAAGATGAAACTCATGTTCTCTAAATTCAAGAAATACACCATGCAAGATTTTTTTGAAGACGAGGGCACCAATTATCCACACTACATAACCCTCAAATGAATGGTGTTGTGAAGAGGAAGAACCGAGTGATTATTAAAATGACAAGAACCTTGTTCATGCATCAAGTCGGTTTCTTCCTCAACCAATCTACAACAAGACCCCTTATGACTTATCATGAGGAATAAGCCAAACATTATAGTTCCTTGTCTTCGAATGCAAACGCTTTATCAAGAATAAGAAAGAAAGAATCGGTAAATTCGTTCTAAATCCTTTGATATTATGTTTGTTGATTATGCAGACGAATCCCATGCCTATGGATACTAAGACAAGCCCACCAGGCATGTTCACGTATCTTGTGATGTGGAATTTTATGAGAATAATGACTCCAGAGTGGAGCAAGTTATCCCAAGTGATGTACGTAATTAAGTATCCTCTCAAATCATAAGGAAAAGGGGCTTTGGCCACATTTTCCTTGTGAGACCCATCATCATGAATATGAAGTGATAAATGCAGAGGACACTAGCCCAACTCAAGTGGAGTCTAACTCAACTTTATACGAAAAATTTCACTCCAACAAGCATGCATCAAGTCCTCAAGCCAAGGAGCAAGATCAAGATGGAGAATTAAATGAAACTACCTCTCAAGATCAAGCCCAAGATGATGAATATGATCAAAGACCCCCCGTTTTATCCCTTCAAGTGAAATTTATTGATCGTGAATGAATAGTCCATCAAGTCAAGGCTAGAAATTCTCAAGCGGGTTAAAGAGAGTGATTTATTCATATGTCAAATTTATATTGTTGATATTACTTTTGGTGATACTAATCAAAACATAACAAAGTATTTGATAAGTTGATGAAATAAAACTATAGGTCTCCATGATGGGAGAGTTGAAGTTCTTCTTATGCGTCAAGTGAAGCAACTCGTGAAGGGAACTTTCATCTCCCAATAAGAAAGAGATATGTGTACGGGACATGCTCAAGAAGTTCAAGATGGACAAGGCCAAGGTTGTCTAGGATTCAATGACAACCAATGGACAACTTGGTCTTGGAGAAATTACTAAAGTGGTCGATCAAGAAAGTACACCGTTCCATATTTGGATTTTTGATTTACCGTTGAGCTTCTAGGCTGGATATCATGGTAAGTGTAGGATTGTGTGCTCATTTTTCAATTCCAATTTTTTGGTTTGATGAACTTGTTTCACTTTCGTGCATTTCACCTTATTATATATCCTAGTAGTGCCACATATGTGGGAATAGCATCTTACCATGCTTGGCATGATGCATACCATGTGTGCTACATCATAAGACCCAATGTCAACGAATCCAAGCATGTACCTTTGCGGTTCAATGACATTCGTGCTCACACATAGGGGGAGTAATTCCCCAATCTTTTTATTTGTGTCTTATGCTTCGTGTCATATTCTTTGATGTTTCACCCGCTTTTTTTCCACTTCTTTTATCACTTTTCCCTTTTTGGTACTTGTTGTCAAGGGGGAGAAGGTAGTTTTTCTCGCGGGTTATTTGGCCTTTTATGGATATTATTTTCTTTATTTCATATCCATCTATCGGCTTGCAACCATGCTAAGTGTGTGGGGGAGTTCGTTTGCCGCTCCTCTCATATTATGTTTGAGAGCTTTAACCTTGTTGTCACCAAATACCAAAAAGGGGGGAGATTGTAAGGGTATTTATGCCCTTCCTATTATTTTGGCATTTGGTGAATACAAGGTTAGACAAGACTAACATTTTCATGTAAGATCATCTACAGGTTTAGTACTCTCTCCCTCTGTTGGTGTCGGTGCATGACCGCAAAAATGGAAAAGAAGAAATGAGAAACGGTCTCAAAGCTGGAGTCTGTAAGAGTGCTTCATTGCTATCAAAAAGAAAGGACAATTATCTCCCACACCTCTAAAAATTTCAGCACGCTTGTCGGGAACAATTTTAATGGGTTTATACACTTTTCTATGTGGAGTGGGGACTTTTCCTACATTTTCGATTTTGCTAGTAGTACTAGGAGGTTTGCTAGGATTCAAAGGTTCAGTATTACTATTGGTGGCGATTGTGTAAACCTTGGCTAAATTATTTTCTCTAGCCATCTCATCTTCTCTTTCCCACCTAGCATGCAATTCAGCTAACAACCTCATATTGTCATCAATTCTAACTTGAATAGCATTCGCTTGAGAAAAAGTTTTATTATCAGTATTATCATGAGGAACAACCTTTAATTTAAGAAGATCAACATCAAGAGCAAGGCTATCCACTTTAGAAACAAGAGCATCTATTTTGCTAAACTTTTCCTCCATGGATTTATTAAAAGTAGTTTGTTTACTAATAAAATCTTTGAGCATACCCTAAAGTTCAGAGGGAGCACTCCTATTGCTATTATAAGAATTACCATAAGAGTTACGAAAACCACTTCCATTGTTGGGAGGATACGGCCTATAATTATTGCTACCAAAATTATTCCTATAGGCATTATTATTAAAATTGTTGCTCTTAATAAAATTCACATCTACATTTTCTTCTTGAGCAACCAAAGAGGCCAAAGGAACATTGTTTGGATCCATAGGATCATTATTATCTGCAAGCATAGACATAATAGCATCAATCTTATCACTCAAAGTAGAAGTTTCCTCAACAGAATTTACCTTTTTACCTTGTGGAGCTCTCTCGGTATGCCACTCCGAATAATTTACCATCATATTGTCCGGAAGTTTTGTACCCGCCCCAAGGGTCATAGACATAAAAGTGCCTCCAGCAGCTGAATCCAATAAGTTCCTTGAAAAAAATTTAGTCCTGCATAGAAGGTTTGAATAATCATCCAAGTAGTCAGTCCATGAGTGGGACAATTTTTAACCAAAGATTTCATTCTTTCCCAAGCTTGGGCAACATGCTCAGTATCAAATTTTCTAAACTTCATAATATCACTTCTCAAAGATATAATTTTAGCAGGAGGATAATATTTTCGAATAAAAGCATCTTTGCATTTAACCCAAGAATCAATACTATTTCTAGGCAAAGATAGCAACCACTCCTTAGCTCTACCTCTTAATGAGAAAGGAAACAATTTCAACTTAATAATATCACCATCGACATCCTTATATTTTTTGCATATCACATAGCTCAACAAAATTGTCGAGGTGAGAAGCAGCATCATCAGTACTAACATCAGAAAATTGTTCTTTCATAACAATGTTCAACAAGGCAGGTTTAATCTCATAAAAAGCTGCTTCAGGAGCAGGTGGAGCAATGGGTGTGCAAATAAAATCATTGTTGTTGGTGCTAGTAAAATCACACAACTTAGTATTCTCAGGAGTAGCCATTTAATAAAAATAATGCAAGCAACAGAAATAAAAGCTATACTAATTTTTTTGGATTTTCGATATAAAATGCAAACAAGATAAAAATAAAATATGCAAGCAAAACAATAACAAAGTAAAAGAGTTGAGAGTGAGAGACTCCCCTCGCAGAAGAGATGCTTTTATCCCCGGCAACGGCGCCAGAAAAAGTCTTTGCTGAGCGTGGAGTTGATGAAGGAGAATTTATGCGCAACATTGAGTGGAACCCCAAGAGGAAGGTATGCAGGAAGTTTTCCCTCAGTAAGAAACCAAGGTTTATCGACCAGTAGGAGAAAAAAGTTCTGTCCGGAGGTGTTGCGAACCAACTTGTGGCATAGCGCACTGCCGGCGTCAGGAATAACGTGGAGACCTGCACACAAACAACCAAGTACTTTGTCCCCAACTTTCAGCGAGGTTGTCAAGCTCACTGGTTTTGCTGAAAACAAAGGATTAAACGAACCGTGTGGAAGAAGAATTGTTTGCAGAGAATAGAACAGAAAAATGCTGTAGAAGATTGCAATTAAAAGAAGAAGGACCGGGTCCACAGTTCACTAGAGGCGCCTCCCCAATAGAATAAATATGCTGGGTAAACAAATTATAGATGGACAATTGACAAACAGAGATTCTACGCTAATGGTTGGTGCAGAATACATGCTATGAAAGTATGCGGGCATTACAACAATATACATAGACCGTAATCCAACTGCATCTATGACTAATAATCCACCTTCGAGATTGCATCCGCGACACCCTCTAGTATTAAGTTGCAAGCAACGGACTATCGCTTTAAGCAATGTGTGTAAAGTAAACGATGAAACTACCCTTGAATAGAACACCGCTGTTTTCTCCCTAGTAGCAACAACACATCTACAACCGTAGAGAACAAGGTCACTTCCCATGGTTAAATAGAGGCATGAACCCACTATCGAGCATAAATACTCCCTCTTGGAGTCGCTAGCATCTACTTGGCCAGAGCATCTACAAGAAACGGAGAGCATGCAAGATCATAATAACATAATACATAATCTCAACCAAAGCAATCTCTCTATAAATCGGATCCACATCAAACCAACATGTAGCAATTACAAATAGATGATCTTGATCATGTTAGGCAGCTCACAAGATCTATACATGAAGCACAACAAGGAGAGGACAGCCATCTAGCTACTGCTATGGACCCATGGTCCCGTGGAGGACTACTCACGCATCACCTCGGATGAAGACATGGCGATGTAGAGGCCTCCGGCGATGATTTCCCTCTCCGGCAGGGTGCCGGGAGGGACTGTAGAACCCTCCCGAACTAGGGTCTCGATTGACGGCGGCGTCGAAACTTTTCGTGGATGAAGGCTCGGGTCTCTGGGGTTTTCCCGATACGAGGAATAAATAGGCGGAAGGGCGGAGCAAACGAGGCGACGAGGCGCCAGTACATGGGCCAGACGCGACCAAGGGTGGGGCCACGCCTACCCTATGTACTGCCACATGGCAGCTCTCCTGCACGTGTCCTTCTGGCTCCGTCTTCGTCCCGGAAAAATAAGACTCTGGGATTTTGTTTCGTCCAATTCCGAGAAACTTTCATGTACAAATTTTCTGAAACACAAATACAACAGAAAACAGGAACTGGCACTGCGTTAATAGATTAGTCCCAGAAAATGCTAAAAAGTGTGGAAAAGTGCACATAATACATATATGAATTGTAACAAAACAAGCATGGAGCATAAAAAAGTATAGATACGTTTGGGACGTATCAATGGTGACCTGCGATGACTTGTAGGGGTACCCAGCCTGGAAGCCTAATGTTTTTCTTATCCCAAAGAATGATGTCACCAGTACGTCTCCAAGTGTATCCCGACCTTCACCTCCCGGGATTTCAAGCTGCAATGAATCAAACATCGGTACAGTTTAATCCATCCCGACACGAGCATAGCCAGCAGGAATCTCATTGCCACGCCATAGTGCGGGCTCACCTTTAGGTCCTAATGCAGGTAAAACATAGCCGACCACCACCTTGAGAAATAGTTTCCTGAACACCTCATGGAGATCACAAGGTGTCTGCTCCTTGATTCCATCCACGGGGTAGCCAGGACCGCCATCTATCGTCTGTGTACATTCAGGCGGGGCCTCCGAGTCAGACACGCTGCTACTTTGCCGCTGAGATATGACGGCGATATTATCTGGCTCACGCCGCCCTTTAAGTTTATCAATCTCCCGCTGCTGCTGCTGCTGAATCTCCCGCTGCTGTTGGTCAAGTCGGTGTTGGAACTCGGTCAACCGGTCATTCTGCACCTCCAGCTGGCGTTGTTTTGCTCTCGCTCGGCTTCTATAAGTCTCTGCGTCGCTCGGAAACCCAAGCGACCACGGATAACTAGGGCCGAGGCCTCTTGTTCGTCCTCCCTTTTCAGGATTACCGAGCACAAGCGCGCGTCAGCAAGTCTTTCTCTCTATCGGGAACAAACTTCAATTTTCCCGATTTAATATCTGCCGTCACTTCAAGCCATTTTTCCCTGGGTATCTTAACCTTGTTGTCACTTTGAACAAGGTCCCCTGTCTGCATGTCATACTCACAGCCATGCGCAAGGAACCAATTTCGAGCCCTCAAGTCCCAGTTTTCTCGGATGGGTTCTGGAATGATCCCATTCCGCTGCATCTCAGCCTCTTATTCATCCCACTTAGGCATGGCTACTTTGTAGCCCCCTCGCCCCATATGATGGTGATATACCTTTTCGCTTGCATTCTTCTTGTTTTTCTTTGAAAATGCCACATCATCCTCTGAGCTCTTGTACTTCACAAATGCATCCTAGTTATGCTCCTGCTTTGATAGGTAGCCTTCGAATTTTGAAGGCTTGTTCTCCTCCTTATAAGTTTCCCATAACCGGTTCATCCACGCCCGGAAAATTTCCCCCATCTTCTGAAGAGCCCACTTTTTCACTAGCTCCCTCTGCTTGTCCATCTCAATCCGCGATTCCAATTCTGGCAAGGTGAAATGTGCCATGAGCTTGTCAAAAAGCTTGCCTTTGTACCTATCAGCAACCTCACTTTCGGGCACCTTCTTTCTCTTGTTCCATTCTCTAACAGTGATCAGGATGCGATCCTAACCATAACTCCGCACTAATTTTTAAATACCGTTGCGGCAGTTGCGGGTTCCACCGGTTGGCCTTTAGTTGATATACATGTAATTGTCCAGTGGTCATTTTTGCCCAACTTCTTTGTCGGGCCTCATTTGTCCAACTTATCTTGGGAGGCCTAAGAGAATAGAAATTAATTTATTTATATACATGTACATATAGAATTACATTAATGGATCTAGTGATCGTATACCTCGCCATCAGCGGAGCACTCGGCTTCTCCATCACCGGAGCCGTCGGCTTCTCCATCACCAGAGCCGTGGTCTTCTCCGTCAATGAAGAATTCGTATTCTCCATCACCGGAGCCATCGGCTTCTCGGTCGCCTTCTAGATCGGCTGGGCGGATTATGTCCTCGACTATGTCTTCCTATTCGAAGTCTCGGTGGAATAATGGATCCATTATTTTTGCAAAATATTAAATCGATAAGTACATGTTCTAACCCTAACCAAACCCTAACCTTAACCAAACACAAACCAAACCCTAAACCTAACCAAACCCTAACCCTAACCAAACCCTAACCCTAAGCAAACACTAACCAAAACCAAACCATCTCCGAGGGGTTTACATCGATGGTCTCCGAGGTTGGGGTCGAACTTGGTTACGTCGGTGTCGGTGTGTACTCGGTTGCATCCGCGCACGGATGGGGTAGGCTCAAGGAGGGGAAGGCGGCGTGGAGCAGGGAGAAGTGGGCGCGGGGCCTAGTTCGCGTAGTGTGAGGTAGAGGATCTCGACAACGCGGTGGCCGGCAGAGGAGGTGCGCGTGCTCATGTGAGGAAGAGGGTGTTCGCGAGAGGGAGAGGGCGTCGACGTCGGGTGTTTGCGAGAGGGAGAGTGTAACATCCCAAAAATTACAAAACAAAGAAAATGAATTTCCCTATTTCCAAATTTTGGAACCAACAAAAACTTTTATTAAATTTAGTTAGATACATAGTGAGCATGCTTAATTTTTGTGCTATTGCCATGATTGTTTGTTGAAGTATTTTTGCAATGATCTTAAACCCTAAACCCTATTCTTTTCCCATCCAAGTTAATTCAAAATAAAAAGAAATGAAATAAGAAAATGACCTATGTGCCTATGACTACTTTTGTGAAACTTCTACTTAGACCTTTCTACCTTGATTAGATGTTTTGAAAACATCAACAAACATAATCAAGTACTTCCCCAATCAAAACCAAGGTGAATCAAAAAGAAATAAAAAGAAATTAAACATATGCATAGAAGCATATGTGGCACATAGCCATTTTACCAAATTTTGTCCTATGCACTCATACCTTGCCCAAATGGTGTGAAACCATCTCTAAACTTAATCTCACACTAAATTGACCCTCAACCATGCCCAAGTAAAGCAAGGGGAAACAAAAGATGAAAATAAGGAAAATTGGAATATCACCTCTTATGTGTTTATGGCCCTTTTTTCAAATCTTTGAGCTAGCCCTTTTTGAACGGTTTCAATGGTTTGGAAATGTTTTTAAACTAATGAGAATCACTTTTGAGCCAAGAAAAATCAAATCAAATAGAGAGAAATAAAATAGTGAGAAAATGCCATTTTTACTCTCATACACATTTAGCCAAATATGCAAATCTTTAACCAATGCCACCTTTGCCTGTGCCTTTGCTTGTGAAACCCTTAGATATGAATAACAAAACCTTTTGCATCCAAGAAACACAAATCAAATCAAAGGAAAAATCAGAATTCATTTGCATGTGATAATGGTCACTTTGCCCTTTTATAAAATGTTACCCACTTTGCACCCTAGTTTGGAATTTTCTTAAACCAAACTTGGCCAACCCTTTCCACCTCATCCAAGACCATGTCAAGGTGAACAAGTTTGATGTTGACCATCAAGGTTGACTCTGCCTAGGTTGACCAGAATAGGTGAGACAAGAGGAGACTTTGAAACAAAGAGAGGATTAGCCCCATTTTGAAATCTTGCAAACCAGCACCATTTTGACCACCACCACCACCATTCTACTCCTTTCAATATTCAAATCAACTCCACCAAAAAGGTTTTCAAAATTCAACCAAAATTCTCATGCGGCCATTTTGTCAAACACTTGGCAGGCATGATTTGCATTTTGACACACACCTCAATACCCATCAGATTTTAGCCTAAACCCCTTTTGGTTTGTGATCATCAACCTCCTTGTACCTCCTCTGCATCATCCCATGTACTGTAGCCCTGCTAAAAGTGAAGAAATGATCAACATCTCCACCATGCCGAGCTCAAGGACACCACCATGCCACCCCTGGTCTCTCCCTCTCTTTGGCCACTTTCACTTTGTCATCTAGACTCACCAGGAAGTACTGCACCTGCCAGACATGATGCCCAACCAAACCATGCACGACAACACCCTGGCTCGAGCGTGATCACCACGCCAGGGCACGCCAGCGCGCGCACTGGCATGTCGCTGGACACGCCAGTACCATGCCTCTCCTGGTCGCGTCTGTCCTTACCTCCCTCTCTCCTCGCGCACACTCGCTCATCACCACACCAGTACACGCCTAGACAACCTCGCTAGCTCGCGGAAGCCCCGTCGCCGTCGCCATGATCGAAACTCTACCGCCACGATACTGCAAGGTCGACGACCCCTCCTGCACGCCTTAGTCCATCATTCGTCGTGCCATCAAGCTCATCAGTACCGCCTAGACGTCGCCTACCCACTGCGCACCTGCCCTTGCCCCTTCGCCGCTCGAATCGCCGGCGCCATGGATGACCTCCACGGGCACCCACAGCACATGCGCGCCACTATAAATAGAGCCTCTCCCGCGCCTCCTTCTTCACACCAAACTTGCTCCTCTCCCTCCAGTCGATCTCCTCGCACCCTCTCCGCTGCACATTAGTTACCACCGCCGCCCAATCGCACGCTGGAGACTCGCGAGCCACCGCAGATCAATCCATCGATTCAGGCCACCTCAAGCTCTGCCGCGACCACCGTTGAGCTCGCCGTCGTCGACAACGACCAGCAGCATCGACGCCGTTGATCGCCGGAGCCCCAGCTCGCCGTCGACCCCCTACCTCCGCCGTGCCAGCACCTCCCTCGCGTCGACGACGACGACAACGATCAACCGTTGGATCAACTTCTAATCGCACAACCCACGTTAGAAGGTACCATTTCGGTGTTACACAGTGACTGACCACTGGGTCCCACCCTGTCAGGCGGCCCGTGGCGTGAGAAACGCTGCTGGGCTGGTTTTCTCCATTTTCAAACCCTTTCGGCCCAATTGCTTCCCGCCTAGCCCATTTAGCAATTTCGAATCAATTTGTTTCAATTTGAATTCAATACTGGTCTGTGCTAGAATTTAAATAATTTCAAATCTACAAGTCCAAATTTAGTGAATCAAAATGTTCCAGAATCCTTATGAAATGATCTAACTAATCCCACTGATTTGAACCCTAGAACTATTATGGAATTTGAATAGTAAAAATAACAAGTCAGAGACTTTTCATATTTCAAATAATTATTACAAATCAACCCTAATGAATTTTGAAGTGAATCCAATTGCTATAATTCATATTTCAACCCCTCTAATTTAATATGCAAAAATATGATATGGTTTCTGTACATGATCATGGGCTAGGATCAAAAATTGGCTATGTAGTCAATACTAGCCCAATTCAATTATTTTCAAATTTAGAAATTTAAATCTATGAGGTGTAGCACCTCATTTAAATCACCTTCCCAAGTGTTATGAAGTAATGTGATGTTCTTAGTTAGATGGTCTCACACTTGCTCACTTGAGGATATTAAATCACAATGGTTATTTAAAGTGCATCAGATGATGAATCTCATTTAAATCATAGTTCTCAAATGATAAATGTTAAGTATTGACCTTGGTCAACATGATATCACATTTATGCTTTGAGAAGATTAAATCTTAAGAGGATTCAATGAGAGGAAATTATTTCCCCAAAGAACTAAATAGAAACCCTAATCCACATTTCAATGAGAGGAAATTATTTCTCAAACCCTAAGAATAAAACCCTAGCACAATTTTTGGATAAATGTTAAGTGATGATGCTAGATCATTTTGAGTGATCCATTAAGGCTAATTAAGAGTACTTAAGTATTGTTTGGTGATTGTATCCTCGTATTCGTTTATAGACGCTAGTACCGGAGACTATCAAGAGGAAGAGGTCTTCTACCAAGAGGAAGGAGAAGAAAACTTTGATCACCTCACCAATCAAGGCAAGCTATTACCAATGCAAGCTAGACTAATGCAAGTTATATTGTTGCAAGCTAATAATCTTGCAAAATGCAAAGCTCTACAAGAGCAAGGCATCACCACATTTTATTTTATGCTTAATAGTCCTATCCCAAGTTTTTACCTTACAAGCTTTATTGATGTTGATTTATCCAAGTTAATTTTTGATTTATGATTCACTTGGTCTAGAGTAGCACAAGAGCACCGAAATTTAGCCTAGAGTAATCAAAGCTAGTTAGCACCCCTCATGACTAGTTGCTAGTGCTAAACAAATAAAATTGACTGCTCTAGATGGGAACATGTGAAATGAAATGACTTTGAAAACCTTGGAATGATGATTCATTCTATTGAAAGATTTTGAAGGTGAATATGACTTGTGAATGACTTGGTGAATTTTACGAAAACTGATGGTTGGGTTCAGATGCGATACCATTCCAATTTGAAAGTACCCCCACAATACCCAACATGGGTAAGGGCTTAACTAGAAATTTATGTGCTTTAGTATGGGTTCCCTCTGAACAAGCGTCATCAGGGTTATGAAAGCTGCCTCTACAACAAAAGAAGTGATGTGATATGATGTCAAATGAGGTGAATGTCCGGCCCAAGCCCCGTGCAGTTCCCAGGCTGACAGTCTGTCTTCATTGGGAGGCCAAGCTCATGGGGAGAGGTGCCTATACTAGAGTATGCAAGTGAAAGGTTATGGTTGGTAGTCCGCACACGGAGTGTGATAAATCAGGGCCAGTTAACCCTAACGGATTATTGCAAATGTTGTGGCAAAAGTGTGCGACCTCTGCAGAGTGTAAAACTATTCGAATAGCCGTGTCCACGGTTATGGACGGTTGGAAAGGCCATACTGTTCCGTCATCAGATCATTTTCAAAAATGTGACATATGACTTGTGTTTTAAACTTGAAAGGTGAATGGTGAATTTGACTTGAATCACAACAGAGTTATGGGAATGACACTAATGTTCCCACTTGAGTTCGTTAGCAAATGAAGAGGCTTTTACTAAATGTTTGTGAACTAAAATTGGCTTTATGCAAATAAACCTAGAGCTTAGCACCCCCTATTAAAAATTGATAAGTAATTACATTAGTATTAGTTTGCGAGTACTTTAAAGTACTCATGGCTTTGTCCCCGGCTATTCAAATGGCCAGACTTTGAAGGAGAACAACAGTACGAGGAAGATGGACAGCAGGACGTCTACGACAACTAGGACTACTCCTGATGTCAAGCGTTGGCCCGTGGATTAGATAGCCACGACTACTTCGCTTCCGCTATGTGTGATGTTCGTTGATCAATAGATCAACTACTATTGTAATATGGGATCATGTGATCTACCTTTGTAAGACGATTATGTGTTGTAATAAATGATGACTCTATGATATTCAACTATTATGTCTCGCAACAACACTATTCCTGGGATTGCGATGTATTGCATAATAGGCATCTGGACTTAAAAATCCGGGTGTTGACAGAGAGGGCGTCGGCATCGGGTGTTTGCGAGAGGGAGAGGGTGTCGGCGTCGGATATTCCTTTATCGTTTCTATTTCCTCCTATCTTATCGGAATCGAAAATGCAATCGGAAACTAAATAACTAATTAAAACAAAATAACTTAATAAATCTAATTACTAAACTAAAACTAAAACTAAATAACTAATTAAAACTAAAACTAAAACTAAATAACTTAATAAAACTAATTACTAAACCCAAACTAAAACTAAACACTAATTAAACTAAACTAACTAAAACTAAATCCTAACTAAATCCTAACTAAATACTAACTAAAAACCTAACTAAATACTAACTATAAACAAAAAAACCTAAAAAATCAAAAAAGGCATCGGAGCCGGCGACCATCGCCGGTGAGCTACCTGCTGCGGCGGCCTGAGGCGGCAGCGCGCGAGCCCGCGTTAGAGGGCGGTGGCGGCCCGAGGCAGAGGAAGGCGACGAAGGACCGAGGCAGAGGAGGGCGCGCGCGTGGCAGGGGACGGCGGCGGCGGAGAATTCGGCAGCCTGGCGGCGCACAGCTAGGGTTTGGCCTCCAGGTCGTCGCGGGTCGTGGCTCGCCCCGCGACGCGCGGGGGATTTTATAGGGTGGCCGCGGATCAGCCCCATGCCACATGTCATCGCCACTTCCACGCGTGCCTCTCCCCGCTGCCGCCGCCATGCGACGTGTAGCCGCCGATTCCACGTGCCATGCCCCGCCGCCACTGCCGCTTCCACGTGTGCCATGCCCCACCGCTTCCCTGCGCCACGTGTCGCCAAACTTGTCGCGTCGCTTCGCGCGCGCGCTACAAAGTGCCATGAGCGCGCGCAACCAACCGCCACGGAAATTTCACCTGCCGCTTCCCCGCAGCACGCGTCGCCGCCGCCTCCGCTCATTCGTCTCCGGGATGCCGCCGCGCCGCCGCGGGTCTTCCGGTTTCTGTGGCATCCGAGCGCGTTCGAACGGTAGGTTCTACGCCGAGATGCGCGCCGGTGGCTTCCGCCTCACCCTCGGCACGTACAACACGCCCGAGATGGCGGCGCACGCTTACGACGCGGCCGTGTGGCGATTTTGGCGGCCACGACATGACAAGAACTTCCCGGACGTCGAATCGCTAGAGGAGGCGAAATTCCTCGCGCCAGCACTGTGCCTCGTCGACGACGAGGACTGTCGCCACCACCGCCAGGTGCAGCGCCGGATTGCCATCGCCGAGCACGATGAGGAGTTGATGCGCCAGTGGAGGGCGTAGTTCCCAGCGACGTCGACAACACCGACGCGTTCTTCACTGACCCAGGGCATAGAGCAGGTCCGACATGCGCTACCGTCGGGCTGTCGCTGATTTCGAGCTCGACAACCCGAATACAACTTGGGCCGACAACGACCCTCGGTGGGACGACATTTGGACTGAGACAACCTCCGATGACGAGTAGACTAGACTAGTCATTTATCTATTTTAATTGTATTTTCAATGTTTTTTAGACTATGTTTGATCTTCTATGTTCTACAAAAATGTGTAACCTTTTCTGTCGGTGGGATAAGGACACATGTGTAACGCGGGACTAAAGATGTCGCTCAGGTTTTATATGTGAAGGACATGAGTAGAAAACCAAGGAAAAAGGAAAGATAAGAAAACGAGTACATCATGCGATGATCCAAAGGCCTAGGAGTACATCTTGGAATGTTGGAGTGATTTAGTCATACTCCTGCCTAGGTCTACAATATGCATACTCGTAGTATTTGTAGTCGCCGCCGTTTAACTGGTAGTCGTCGCCTTCTAAGTTGCCGCCGTCATCGTCGCTGCCGTCTTTGTCGTCGTCGCTGTCGTCGGGCGGCGCTCGTGGCTCGAACCTCGACTGGTACTGAGGGTAGCGCAGGCGGGGGATATCGCCGGCCTTGATGTAGTCCATGACGCTTTGTAGAGTCCGATTGCCCCACCATAGCCGACGGCCGGCCTCGTGGAAGTTCCCAGGAGGCAGACCGTCCTCCTCGTACCTGGCGAGCGCCCTCTCACGCTGAAGGATGAATAAGGCGTCCCAAGTATGCTGGTTGTCGGGATGCCATCGGGGATTCATCCGCTGCTCCGGCGTGAGGTCGAGGTAGTAGTGGTTCGTGATGGCCGCCCGACGCGCAATACCCTGAGGAATGGGAGGGACCGGCACGCCTCCGGCGCTTAGGCTCCAGCCGTCGGGGACGCGGTAGCCCGGTGGGCAAGGGTAGTTCGAGGCGCAAAGCTCCTCCACCTGCTGGTAGGTTAGAGTGGGTATGGTGGAAGCCATGAGGGAGTGATGAGAGATTGTAGAGATGTGATAATGTTGGCCAAGCCGGGCTACATATATATAGTGAGAAATGGCGGGAAAAATGTGGGTGGGAAGACAGGAGGCGGGAAGATAGAGGCAGGAAGAAATGGCGGGAAGAAGAGGAATCCAGAGCTGGTCATCTAACCTTTAGTCCCGGCTGGTGGGTGCAACCGGGACTAAAGTGGTTTTTGTGTCATCTAACAAAACTGTCGGTGGGATAAGGATGTCTGGCTAAGATTTAGTCCCGACTGGTGGGTGCAACCGGGACTAAAGTTGTCGGTAGGATAAGGACGCGTGGGTGGATGCACTGCTCGATGAGATAAAGCATGTAGCGCACGACGCCCTGTCGGAGGAACGAGACAAAGTAGAAGTGGCGTCGTGCCTATAAAAGGAGCATCGATACGCCTTGGCAAGCAGACCAACAAGCCAACCTAGCAGGTAGGGAGAGTTTCATCCCCATGGATGGAGGAAAGGGTTGGGAAATCTCCCGTGGCGCAGCTTCTCGAAGATGTCGTTGGTGCACACGCCCTACGGCATCTTCGGAAGTTGCGCCTCGGGAAAATTTTCCTGCAAGCCCGTGAAAGACTCCATCTCCTCTAATAGTGTTGGGGAAAGGGTTGGGAAATCTCCCGTGGCGCAGCTTCTCGAAGATGTCGTTGGTGCACACGCCCTACAACATCTTCGGAAGTTGCCATCGGGAAAATTGTCCTGCAAGCCCGTGAAAGACTCCATCTCCTCTAACAGTGTTGGGGAAAGGGTTGGGAAATCTCCCGTGGCGCAACTTCTCGAAGATGTCGTTGGTGCACACGCCCTACGGCATCTTCGGAAGTTGTGCCTCGATAAAAGTTTCCTGCAAGCCCGTCAAAGACTCCATCTCCTCTAACAGTGTTGGAGAAAGGGTTGGAAAATCTCCCGTGGCGCAACTTCTCGAAGATGTCGTTGGTGCACACGCCCTATGACATCTTCTCCATATATATATATATGGTACAAAAAGCCAACCATCTCCACTTTTAATATCTTACATACAGTTACATGATTACACAAAAACCAGTAGCTCAGGGTACAAGAGGAGGGTTCTCATTATTACATAAATGTAGAGATTGTCTTGGGAACTATTAAGAATACATTATTACATTACCGTGAAGGGTTTTCTTCTGCGCCGTAGCCGCGGAGAATCTTCATCATTTAGCAAGATGCTTGGATCAATTTTCACCGTGAAGGGCAGAATATCTTTAAACTTATTATAATCTTCTGATATGTCTGTCTTGTCATCCACTCCCACGATGTTTTTTTTCCCCGAAAGAACTATGTGGTGCTTTGGCTCCTCGGTTGATGTATTCTTCTGATACATTATTACATAAATGTAGAGATTGTCTTGGGAACTATTAAGAATACATTATTACATTACCGTGAAGGGTTTTCTTCTGCGCCGTAGCCGCGGAGAATCTTCATCATTTAGCAAGATGCTTGGATCAATTTTCACCGTGAAGGGCAGAATATCTTTAAACTTATTATAATCTTCTGATATGTCTGTCTTGTCATCCACTCCCACGATGTTTTTTTCCCCGAAAGAACTATGTGGTGCTTTGGCTCCTCGGTTGATGTATTCTTCGATACATTATTACATAAATGTAGAGATTGTCTTGGGAACTATTAAGAATACATTATTACATTACCGTGAAGGGTTTTCTTCTGCGCCGTAGCCGCGGAGAATCTTCATCATTTAGCAAGATGCTTGGATCAATTTTCACCGTGAAGGGCAGAATATCTTTAAACTTATTATAATCTTCTGATATGTCTGTCTTGTCATCCACTCCCACGATGTTTTTTTTCCCCGAAAGAACTATGTGGTGCTTTGGCTCCTCGGTTGATGTATTCTTTTGTTGATTTCTTTTTCTCGGTTTGCTAGACATGTCCTTCACGTAGAAAACTTCATCCACCTCGTTGGCTATGATGAACGGCTCGTCCATGTACGCAAGATTGTTGAGATCCATTGTTGTCATACCGTACTTATTGTCTACCTGTGCTTCACCCATTTGCACTGAAACAAAGGGACCTTAAA
This sequence comes from Lolium rigidum, assembly GCF_022539505.1. Taxonomy (NCBI): domain Eukaryota; kingdom Viridiplantae; phylum Streptophyta; class Magnoliopsida; order Poales; family Poaceae; genus Lolium; species Lolium rigidum. Next base: position 224,836,783 of record NC_061512.1, on the reverse strand, counting down.
AGTAGGTCCATAGTCTAGTTCCCATATCTCCTCTATGTACCCATAATATGTGGTGGTCTTCCCATTCTCGTCTTTTGCATCGAAGCGGACACCACTGTTTTGGTTGGTGCTCTTTTTATCTTGGGTGATCGTGTAAAATGTATTCTCATTTATCTCGTACCCTTGGAATGTACATATGTTTGAAGAAGGTAACCTGGCCAACAAGTACAGCTACTCTCCAACAGTGGTGTTACTCATGAGATGTCTTTGCAACCAATTGCCGAAGGTATTCATGTGTTGACTTGTAATCAAGGACTCGGGCTAGCCCGGGTTTATTTCTCGTACAACATTCTTGTGTATCTCGATGTACGGAGCCACCAAGCTGGAATTGTATAGAACTATGTAGTGTGCTTAATTGAAAGAAAGCTTATCCCTGCACACCGTTGCTTTCCTTCCTAGTGTGCCTTTTCCAGTCAGCCTCCCCTCATACCGAGATTCAGGAACACCAATCAGCTTAAGGTCAGGAAGAAAGTCAACATAAAACTCAATGACCTCCTCTGTTCTGTAGTCCTTTGAGATACTTCCTTCTGGCCTAGCGCGATTATGAATATATTTCTTTAAGACTCCCATGAACCTCTCGAAGGGGAATATATTGTGTAGAAATACAGGACCGAGAATTCTAATCTCTTCAACTAGGTGAACGAGGAGGTACATCATATTATTGAAGAAGGATGGTGGGAACAACAACTCGAAGCTGACAAGACATTCGACCACATCAACTTGTAACCCTGACAAAGTTTCTGGATCCATTACCTTCTGAGAAATTGCGTTGAGGAATGCACATATCTTCACAATAGCTAGTCGAACATTTTCTGGTAGAAGTCTCCTCAATGCAATTGGAAGCAATTGTGTCATAAGCACGTGGTAGTCATGAGACTTTAGGTTCTGGAATTTTTTCTCCTTCATATTTACTATTCCCTTTATATTCGACGAGAAACCAGACGGAACCTTGATACTAAATAGGGCTTCAAAAAAGATTTCCTTCTCTTCTTTGGTAAGAGCGTAGCTGGCAGGCCCTTGAAACTGCCATGGATGATTGTCGTCTCGTCCTTTATGATGTTGATGGTCCTCTCGTGCTTCTGTTGTATCTTTTATCTTCCCATACACGCCCAGGAAACCTAGAATATTCACACAAAGATTCTTCGTCAGGTGCGTCACGTCGATTGCAAAGCCGACTTCCAAGACTTTCTAATATTTTAGCTCCCAAAAAATACATTTCCTCTTCCACATGGGCGCGTGTCCTTCAGCGTCTTTCGGAACAGGTCGACTGCTTGGACCCTTTCCAAAGATAACATTTAAATCCTTGACCATGTCAAATACATCAGCACCACTACGGGAGACAGGATTCAGACGGGTTTCTGCCTCGCCATTGAAATGCTTTCCTTTTTTCCTTAAGGCATGCCAGCGCAGAAGAAAACGGCGATTGTACGGGTACACATTTTTCCTACGTTTTCCCAAATATTTACTTTCAGTCTCATCTAAACAGTGTGTGCATGCATTGTATCCCTTGTTCGTCTATCCTGAAATGTTACTAAGAGCAGGCCAGTCATTGATGCGAATAGCAACGCTCGTAGGTCAAATTCTTGCTCGGTGTGTTCATCCCACACACGTACACCTGGTTCGGCCCACAACTCCAAAAGTTCATCAACTAATGGCCTTAGGTACACATCAATGTCGTTGTCGGGTTGCTTTCGGCCTAGGAAGGTTGTAGATACATAGAGTCACGGGCCAGGTGCTGTGACTGCAGCTCTGCTCCCCAAAAGGATTCATTCTATCTGTACTTAGACCAAACCATAAGTTCCTTGCCTCACCTGCAAAATCCGGAAACTCTCTCTCGATGTTTCTCCACTGCCAACCATCAGCGGGGTGCCTCAACATCGCATCTTTCTTACGTTCTTCCATGTGTCATCGCAATAACTTGGCATGCTCTTTGTTTCTGAACAAACGTTTTCAACCTTGGTATTATGGGAGCATACCACATCACCTTCCCAGGAGCCCTCTTCCTGGGTTGCTCGCCCTCAACATCACCAGGGTCATCTCTTCTGATCTTATACCGCAATGCACCGCATATCGGTATTTAGTCAAATTCTCGTACCTCTCACTGCGGTAGAGGATACAATCATTAATGCATGCATGTATCTTCTGCACATCTAATCCTAGAGGGCAGAGAAGCTTCTTTGCTTCATACGTACTGGCGGGCAATTCGTTCTTTCTTGGAAGCAGCTTCTTTAATATTATCAGCAATTTTTCTAATCCCGAGTCAGTCACACCGGCCTCTGCCTTCCATTTCAGCAATACCAATATGCTACCCAGCTTTCTCTGCCAATCTTCACAACCTGGGTACAACAATTTTTGGTGGTCCTCTAACATCTTGTCGAACTACAACCTCTCCTTATATGTGCCACAGTCTCTCCTTGTATCAGAAATGGCCCAACGAAGATCATCATCACCAGGATCATCTGGTGCCCGTTCTTCACCTCCTTCTTCTTCATTATCTTCCATTGCGGTATCATCGTATTCAAAGACCATAGATCGGTACTGGTCATCGTTATCTTCTTCTTCACCGTCGTCTTCCATCATAATCCCTTCTTCTCCATGCTTGGTCCAAACATTATAGCCGGACATGAATCTGTGCCGAAGCAGGTGGCTCTGAATGTCTCTTGAGCGAGTAATCCTTCTCATTCTTACATTTCAGACATGGAAAACAAATAAAACCTTGCTTCGACTTGTTGGCCTCGGCCACAAGCAGGAAAGATTTCACGCCCTCTCTGAAAGCGGGATCGCATCGGTTACCGTACATCCATGGATGACTCATCTACACCATAAGTACAATTATGTATCAGATGCAATCACCATGCTAAAATTAGTATTGTGCGGACTATGTATACGAGAAAATAGTTGCTAACCTTTTAGGATCAAAAAGAGGTGAAATCTTATCAAATAAAATCAAGTGGCATCCTCACAAACATTTCATCAAACACCTCTTGTCCACATGAAGAAAAAAAGAGCTAGCATAAACCTCCACCTTTCACCACCAAGGAAAAAAATATAGGGAGGTGGGGGGGCTGGCTGTGTATATATAGGCCTGAACCTTTTGTCCCGGCCCGTGGCACGACCCGCGATAAAAGGGGTGCCAGCAGGCCGCAGAAAGCCTCAGACCCTTTTGTCGCGGGTCGTGGCACGACCTGCGATTAAAGGGTCCTAACGGACCGCGACAAAAAGCCACGTGCCTTCCAGCTGGTTTCGGGGCGACGTGACCAGGTCATTTGTCTCGGCTCCAGACTGGACCGGGACAAAAGGCCTGGACGAAAGCCCTGTTTTCTACTAGTGATTGTGTGGCATGGGGGTAATTACCTGGTAAAAGAGTGGGATGGGGACAAACATTTTGATACCTATGTAATTTTGGATCCTACCAAAATATTTGATATTTAGAGGTTCCAGGAATTAATGGGAAATGTATTGTCTAAATTCCATTAGATTTGTTGAAACACCACGTATGTTCCAAAGCAAAGCCTATAAATACATTCAAAAGTCAGGTCTTGCTAAGTTTGACTAATTATGTAGAAATATCTAAAATACTGAATAAATATATTATAAAAATATATTTTATGTTTGACCTATTAATATTGATTTGGTATTTGAAATGTTCATACTTTTTGTTTGGAGCAACCGGCAGGAGCACTGCCTTTTCATTAAGCAAGAGGGAACAACAAGGTCCAAACTGTACAAGAGAGGGCATTTTTAAATTAAGGTGGTAAAATGCCCCGAACCCACCATGAAGAACGAGCTACCAAAAAGGAAAACTAATCCGGATCGGCCGGGATGGCCGGGCCGAAGCCATTTATAGCACGATCCCTTTGGAGGATATCCTCGTTTGCTATGCTTGCGACCTCAAGGTAGGTAAGACGTTGTCAAGTGAAAATGCGCCGGTTTCGTTCCTTCCATGCGTTCCAGAGCACATATAAGAACCGGCCACTGATCCGTTTCTTTTCTTTCTGTGGCTTTTCCTTTATCATGTCATTCCACCAGTCAGATATGGATTGGAAGTCAAGGCGTCGGTCATCAGAGGAGTCGCCATCCCAAGATTTGACAAGGTTCCAGACAGCCGCCGTGAACGGGCGGTTTCGCAAAGGTGGTCAGCTGTCTCGGGCTCGCCGAGGCACAATGGGCAACGAGGGTCGTGGAGGCCATCCTCGGATGGCAAGCATATCGGCGGTAAGGAGCTTTCCATGAAGGGCTAGCCAGCCAAACAACTTGCATTTGGGCTCCGCGTGTGCCGACCAAATCTTCATGGCATCGAAGCGGGCTTGGGAGCCAATGAATTGTGCCTCGTAGGCAGAGCTAGCGGTGTAGGTTGAATCGGCATTAAGCGTCCAGTTGATGGTGTCCGGCAACTCGGGGGCAAGGTTGATGGAGTGAACGGCCTCCCAAACGTCGATATATTGCGCCAGCTGTTGAGGCGAGTTGAGGGACGCGACAGAGCGGATCCAGTTGTTTTCACTAAGCTCTTTGGCTACCGTACGGTTCTTCCTCGAGGCAATTCCGTAGAGGGTCGGGTGCCCATTGGGATAGAGGGCCCCGAGCATACCAGCTTGTCATGCCGGAATTTGGCCGTCTCCCGTTTCCAATGGTGACTTTAGTGGCGGCTCCGAAGAGGGACATGTCGGTGTCGTCGCATGGAAGTTTTGAGCCAGACCAAGCGCGGTCCGGATCAGTCCACTGGAGCCAAGGCCAACGTAAACGCAGGGCACGTCCAGATCTCTCAATGTCCGGAATGCCGAGACCCCGCAGCTTCTTTGGCCTGCATATTGTTTTCCAATTCACAAGAGCTTTCCCCTGGGCGGCATGTTCGCCCTCTTCACCGGCCCAGACGAATGTCCTGGAAATTTTGTTGATCCTGTCACGAGCCCATTTTGGCAGAGGAATGGCAGTGGCGTGGTAAACGCTAGTGGCCATGAGCACCGTCTTCGCAAGGATGACCCTTCCAGGTCTAGCAAGGTTCTTGCCGATCCAACCCGGGAGCTTTCCGGCGATCTTGTCGATTAGGGGCTGTAGGTCCACCTTCCGAAGGCGGCGAAAATGCAGAGGGAGCCCTAAATATTTGCCTGGGAAGCAGGCAAGCTTCGCGGGAAAGTCATTGAGAATTTCCTGAAGGTCCACGTCAGCACAGCGCACCGGGAAAATTTCCGTCTTGGTCATGTTGGTGACAAGTCCACTGGCCTTTCCGAAGCAGTCTAGAATGGAAGAGATGGCGCGAAGGTCCTCCTTGCTGGGGTTTACGAAGATTCCAGCGTCGTCCGCGTAAAGAGAGATGCGGCAGCGGTTGGTTCTAGAGCGTATGGGACTCAGAATGCCCAATTGAGTGGCCGAGGAAAGGATGCGTTGTAGGGGGTCGATGGCGAGGATGAAAAGCATGGGTGATAGAGGGTCTCCCTGTCTGAGACCGCGGGCGTGGCAGAAAGGGGTGCCAGGTTCACCATTTAGCAACACTCTGGACGTGGCCGAGGAAAGGGGAAGACACACCCAGTCCCGCCAAGCTTGGCCAAACCCCAGCGCTGACATGACGTCAAGAAGGTAAGCCCATCCTACGGAATCGAAGGCCTTGGAGATATCAAGCTTGAGGAACATGCTCGGGGTCTTGTTAGCATGAAGTTCCCGTATGAGGTTTTGAACATGTAAGAAGTTGTCGTGAATGCTTCTTTTCTTGATGAAGGCGCTTTGGCACTTGGAGACGATATCCGGGAGCATAGGAGCCAGGCGGTTGGCCAGAAGCTTGGAGAAAATCTTTGAAAGACTATGGATGAGGCTAATCGGCCTGTAGTCACCCACTGAAGTGGCCTCAGCTTTCTTGGGGATGAGGATGATGTTGGCGGAGTTGACAAGGCTGGCGCAGCCCACCCGAAGATGGGACATGTGCATGATGGCGGCGATAATGTCATTCTTGATGATGTCCCAGCAATACTTAAAAAAGGCGCCGATGTATCCGTCCGGTCCAGGGGCCTTGACGGCGGGTAGGGAGAAGACGGCTTCTTTAATCTCATCGGCTGTAAAGGCGACGTCCAAATCGGAGAGGTCATGTGGCACGTATCCGATGCTCTCCCAAGCGAGGCTCAGAGGCCTAGGTGCTTTGGTGCCGAGAAGATGTTTGAAGTGACGCAGCAGTACTTCTTCTTTATCTTTGGAAGTGATCGCCAATCCATTATCAGAGGCAAGGGACTGTATGTGGACTTTCCTTCTTCTCCCATTTGCGCGGACATGGAAAAATTTTGTGTTCGCGTCGCCAAGCCGTATCCAGGTGAGGCGAGAGCGTTGGCGTAGTTTAATCTTCTGGATGGAGAGTAGGCCCAAGTAGGAGCTCTTTATCTGCCGATGCAAGGCGCGCTCCTCGTCGGAAAGCGGCCTAGCCTCCTCTGCGATGTCCAGGCGCATTATGATCTCTTTTGCGGTAGCAAGCTGAATTCTAAGGTCACCGATGCTCTTTCTCTGCCAGCATTTAAGGGCTTTGGCCGTGCGGGCGAGCTTGATGTGGATGCGGCGGATCGGGTCATTAGCCAAGAGGGTTTTATTCCATGCTTCGGAAACAGTGTCCTTGAACCCTTGCATGCGCAACCAGAACTATTCGAACTTGAAGGATGGCTTCCTGTTAGTGGAGACAGCCCCTTGCTGTTCATACTTTATATATAAAATTCGTGGCAATAATTAGTAAACCTTTACTTTTGACCAAATATATATTATTGTTTTTTTATAGGGTGATAGTATTGAACAAAACTGAATGCTATTCAAATTTTGTATGAATCGATCCAGTCCAAAAACTTGAATATAACGCTTTTGTATACAATTCCAAAATTAACATGCATCCTTTATTTTAAGTATACCATACATCACTCTAGAGAGCGCATTGCAACATACATGGGAAGAAACAACCCAAGAAACAAATAATACAACAGCTATACTGATGAACCTTATACAGTCCTTGGAAGAAGTTTTGCATCACGACATACAAATTACGGTCACGCGGAGCCGTGGACGTTGGGCACTTAATTCGCGGTGGAGCTCTTACCGTTCTTAGCCGAGAGTACCAGCGCATCGGGCACGGCGTGGCACACCGCGGCGCCGCCGGGCTTCACGCCGAGGAGTCGGAACGCCGCGTGCTCCGGGTCCCACTGGGACGTGTCGGTGCGGCACACGGCGACCGCGGTCACCGCCGCGTCCCCGCGCTCGCAGGCCAGAGCCAAGACGTAAGCCCTCGCCGGGCCGGTGGCGCGACACCCGTACACGGCGCCGTGGCCAGGCTCGCCGCGACACACGACGAAGCTAGACCCCTCCACCGCCCTCACGGAGTGGACGGTGTACAGCTCGAGAGGCAGTTGTGCCGACGCCTCCCCGGCAGAGGCAGCGGCGGTGGCTAGCTTGGTACTGCTGTGCAAGGGAAGGCTCTCCCCGATGCGCACTGCGTCCTCGAGGAAGAACACCGTCTCCTCGTCACGCACGGCGGCGCGGAGCAGCACGTCAGGAGATGGGGCAGCGGTGGCTTCGCTCCGGGGAAGAGCCCTGTAGTCGTCGTAGTTGAAGTTCATGGGCGGTGGATCATCGTCGTTGGCGGCCTCGACCGCGCCGTCCGGAACGTCGGTGTCTGCATTACAGGCAAATAAGTATGTGAGCGAGATAACGAGATGGTCACTACTAAATCATGCCATGTTTCGCTGATGTGCTGCGGATGCGATCACCGTGGTGCAGGAGCTCGAAGATGGCGTCCGGCATGGGGGAGCCAGGCAGGGCGGCGCGCCAGAAGGCCTCCGCGTCCCCCGGCGACGTGCGAGCGCCAGACGCCAGCTGCCCTGGCTGAGCCTGAGGATGAAGAAACAACAACAATGCATCGATGAAATTTTTGTGAAAATAGAGTTCTATCGCGTACAAAGCATGAGACATGCATGTCGGGTTCTCTTTTGCACACCATGAGAAGCGTGGCGGTGACGGCGAGAGCGAGGAGGCGCGCCATCGATCGGAGAAGAGTGGACCGTGCTAAGCTAACTAAGCACTCACGACCTTGAGGAAGCTTTGCTCCTTGTGTCGATTACAGGAGCCATCGCGATGAATTTATAGCGGGGTCGGGCTAGCTAGCCACGAGGACTCGAGGAGTGGCGAGAGCGACATGGAACTGAAAGCGTCCGGACCTCGGAATATAATCTCCACGGCGACCGATGCGTTCGAGAGCAGGCGCGTCGCGCGCGTGATACGGAGCAGGCGACCACCGATACTCTCTCTGCGACTGCAATGGAGGTCCCCCGACCTGGGGAAAGAAACGATCGATGACCTCCTGATCGGCTGGACGGCACCGCGCGCCAGCCGGCCATGGCTGGGCGATCGGAATATAATCTTCGGTGACGGTTGCCGTGAGGTGTCTCAGTTCCCCATGTCATGTCCAAGAACATTTTCTCTTAGCAAAATGTCAGGTGCAAGGTGGATGCTAAGTTGCTAACTGCTAAGCTCTCAGGACGCCCCCATCGTCTTCGAGTAATGGATCAAGTAACAATGAAATGCACAAGTAGCAATAAGTAGATTGCCATTTGCGCGGCTTAGAGACATTCCGGGTGGACATCCAGTCCTGCTGATTTTGTTTTGACGCATATCTTCTAATGTTTCAATACATTTCATGACTATATATGTGGACAGTCAAATTATCAATTCATATTATATATTATTATCACGAGAGCGGTGGTTTGGGTGTGAGTATCGTTGGCATACAGAACATGCAATTTCTTTGGGATATACAGACAACAATGAGAAAACAGTGCAAAGGGTATATGTTTTTGTAGGTTATAAACTGGCTCATGGGTGTGAACACTTTGGTGTCTCATTAAAAGGCGGAATATTCTTCGGTGGGATAAGACGTTCCCGGTCGACAGTGAAGCGCCCGTGTGACTTCGTCAATCTCAAGATTCGTCGGATCAGTTTCTTGGACTCAGTCTCTCGAAGGTGCTCATAGAGGTAGAGTATATGTGCGCGCATAGGGATGATGTATATACGTATGTGTCGTTTGTGTCTGTACTAGGTTTCGCAAGAAACATCTCCAAATTCAGGCCACATTTGTACATGTTGGCAATGTCACAATGATCGTTATCTACTGCCCTGCATTTACTACTCGGTCATTACCTAATAGCCAAGCGTTTAACCATTCGAGCATATATATTTCAGATTAAGTTTATCATTACCTGTTAATTCCTATATTTCGAACTAAAATGTGTGTGTATTTTTCTTTCAATTTTTTAATTACTACTAGGATAATTTTTTTGCGAAACTAATGACTGCATTTGAAGCTTGTTTTCTAGCAACAGCGATTGGTGTACATACTAGCGATGAAATTGCCGCATCGGCCTAGAACTCGTTATACAACTATTAGGTGTTAGAAACTTCCGGTTGATCAATCATAGCTAGTTTCTTGAAAAATATTATTGCTTCAATCGCTGTTTTTAATATTTGTATTTTAGTTCTAGAATGTCGCGTTTCTTAAAACTAAAGTTTTTGCTTCTAAATTGAATCCAAATGAAATCCAAATGTTGTGTTTTCATTAGTTAATGAGTACAAATATTTAGTATAACGTGCTCGTGTTTAGCGTGGTGGTCGATCCAACGGTGACTACAAAACTAAGTATCAGCTAAATTTATTTCTACTAAGTACCGGCAAAACTTTTTTGCTACACCGGTTGTTAGTGGTATAGTACAAATACTATCAAAATCCCTAACAATACACGTCTTAATGTTCTGCCATCGGTCATCCCCCCATTGTGAGGATGTCTTCCATATGGTCCTTATGTTTATCTAATTATAAAGTAATCTTCAATGTGTTGACTTTATCATACAGACACCACACATTTGTTTTGTCACCATTATAAGACTTGTATGTCATATTGGAATAAGCACAGGTTTTTGGCATACATACTTATCTGATGGGATACCAAGAGTAGAATTACTCAAACTCTACTATCAATTTCTGTGTTTTATACAACTTTTCACACTTCACTTGACAAAATTATTCTCTTGTATGCATTTTATCTCTTACTCATCTCTCTTTCTTGCATTTGTTTTCATAAGCAGGATGTGTTATATGATGATACATTTGGGCACACAAGGGTGGGCTAGGAGGGAGCAACATGCAACTTTAATTTGGTCAAAATACTTTTTTTTTGAGATGTGGTCAAAATACTCTTAATCCCACCAGCCCATCACCTCCTACCCCATAATAGCGCCTAATACAAAGTCCGCCTCGCATACCATGTTACAACACACACATTATGGTACAAGACAATGTTATTTAACTGTACCAAATTATATTTTATTTCTTATATTGCAACTTAAAGCAATTTCTCCGCATGTGTGACGTTATATAGGTTTAGTTGGACCATCTGAATATTCGAGACTATCATTGTCGAGCAATGTATAAGTAGGTTATCTCGGTTCCTTTACTGCCACTTGTCATATCACTTAGGATGTATTGTTGGAAAATCAGGAAACTACAAGAAACAAACTAATACTACATGCATGGACACACTTAAAATCTCAAAGCATATCTTGCCGACATATTTACCTGGACACGTTAGTACCTACAAAAGGTCATGTCACCCACATGTAACTGACTCGTAGCATAAACAGTAGCAAAAGACAACCCCTCCTTGAAAGATTAACCAAATTTGGCAATTTTGCTCAACGCCCTATGTTGTTACTTTGAGGGTACACTACTCAATACCATCGTCAAGGGTGTTGTTGTGCCATGCCAAGCTAGAGATGAGCCATTTTACCACCTGGCGTGGAATAGTTCAACGCCGCAAAAGGAGGCATCAAGGTGCCCAATTGCATCGCTAAGATTGGAGGCATTGAGATGACTAGGTTCAATGCCACGATATTTTGCGTCGAGATTCTTTAGGGTTAAGTGACGGGGCTATGGGTGGATACTAGTATAGAGTGATGTTGCGTCGCTGTGATACCGGTCAAAACCCTATTCGGCAACAAAGATTGCTTCTGGCTCTGTTGCCCTGGAGTCCTATAACTTATGTGAAGGGTTAATCAGTAACGGAGACAGAAAATGGTGAGGTGCATAGCACGCAATGGCCATCCAGGCCATCCACGTTACTCCTTCTCAAAATGAATAGTGTATTAATAACGGTTTTTAGATTCCACTCATTTGCATGGAACCTTTTCCGTGTTTCTAAAACATGTTTCTTTCACACGCCAATTATATATTTCATAGCCTAAGCAGAAGGATCAAAATGGAAATGTATCATAACACACAAATTCATTCTTAGACACTTCTTTTACAATGTTACTATATAAGATTTGCAAGGAAATTTCAACATAACAAACAAAGTCATCCTTACACACTTATTTTATAATATGACTAAGATTTTCCATGAGATCATGCGCACCTGGTCCTCAGGTAGCCGTTTCATATTTTCTAAACCACATATTTTGCATACTTGATCTCAGCTATTTACTCCATGATAGTCACGCGGACCTATTTTGTTTGGAAATTGCGGCGACCCAGCATACCACAACATGTTTTAGTATGCAAGTCATTGATATAACACCAATGAAACACCATTTCACTAGTATTACATCCCTCGGAGTGGTACAACAGAAACATTGTGGTTCTAAGGTATGTCTATAGAATTAAAACTATGACTCTTTACAAAATTAATCATAGCCTCTTAATTACAATGAGGTATAACATCAAATAAATTTCTAGAAGAACATCTCGAAGACTAAACTTACCACTAGCTCTACTAGGGAGGTACTTGGTTTGCTAAAAAAACTATGATTGAATTCTAACTATTTAGGTTCTAGTATTTGGAAATTGGTTCCCTCCTATTCCTAGTCTAAGTTTCAACCACGATTGATGTACAAGTTAACTTCATTGATCATTGATTGAGTTTGGGTCTAGTAGTAGTTGACTCCTTCATTTTCGATTCCCATGTTAGATTCTCCCTAGGTGATACGGTGACTCCAATCTAGGCATGGGGTTCAAGAAATGGGTTCAAGGATGGGGTTCAAGAGGGAACAGGGCAACAATAGCTCCAGTACAATGCATCTATTAATATGCGGAAGGAAAAAAAGGTGCATTTGACTTGTCCGTACCACTCCAGATCTTATGGTCAACACGACTTCTATGATGCAAGAATCATAGGGCGACGTTTGTTGTTAATCATATGTGAATATAAACCCAGTGCACTGGAACCTCTCGCATTACACAAAACATGGTTCCATCATGCAATATTGATATTTTGTTTTAGGGATTTCTATTTCCGTGCCCTCAGGTCCTTAGTTGGGCTCAGTTTTCCCCAGCCGCTTAGTTTTTCCTCAGTTTTGCCCAAGCCCTTGTCTGAAACTCTCACAAGTGATGGAACAGCCGTTTGCCTGACGGGTCAACAACTTTGACCATATCTACTGACTAGTGGGGCCACATAGAGCCCGGAAAGACACGTCAGACCATCCATCTTTGTTTGACCGTAAGCATCACCGTATCCCTGACCAAAACACGGATGAGTGGGGCTTCGGTATATCGAATGACAAGTGGGCCATGATGCTGACACAAGGGGCAATACACAGGTAGGATTAGATTTTTAAACGGAGCTCTACAGCGATGGCACGGAGGAGGTGGCCTGCGGGGTGCCGAGATGAGATCGATATCCACAAAGAACTGCATGAGGTGAGACCAGACGCATTAGATAGATATGAACTAGACGCGTTTAACCATGCAAAGAAGAGAAGAAATGGTCGAGGACATCGACGACTACCTCAACACTTTGACTGACAGTGTCGAACACGAACGCGAGCAATGTAGAGATAACTAGTGTCTCTCCTTTCTGGCGTGTATACATGGGTGCTAGGGGAGTGTGGTGGCGAAGGGAAAGACCTCGCGGTGGTCTGTGGCGTCCAACATAGTGGGGCGGCGTGGCCGTGCCCATCTCGGCGTGCATGTTCGGCATTGGCATCAGCATGTACGTTCGGTATTGGCCTCGGCGGTATCTCTGGTGTGTCAGTGATCGAATGAGGGGACGGGATTGAGGGTGCATACCGATGGTGACCTAGCAGTGGCGGCGAGCATAGCCGTTCTGACCATGCCGATATCGGCATTGGCATCGTTTGGAGGCTGTGGTGCTCGAATCAAGGTGGGATTTGTTTCTTGTACGCCAAAATGAATTTGAAACAAGTTTCATGTTGAAGGTTAGGTAAAATACGAAAATTTGTAACCAAAAAATTTATTGGCACCATGGCGAGGTTCTTTCTGATAGAGCTATATGGTTCGGCAAAAGTTTTTGACAATTTTTAGATATTCCTTGTTGTTACACGTATGGTATCATGTATGGCAAATTCGGGGTCATTTGGAGATGTTCGAAAAAATCACCATGCTTAAGCGCATGCCATTTGGTCTCACTGAAACCAGCTTTTGTAACAAGTTAGGTTTTTCCGACCTTCTCTAAATAACCTCAAATTTCATACAGATTATCTTCTATACAAAGATAGGTAGATTGTTTCGTTTTACATTATTTTGAACTTTTATTTCCCTTTATAATACCTAGTTGATTTTCAGGTCAAAACATCGAAAGTTAACATAAGTAGATGGTGAACCCTCCCAAACTTTAAATACATAGATAGATAGATTGTTTCGTTTATCACTTTTTGCGTGAAAAGTAATGGCTACAAGAAATTGGTGATGGTTTATCATTTTTTGCGTGAAAAGTAATGGCTACAAGAAATTGGTGATGGTTTATCATTTTTTGCGTGAAAAGTAATGGCTACAAGAAATCGGTGATGGTTTATCATTTTTTGCGTGAAAAGTAATGGCTACAAAAAATCGGTGATGGTTTATCATTTTTTGCGTGAAAAGTAATGCCTACAACAAATTGGTGATGGTTTATCATTTTTTGCGTGAAAAGTAATGGCTACAACAAATCGGTGATGGTTTATCATTTTTGCGTGAAAAGTAATGGCTACAACAAATCGGTGATGGTTTATCATTTTTTGCGTGAAAAGTAATGGCTACAAGAAATCGATGATGGTTTATCATTTTTTGCGTGAAAAGTAATGGCTACTAGAAATCGGTGATGGTTTATCATTTTTTGCGTGAAAATTAATGCCTACAAAAAAATGGTGATGGTTTATCATTTTTTGCGTGAAAAGTAATGGGTACAACAAATCGGTGATGGTTTTTCATTTTTTGCGTGAAAAGTAATGACTACTCCCTCCATACTGGTTTATAAGCACATTTCGTGATTTGAGAAGAACTTTGACCATTAATTTGGTCAACAAAATATGAAATATATATCAAAAACATTATATCATTGGAAACTTTTTTTGCATATGAATCCAATGGTATAATTTTTTAGGCATATAAATTATATTGGTTTGACCAAATTAATGATCATAGTTTTGCGTGAAAAGTTTACCAATTTTTGCATGAAAAGTAATGGCTACAACAAATCGGTGATGGTTTATCATTTTTAGCGTGAAAAGTAATGGCTACAAGAAATTGGTGATGGTTTATCATTTTTTCGTGAAAAGTAATGCCTAAAAGAGTTTATAATGCCTAAATGCCGACAGAGAGAGAGGGTAGTGGCCCCGATCAGAGAGAGAGATGGGTTATCCTACCCGTTAGATCATACGATCAACGGTCGGCGGGCACGATCCGCGTGACAAGGGCTAGACCAATCAGGGAAAGGTTGGGAGTTTGTGAGAATTTGTGAAGGGAGAGGGCAAAACTGAGTAGTATCAATAAACCAAGGGCACGTGAGTAGTAAACAGACTAAGGGATTCAAATATGAGATTTAAAAAATGGAAAATGCGTGTTTTGTACAATGAAACTCATCTTGGCCTACCTCAGACTATTTGCAATACAAATATACATGAGTGTGAAAATTGTGGCCTCATTCAGACAAAGTATGTTTTGGGGAAAGCTGTTTTGGAAAGGGCTTATTGTGGAAAGCCATGCTCCTTTAGAGCTACTAGGTGATTTGAGAAGTGGTAATTTATGGTAAAACTTGATTTATCTATGATTGTTATGGTTCCCAACGTGGTAGGTCGCGTAATAAGACTCCATGAGTAAGTGCCACTATGGTTTTATCTTTTCTGGAATTTTTTGCGCATGAAATGACTCAATTAGATAGCTTAATCCCATTTGTTGACTCTGTGTTGACCAGCCACTTGAGGGTAAAACTGAGTATATTGCACTAGCCAGTATTAGTACTCGAGGGGAAAACTGAGTACATATATTTTTCCAGTGTAAGACTCGAGGGTAGAACTGAGTACACGTAACCAGATACGTGTATCGCGGTGCGCAGCGGTTAGGTGATACGTCTCCGACGTATCGATAATTTCTTATGTTCCATGCCACATTATTGATGATATCTACATGTTTTATGCATACTTTATGTCATATTCGTGCATTTTCTGGAACTAACCTATTAACAAGATGCCGAAGTGCCGATTCTTTGTTTTCGCTATTTTTGGTTTCAGAAATCCTAGTAAGGAAATATTCTCGGAATTGGACGAAATCAACGCCCGGGGTCCTATTTTGCCACGAAGCTTCCGGAAGACCGAAGAGTCAACGGAGTGGGGCCACGAGGTGGCCAAACCACAAGGCGGCGCGGCCCAAGCCCTGGCCGCGCCGACCTATGGTGTGGGCCCCTCGTGACGCCCCTTGACCTGCCCTTCCGCCTACAAATAGCCTTCGTCGCGAAACCCCCAGTACCGAGAGCCACGATACGGAAAACCTTACAGAGATGCCGCCGCCGCCAATCCCATCTCGGGGGATTCAGGAGATCGCCTCCGGCACCCTGCCGGAGAGGGGATTCATCTCCCGGAGGACTCTACGCCGCCATGGTCGCCTCCGGAGTGATGAGTGAGTAGTTCACCCCTGGACTATGGGTCCATAGCAGTAGCTAGATGGTTGTCTTCTCCCCATTGTGCTTAATTGTCGGGTCTTGTGAGCTGCCGAACATGATCAAGATCATCTACCTGTAATTCTATATGTTGTGTTTGTTGTGATCCGATGAATAGAGAATATCATGTTATGTTGATTATCAATTTATATCTATGTGTTGTTTATGATCTTGCATGCTCTCCGTTACTAGTAGATGCTCTGGCCAAGTAGATGCTTGTAACTCCAAGAGGGAGTATTTATGCTCGATAGTGGGTTCATGTCTCCGTGAATGCGGGGAGTGACGAAACCTCTAAGATTATGGATGTGCTTGTTGCCACTAGGGATAAAACATTGGTGCTATGTTCGAGGATGTAGTTACTGATTACATTACGCGCAATACTTAATGCAATTGTCTGTTGTTAGCAACTTAATGCCGGAGGGGTTCGGATGATAACTCTGAAGGTGGACTTTTTAGGCATAGATGCATGCTGGATAGCGGTCTATGTACTTTGTCGTAATGCCCAATTAAATCTCACTATACTCATCATAATATGTATGTGCATGGTCATGCCCTCTTTATTTGTCAATTGCCCAAGCTGTAATTTGTTCACCCAACATGTTGTTTATCTTATGGGAGAGACACCTCTAGTGAACTGTGGACCCCGGTCCAATTCTCTTTACTGAAATACAATCTACTGCAATACTGTTCTACTGTTTTCTGCAAACAATCATCTTCCACACTATACATCTAATCCTTTGTTACAGCAAGCCGGTGAGCATAGTTGTCAGAATCATGATTCTTCTATGCGATTCTACGACTTTACGACCCATTTTGAGCAGAACGATTCAACGATTCTGCTAAGTAGAATCTAAGACTTTACGATTCTAAAATTTAAGATCCTATAGTTTGCGATCCTACCATAGATGCTCCGATCCGATTCAGAATCCCGATTCTGACAACATGGCCGGTGAGATTGACAACCTTGCTGTTTCGTTGGGGCAAAGTACTTGGTTTGTGTTGTGCAGGTTCCACGTTGGCGCCGGAATCCCTGGTGTTGCGCCGCACTACATCTCGCCGCCATCAACCTTCAACGTGCTTCTTGGCTCCTACTGGTTCGATAAACCTTGGTTTCATACCGAGGGAAAACTTGCCGCTGTACGCATCACACCTTCCTCTTGGGGTTCCCAACGGACGTGTGCTGTACACGCCATCAAGCAATTTTTACGGCGCCGTTGCCGGGGAGATCAAGACACGCTGCAAGGGGAGTCTCCACATCCCAATCTCTTTATTTTGTTTTTGTCTTGCTTAGTTTTATTTACTACTTTGTTTGCTGCACTAAATCAAAATACAAAAAAATTAGTTGCTAGTTTTATTTTATTTGCTATCTTGTTTGCTATATTAAAAACACAAAAAAATTAGTTACTCGTTTTACTTTACTTAATATCATGCATGTTTTTATTTCGCTAGTTAAGCATAATGGAAAACAACAAAAATATGAGAGATCTTTATGAACTTTATCTTGAATTAGGACATGATGTGTTTGAAGAGAGAATTAAAAAACCCATGGAACTCTATATGCATGCTAATGGGAATGTTATTACTATGAATGCTTTGAACACCATTGTTGCTAATGCTATGGAAAATTCTAAGCTTGGGGAAGCTGGCTTTGATGAGCATGATCTTTTTAGTCCCCCAAGCATTGAGGAGAAAATTTTCTTTTATGATTACAATATGCCTCCTATATATGATGATAGCCACTTTGTTGAATTTGCTCCCACTACAACTAATAAAATTGATTATGCTTATGTGGAGAGTAATAATTATATGCATGAGACTCATGATAAGAATGCTTTATGTGATAGTTATATTATTGAGTTTGTTCATGATGCTACTGGAAATTATTATGAGAGGGGAAAATATGGTTGTAGAAATTTTCATGTTACTAAAATACCTCTCTATATGCTGAAATTTTTGAAGTTACACTTGTTTTGTCTTCCTATGCTATTCACTTTGTTCTTCATTGACTTGTTTATTTACAAGATTACTTTCCATAGGAAGCATGTTAGATTTAAATGTGTTTTGAATTTGCTTCTTGATGCTCTCTTTTGCTTCAAATACTATTTCTTGCGAGTGCATCATTAAAACTGCTGAGCCCATCTTAATGGCTATAAAGAAAGCGCTTATGGGAGACAACCCATGTTTTTACTACAGTACTTTGTTTTATATTTGTGTCTTGGAAGTTGTTTACTACTGTAGCAAGCTCTCATTATCTTAGTTTGGTGTTTTGTTGTGCCAAGTAAAGTCGTTGATAGTAAAGTTCATACTAGATTTGGATTACTGCGCAGAAACAGATTTCTTTGCTGTCACGAATCTGGGCAAAATTCTCTATAGGTACCTCAGAAAATTATGCCAATTTACGTGAGTGATCCTCAGATATGTACGCAACTTTCATTCAATTTGAGCATTTTCATTTGAGCAAGTATGGTGCCTCAATAAAATTCATTAATACGAACTATTCTGTTTTGACAGATTCTGCCTTTTATTTCGCATTGCCTGTTTTGTTATGATCGATGGATATTTTGATTCCATTGACTTTCAGTAGCTTTGTGCAATATCCAGAAGTGTTAAGAATGATTATGTAACCTCTGAACATGTATATTTTGATTGTGCACTAACCCTCTAATGAGTTGTTCTAAGTTTGGTGTGGAGGAAGTTTTCAAGGATCAAGAGAGCGAGATGATACAACATGATCAAGGAGAGTGAAAGCTCTAAGCTTGGGGATGCCCCGGTGGTTCACCCCTGCATATATCAAGAAGACTCAAGCGTCTAAGCTTGGGGATGCCCAAGGCATCCCTTCTTCATCGACAACATTATCAGGTTCCTCCCCTGAAACTATATTTTTATTCCATCACATCTTATGTGCTTTTCTTGGAGCATCGGTTTGTTTTTGTTTTTGTTTTGTTTGAATAAAATGGATCCTAGCATCCTTTGTGTGGGAGAGAGACACGCTCCGCTGTAGCATATGGACAAGTATGTCCTTAGGCTTTACTCATAGTATTCATGGCGAAGTTTCTTCTTCGTTAAATTGTTATATGGTTGGAATTGGAAAATGCTACATGTAGTAATTGCTAAAATGTCTTGGATAATGTGATACTTGGCAATTGTTGTGCTCATGTTTAAGCTCTTGCATCATATAATTTGCACCTATTAATGAAGAAATACATAGAGCATGCTAAAATTTGGTTTGCATATTTGGTCTCTCTAAGGTCTAGATAATTTCTAGTATTGAGTTTGAACAACAAGGAAGACGGTGTAGAGTCTTATAATGTTTTCAATATGTCTTTTATGTGAGTTTTTCTGCACCGGTTCATCCTTGTGTTTGTTTCAAATAGCCTTGCTAGCCTAAACCTTGTATCGAGAGGGAATACTTCTCATGCATCCAAATACTTGAGCCAACCACTATGCCATTTGTGTCCACCGTACCTACCTACTACATGGTATTTCTCCGCCATTCCAAAGTAAATTGCTTGAGTGCTACCTTTAAATTTCCATTCTTCACCTTTACAATATATAGCTCATGGGACAAATAGCCTAAAAACTATTGTGGTATTGAATATGTACTTATGCACTTTATCTCTTATTAAGTTGCTCGTTGTGCGATAACCATGTTCCTGGGGACGCCATCAACTACTCTTTGTTGAATATCATGTGAGTTGCTATGCATGTTCGTCTTGTCTGAAGTAAGGGCGATCTACCACCTTATGGTTAGAGCGTGCATATTGTTAGAGAAGAACATTGGGCCCTTAACTAAAGCCATGATCCATGGTGGAAGTTTCAGTTTTGGACATATATCCTCAATCTCATATGAGAAAATTAATTGTTGTTACATGCTTATGCATAAAAGAGGAGTCCATTATCTGTTGTCTATGTTGTCCCGGTATGGATGTCTAAGTTGAGAATAATCAATAGCGAGAAATCCAATGCGAGCTTTCTCCTTAGACCTTTGTACGAGGCGGCATAGAGGTACCCCTTTGTGATACTTGGTTAAAACATGTGCATTGCGATAATCCCGGTAGTCCAAGCTAATTAGGACAAGGTGCGGGCACTATTAGTATACTATGCATGAGGCTTGCAACTTGCAAGATATAATTTACATGATACATATGCTTTATTACTACCGTTGAAAAAATTGTTTCTTGATTTTAAAATCAAAGCTCTAGCACAAATATAGCAATCGATGCTTTCCTCTTTGAAGGACCATTCTTTTACTTTTGTTGTTGAGTCAGTTCACCTATCTCTCTCCACCTCAAGAAGCAAACACTTGTGTGAACTGTGCATTGATTCCTACATACTTGCATATTGCACTTATTATATTACTCTATGTTGACAATATCCATGAGATATACATGTTACAAGTTGAAAGCAACCGCTGAAACTTCATCTTCCTTTGTGTTGCTTCAATCCCTTTACTTTGAATTATTGCTTTATGAGTTAACTCTTATGCAAGACTTATTGATGCTTGTCTTGAAGTACTATTCATGAAACGTCTTTGCTATATGATTCACTTGTTTACTCATGTCATATACATTGTTTTGATCGCTGCATTCACTACATATGCTTTACAATAGTATGATCAAGGTTATGATGGCATGTCACTCCAGAATTATCTTTGTTTATCGTTTACCTGCTCGGGACGAGCGAGAACTAAGCTTGGGGATGCTGATACGTCTCCGACGTATCGATAATTTCTTATGTTCCATGCCACATTATTGATGATATCTACATGTTTTATGCACACTTTATGTCATATTCGTGCATTTTCCGGAACTAACCTATTAACAAGATGCCGAAGTGCCGATTCTTTGTTTTCTGCTGTTTTTGGTTTCAGAAATCCTAGTAAGGAAATATTCTCGGAATTGGACGAAATCAACGCCCAGGGTCCTATTTTGCCACGAAGCTTCCAGAAGACCGAAGAGTCAAAGGAGTGGGGCCACGAGGTGGCCAAACCACAGGGCGGCGCGGCCCAAACCCTGGCCGCGCCGACCTATGGTGTGGGCCCCTCGTGACGCCCCTTGACCTGCCCTTCCGCCTACAAATAGCCTTCGTCGCGAAACCCCCGGTACCGAGAGCCACGATACGGAAAACCTTCCGGAGACGCCGCCGCCGCCAATCCCATCTCGGGGGATTCGAGGAGATCGCCTCCGGCACCCGCCGGAGAGGGGATTCATCTCCCGGAGGACTCTACGCCGCCATGGTCGCCTCCCGGAGTGATGAGTGAGTAGTTCACCCCTGGACTATGGGTCCATAGCAGTAGCTAGATGGTTGTCTTCTCCCCATTGTGCTTAATTGTCGGGTCTTGTGAGCTGCCGAACATGATCAAGATCATCTATCTGTAATTCTATATGTTGTGTTTGTTGGGATCCGATGAATAGAGAATACCATGTTATGTTGATTATCAATTTATATCTATGTGTTGTTTATGATCTTGCATGCTCTCTGTTACTAGTAGATGCTCTGGCCAAGTAGATGCTTGTAACTCCAAGAGGGAGTATTTATGCTCGATAGTGGGTTCATGTCTCCGTGAATGCAGGGAGTGACAGAAACCTCTAAGATTATGGATGTGATGTTGCCACTAGGGATAAAACATTGGTGCTATGTTCGAGGATGTAGTTACCGATTACATTACGCGCAATACTTAATGCAATTGTCTGTTGTTAGCAACTTAATGCTGGAGGGGTTCGGATGATAACTCTGAAGGTGGACTTTTTAGGCATAGATGCATGCTTGGATAGCGGTCTATGTACTTTGTCGTAATGCCCAATTAAATCTCACTATACTCATCATAATATGTATGTGCATGGTCATGCCCTCTTTATTTGTCAATTGCCCAACTGTAATTTGTTCACCCAACATGATGTTTATCTTATGGGAGAGACGCCTCTAGTGAACTGTGGACCCCGGTCCAATTCTCTTTACTGAAATACAATCTACTGCAATACTCGTTCTACTTGTTTTCCGCAAACAATCATCTTCCACACTATACATCTAATCCTTTGTTACAGCAAGCCGGTGAGATTGACAACCTCGCTGTTTCGTTGGGGCAAAGTACTTGGTTTGTGTTGTGCAGGTTCCACGTTGGCGCCGGAATCCCTGGTGTTGCGCCGCACTACATCTCGCCGCCATCAACCTTCAACGTGCTTCTTGGCTCCTACTGGTTCGATAAACCTTGGTTTCATACTGAGGGAAAACTTGCCGCTGTACGCATCACACCTTCCTCTTGGGGTTCCCAACGGACGTGTGCTGTACACACCATCATTAGGCGGTGCGCGTGTTGAGACCAAACGTCTAGTTTTTTGGAACTGCCGAGACCAACCGTCACCTTGCCTGTACAGAGCCCGTCTCTCCCTCACGCACGCAAACACGCCTCTCATGTCCCATCAACTTCTCCAAATCGAAGGAAGAAAACCCCAACCGCCCTACGCGCGCTCCCTGCCGGCGATGGAGAAGAAGAATGCGCTGGCGGCCGTCGCCCCCGAATCTGTCGCCTCCGAGCCCGTCGCCTCCGAGCGCATCGCCTCCGAGCCCATCGCATCCGAGCCCATCGCCGTTGAGCCCGTCGCCTCCGAGGGCGGCGCATCCAATCGCGGCGCCTCCGTGAACTGGGCCTCTATCACGGTTGACGGACCACTTCACAAGATCGGCGACTGCTTATTGGCGAAAGAGGAGTACGTGGACACCTACTCTGCTTCGAGGCAAGTTTGTGCAAATTGGCGCTCAGGTTTGCCTGAGCCCGACGTGCACCTGCACGAATGGATCATGGTAGAACACGCCCTTCCACGCGCCGCTGAGTTTACCTTCCTCCACCTCCGCACATCCCGCTACATCACCATCGATCTAACGGAAGTTCATGCAAGGTTCAAATTCCTCCAGATCTGTAGAGTTAATCTATTTTTATTTTCAATCGTAAACATCTTAGTGCTGCATGTTATCTTCATCAATATCTTTTAGATACTACTTCGTCGGCTTTTGTCGTGGCGTAATCATGCTTGCCCAGAAGAACTAGTCGCACAAGATACGGCTTGTGAAACTACTCACAAAGACATTGGACACTATGTTTGAGGCGCAGATGTCTTCTATTTTTCTGGACTCAGTCGCTGTAATGAAGTCCCCGACTATGGTCTTCGTTTCCACACATTACTCGGAGGAAATTGCTTGGGTCGATGAGAGCATTCCAACTAAGGGTATAGATGAAGATTGGGGAGAAGGACGATTTTCGATCGAGCACCATGCTCTGCGTTGCATTACCCCGTTCAATGGTGAATTGTATGCAATAGTTGTGGACAATTTTGAGTTTGGAAAATTAGTGTGCACCAACAATGTCCAGTTAGAGCAGCACGCGAGCACTGTCAACATGGAGACACTATTTTCATTTCCAGAACTTGGAAATGACAAGTTCTACCTTGTGAAGTCGGATGGTGATCTGATGCTTGTGTTGTTGGACAACATGCATTTAGAGGAAGGTCAAGCACCATTGGTGTACCGTGTGGACATTGCGAGCCGCTCTCTCCATGCCGTTAGTAACATTAGCAGTCGTGCCTTCTTCGTCCATCATACCTGGTGTATCTCCGTCGACACCAGAGTGCACCCGACACTTCGACCTGGCTGCATCTACTACACTGATTTGGGTTATATCAGAGAGTACTTTGATCATATAAAGGCCTGAGATGAGTGGCCACTACGTGTGGATAGATTAGGAAACTACGGTCTGAGAAATGAACAAAGGCCATACCGTTTGGAGGATGTATTGGTTGCACACTGCAGACGGAAGGAGTTCAATGAATATTTCCTTCAGATACAGGAATGGAGCAACAAAGAAATATATGCTAAATGAAGAATAGATTCATTCATCCTGGGCCTAGTCTTCACGTTGGCCATACATTGCGTCTTGTATTATTTTCAGCTTAGTTTGTCGTGAACATTAACATTGTTATTGGCTGCTTTTGGCTGTTGTATGCAGTTTATATATTATACTTAGTTTTCGTGATTTATTATGCTGCTGTGAATTTATCATATACTAGCTTCTAGATTTGCTACTAGATTTATTACCATATTGGGCAAAAAATGAGGGCCAAAAGGCAACAATCATTGAAAAAAAGACAGAAATAGAAGCTTCTCTAGATTTGATACTAATTTGATGAAAAGAGAGAGAACTGTTATAGAGAGAGAAGGGAAAAAGGTGCTCTTAAAAAGGGATGCTAATTTGGGCCGAGAGAGACAGAACCCAGCTCCTGCTCACGTACAACCAAACGCGGTCTCGTCCTGTCCCACGCGGTCCCTTTCTACCAGCCCCACGCGACGCGGCTCCACACTACGCGGCCCAACACGTCAGCACAGAACGGTCAAATAAACGGGAATCTTACCGTCCGAGCTCCTTCTGCGGGTTTCAGACATGGGCTTGGAAAAACTGAGGAAAAACTAAGGAGCTGGGGAAAACTAAGTACAACTAAGGACCCGAGGGCATGAAAATAGAAATCCCTTATTTTTAAGTGCAATAATGATACAGGTAGTACTTTGTAATAAAAATAATAAAATGGCATGAGAAAGTGATGAACTTGCCTGGTTGACTCCAAGATTATGTAGGCAACAACTTCGAGATGTGATAACTTCAATTCTAAAATAGCATCATCTTCCGGTAAGGATAATGTTTAAAGGATTAGAAAATATGCATTAATGCATAAGTATGAGATGCAATCATTCTAAGCGAATGTTTGCACTTTTAGAGTGGGTTCACAAACAAGGTTTTTATTAGTCTTGTGTTTAACTTTTTTAACAAAGTCTTGTGTTTAACCTGGATATATCTTGGACTTTAAAGCATAGAACAAAATATCGTATAATTATATATATCTGACAAAAGCTCTAACAAACAAGGAGTGGTTGAATGCTTTAGGACTTTCAAGAGATGGTGTAATTATTTGTTTTTGGGTTTACTATTGTTATTAATTGATCACTAAGTAGGTTTTATATTGAACACATGAACAAGACAAGTTAATGCCCATCTAGTATTTACATGGTATTAATTGAGCATGAGCACACAACATGAAGTACATTGGTATTTCTACACATGGTTGCTATTATAGTTGATAATAGTGGTGTTACACCAAGGGTTAGTGATTAAGGTCAATGACTTGATATTAACACCTTGAGGTTTGCATATAGTACTTGTAAACATTTTATAGAACATGAACAAGCAAGGTATAAGGATTACATTATCACAATGCATGATAGTTTATTATTGGATCACAAGTGGAATACACAAATAGGGTTCTTATTAATTATCTATTACTTGATCAAATAATAGTTATTAAATACGAAGGTATGGAATTAAATTTTCATTTGTATTTGGTACTTGTATAATTCTAGTAGAAGGTGAGAATTCATGTCATTTGCTTGGTGAAGGTCTTAAAATTATTACTAGGATAAGATTATCACGTTTGATCTTTCTCTGGGATTTTAGAATTATATTGCAAAGTGATATTAAATTAGGGTTTCATATATAGTTGAATTAGGGTTTCACATATTTCATGCAACTTTTAAGAAATAATTGTTGATTAAAGATTAAAACTAAGAAATGGACTTTTAATATGAGTTGCTACTGGTTTATCATTTTTCTATATTTATTATTTTAGAATATAATAATTGGGACAAATGTCCTTTTAGGGTTTAAATTAATAAGGGTGATCTTAAACATAATATGATCATAAAAGTACACTTTTAGTGTTTTCCTGAGTTGTTACAGCTTTTCTAAGATTTTAGAACTATTATTAATTATTATTTAATTTTCTTGGAATTTAGAATAAAATAAAAGGCATAAATAAGGTTTATTAAATAAGTGAATTTTCCTTTTCATTAAAGATGTATATTATATTTTAATAGTCAAATATTAGTTTTCTGAATATTTTGGTATGTCATACTATGATTGGTACTTATTTTATTATGAATTTGCAAATTTTGGATATTACCAGATTTAAAATAAAAATAGGCAAATTACTTTTTGTACAGTCTAAAGGCCTAACACCACACGCTGACTATGACAATGTTTGTTAATCAGTATCATGCTAGACTAGACTGGTTTGTGGGCCCGTTCGGGCTAGTGCTGGGCTGCACTAGTGGACTGGCTCGGCTGGTTTGGCCTACTCCAACTACCTCTCTCTCCCATTCCTATTTATTATTTTTTTTCTCTTTTCTCTTTGTCAACACCCGGATTTTTAAGTCCAGATGCCTGTTATGCCATACATCGCAATCCCAGGAATATTGTTGTTGCGAGACATAACAATCGAATATCATAGTCATCATTCATTACAAACCATATTATCTTACAAATTAGATCACATGATCCATATTACACAAATAATTGATCTATTGATCAACGAACAAACACAAGTTAATAGCGGAAGCGTAAATAGAAATGGACTCTCTAGTCCAAAGGCCAACGTCTGACGTCAGAAGATTCCCTAGTTGTCATAGACGTCTTGATTGCCGTCATCTTGATAGTTCTGCTCCTCTTCATAGTCTGGCCATTTGAATAGCCAGGGACACAGCCGTGAGTACTTTAAAGTACTCGCAAACTAATCCTAGTGTAAGTACTAACAGTTCTAGTGAGGGGGTGCTAAGCTCTAGTTTATTTTGCATAAAGCCAATTTTAGTTCACAAG
Organism: Lolium rigidum; assembly: GCF_022539505.1. NCBI lineage: Eukaryota > Viridiplantae > Streptophyta > Magnoliopsida > Poales > Poaceae > Lolium > Lolium rigidum. The sequence continues at coordinate 224,810,120 of NC_061512.1, read as the reverse complement.
TATTTGAGAAAAGCCTTAATCATGTGCTAACTAACTCAAGTGGGAACATTAGTGTCATTCCCACAACTCAGTTGTGATTCAAAAACAAGTCACCATTCACCATTCACTTCACCAACATTTTCAAGAATCTGACACCGGAAACTGTATGGCTTTTCCAACCGTCCGTAACCATGGACACGGCTATTCGAATAGGTTTACACTCTGCAGAGGTTGCACACTTGTGCCACAACATTTGATTACATCTATCGAGAATAACCCCGAATCATCATAACACGGTACGCGGATCATCAACCATAACCTTTCACTTACATACCCTAGTATAGGTACCTCTCCTCATGAGCTTGGCATCCCAGTGAAGACCAACTGTCAGCCTGGGAACTGCACAGGGCTTGGCCGTACAATTCATCTCAATTCACATCATTTCTCATACAACGGAGGCAGCCTCGGCATAACCCTTATGATGCTTGTTCAGAGGGAACCCATACTAAGATGTATAAACTTCCAGTTAAGCCCTACCCATAATCAGGTATTGTGGGGGTACTCAAAAATTGGAAAGGTATCACATCCAAACCAATATCAGTTTTAATCAAAAATCACCATCTTCTCCAAGTCATATTCACCTTCAAAAATCATTCAATGGAATTACTCATCATTCCAAGGTTTCAAATTCAATTCAAGTCACATGTTCCCATCTAGAGTAGTCAAGTTTTAATATTAGCACTAGCACTAATCATGAGGGGTGCTATCTTGCTTGGCTAGCTTTGAGACTCACTTTGCTACTCTAGTACTACTCTTAACTTAGACCAAAGTTAACTATAAAAGTAACTCTTTAATAAATCAAGTAAAAACTTGTAAGGTAAAAACTTGGGATAGAATTGTGCTAAGTAAGGTAGACTAATGGTGCCTTGCCCCAAAGGGCTTTGCACTTTGCAAGAATATTAGCTTGCAAGAGTAGAGCTTGCAAAGGTGTTAGCTTGCCTTGGTTGTTGAGGTGGTCAAAGTTCTTTTCTCCTTCTGGGTAGAATCCTTCCCCTTCCCGGTATTCTCCGGTTCTAGCGTCTATACACGAATACGAGGATACAATCACCAAACAATACTTAAGTAGCCTTAATTAGCCTTAATGGCTCACTCCAAATGATCTAGCATCATCACTTAGCATTGCTACCAAAAATTATTCTAGGTTTTTCTCACTTAGTGTTAGAGAAATAATTTCCTCTCATTATATATGTACATGATAGTTTCCATTTAGTTCTTGAGGAATAATTTCCTATCATTGAATCTTCTTAAGATTTAACTTCCTCAAACAATCATACATGAAATCATGTTGACCTAAGTCAACCATTCATCATCATTTGGGAAAATGATTTAAATGAGGTAGAATACCTCATACTATTTAACAATGCTAATTAGGATTTAATATCACCAAGTATTTCATGTGAGAGTAATTTGATCAGGATCCAAACTTCATATGAAAGTACTTGGGACAAGACTTAAATGAAGTAAAACACTTCATATGATTTGCATAATAGTTTTGGACAATATCACTTAACTAAACTAGCCATATAGTCTTTTATTTAAACTAGGCCATGATCACTCAAAGTGACCACACTATTTTTTTGCAGAAACAATTAGTGTAAGTGAAATGTGAGCTATGAGAGTTTAAATCAACTTAATATCACTTTTGGTTGATTTTTAAGAATTATTTGAAGTTGAAAAAGTCTCTGCCTTGTTATTTTTGTCCCATTAATTCTACAAAATATTTTGGTGTGAAACCAGTGTGGTTGGATAGAGCTTTTCATAAGCTTTCCAACAATATAAAGTTCACCAAATTTGGTTGGGTAGATTTGAAACTATTTGAATTTTAGCACAGGACCAGTATTTTAATTCATACTAAAAAGGATTTAACAGAATTTGAATTTTGGGCCTAGGCGGGAAAATTAACAGGCCGAATCGGGGAAGAGAGAGGTGGGCCGGCCCAGCTAGCGTTGCAGGCCAACTGACAGTGGGACCCAGTGGTCAGTGACTGAAACTCACCGAATCGGTATCTGTCACTGTGAGCCGTAGGATTAGAAGCTGATCGGGCAGTGGAGCTTCGTCGTCGTCGTCGACGAGAGGGAGGCGCTGGCACGGCGGAGGTAGGGGGTCGGCGGCGAGCTGGGGCTCCGGCGAGGGTCAGCGACGAGGCAGGAGGAGGTTGTCGAGGATGGGGAGTGCACTGGTACCGGCGGCGTCGCTCGGGGAGGCGTCAATCGACGGCTTCTTCCTCAGCACCGCCACGGACTCCAGCGAGCAATTGGCGAGCTCTGGTGGGAATTGGAGAGGGGAAATGGGTCGAGGAGATCAAGGAGAAGGAGGCGAGCAGGTTTGGTGTGGAGAAGGAGGCGCGGGGTTGGCTCTATTTATAATGGCGCGAGGTGACCGTGGGTCTGCGGCGAGGTCGACAGCGGAGCGGCAATTCTGGCGATGGAAGGGCGCAGGTGATACGTGTACAGCACGCGTCCGTTGGGAACCCCAAGAGGAAGGTGTGATGCGTACAACAGCAAGTTTTCCCTCAGTAAGAAACCAAGGTTATCGAACCAGTAGGAGCCAAGAAGCACGTTGAAGGTTGATGGTGGCGGAGTGTAGTGCGGCGCAACACCAGGGATTCCGGCGCCAATGTGGAACCTGCACAACACAACCAAAATACTTTGCCCCAACGTGATAGTGAGGTTGTCAATATCACCGGCTTGCTGTAACAAAGGATTAGATGTATCGTATGGATGATGATGTTTGCGAAGAATAGTAAGAACAAGTATTGCAGTAGATTGTTTTTGATGTAAAGAATGGACCGGGGTCCACAGTTCACTAGTGGTGTCTCTCCAATAAGAAATAGCATGTTGGGTGAACAAATTACAGTTGGGAAATTGATAAATAAAGATGGCATGACAATGCACATACATATTATGATGAGTAGTGTGAAATTCAATTGGGCATTACGACAAAGTACATAGACCGCTATCCAGCATGCATCTATGCCTAAAAAGTCCACCTTCGGGTTAGCATCCGCACCCCTTCCAGTATTAAGTTGCAAACAACAGACAATTGCATTACGTATGGTGCGTAATGTAATCAACACAAATATCCTTAGAAATAGCATTGATGTTTTATCCCTAGTGGCAACAGCACATCCACAACCTTAGAACTTTCTGTCATTGTTCCAGATTTAATGGAGGCATGAACCCACTATCGAGCATAAATACTCCCTCTTGGAGTTACAAGTAACGACTTGGCCAGAGCCTCTACTAGCAACGGAGAGCATGCAAGATCATAAACAACACATAGATGATAGATTGATAATCAACATAACATAGTATTCCATATTCATCGGATCCCAACAAACGCAAAATGTAGCATTACAAATAGATGATCTTGATCATGTTAGGCAGCTCACAAGATCGAACAATGATAGCACATGAGGAGAAGACAACCATCTAGCTACTGCTATGGACCCATAGTCCAGGGGTGAACTACTCACACATCACTCCGGAGGCGACAATGGCGACGAAGAGTCCTCCGGGAGATGATTCCCCTCTCCGGCAGGGTGCCGGAGGCGATCTCCTGAATCCCCCGAGATGGGATTGGCGGCGGCGGCGTCTCTGGAAGGTTTTCCGTATCGTGGCTCTCGGTACTGGGGTATTCGCGACGAAGGCTATATGTAGGCGGAAGGGTAGGTCAGGGGGCGTCACGAGGGCCCCACACGCCAGGGCCGCGCGGCCCAAGCCCTGGCCGCGCCGCCCTGTTGTGTCGGCGCCTCGTCGCCCCACTTCGTTTCCCTTTCGGTCTTCTGGAAGCTTCGTGGAAAAATAAGACCTCGGGCGTTGATTTCGTCCAATTCCGAGAATATTTCCTTTGTAGGATTTCTGAAACCAAAAACAGCAGAAAACAGCAACTGGCTCTTCGGCATCTTGTTAATAGGTTAGTGCCGGAAAATGCATAAATATGACATAAAGTATGTATAAAACGTGTGAGTATCATCCATAAAGTAGCATGGAACATAAGAAATTATAGATACGTTTGAGACGTATCAAGCATCCCCAAGCTTAGTTCCTACTCGTCCTCGAGTAGGTAAACGATAACAAAGATAATTTCTGAAGTGACATGCTATCATAATCTTGATCAATACTATTGTAAGCATATGTAATGAATGAAGTGATTCGAAGCAATGGTAAAGACAATGGTTAAACAAATGAATCATATAGCAAAGACTTTTCATGAATAGTACTTTCAAGACAAGCATCAATAAGTCTTGCATTAGAGTTAACTCATAAATCAATAAATTCAAAGTAAAGGCATTGAAGCAACACAAATGAAGATATAAGTTTCAGCGGTTGCTTTCAACTTGTAACATGTATATCTCATGGATAGTTGTCAATGCAAAGTAATATGATGAATGCAAATAAGAAAGTATGTAAGAATCAATGCACAGTTAACACAAGTGTTTGCTTCTAAGATAGAAAGAAGTGGGTAAACTGACTCAACCATAAAAGTAGAAGAATGGCCCTTCGAAGAGGGAAGCATGGATTGCTATATTTGTGCTAGAGCTTTTATTTTGAAAACAAGAAACAATTTTGTTAACGGTAGTAATAAAGCATATGTGTTATGTATAAGATATCCTATAAGTTGCAAGCCTCATGCATAGATTACCAATAGTGCCCGCACCTTGTCCTAATTAGCTCGGATTTACATGGATTATCATTGTAATACATATGTTTTAACCAAGTATCACAAAGGGGTACCTCTATGCCGCCTGTACAAAGGTCTAAGGAGAAAGCTCGCATTGGATTTCTCGCTTTTGATTATTCTCAACTTAGACATCCATACCGGGACAACATAGACAACTGATAATGGACTCCTCTTTAATGCATAAGCATTCAACAACAGATAATATTCTCATAAGAGATTGAGGATTGTTGTCCAAAACTGAAACTTCCACCATGGATCATGGCTTTAGTTAGCGCCCCAATGTTGTTATCTAACAATATGCATACTTAAACCATTCAACTCATGATAAATCACCCTTACTTCAGACAAGACGAACATGCATAGCAACTCACATGACATTCAACAAAGATAGTTGATGGCGTCCCCATGAACATGGTTATCGCTCAACAAGCAACTTAATAAGAAATAAGATACATAAGTACATATTCAATACCCCAATAGTTTTTAGGCTATTTTTCCCATGAGCTATATATTGCAAAGACAAAGAATGGAATTTTAAAGGTAGCACTCAAGCAATTTACTTGGAATGGCAGAGAAATACCATGTAGTAGGTAGGTATGGTGGACACAAATGGCATAGTTTTTGGCTCAAGGATTTTGGATGCATGAGAAGTAATCCCTCTCAATACAAGGCTTAGGCTAGCAAGGTTGTTTGAAGCAAACACAAGTATGAACCGGTACAGAAAAACTCACATAAGAACATATTGCAAGCATTATAAGACTCTACAATGTCTTCCTTGTTGTTCAAACGCTTACCAGAAAATATCTAGACCTTAGAGAGACCAATCATGCAAACCAAATTTTAGCAAGCTCTATGTATTTCTTCACTAATAGGTGCAAAGTATATGATTCAAGAGCTTAAACATGATCTATATGAGCACAACAATTGCCAAGTATCAAATTATTCAAGACATTATACCAATTACCACATGTAACATTTTCTGTTTCCAACCATATAACAATTAGCGAAGCAGTTTCAACCTTCGCCATGAACACTAAGAATAAAGCTAAGAACATATGTGTTCATATGCAACAGCGGAGCGTGTCTCTCCCACATAATGAATGCTAGGATCCAATTTATTCAAACAAAACAAAAACAAGAACATACAGATGCTCCAAGTAAAGCACATAAGATGTGACGGAATAAAAATATAGTTTCACTAGAGGAACCTGATAATGTTGTCGATGAAGAAGGGGATGTCTTGGGCATCCCCAGCTTAGATGCTTGAGTCTTCTTGAAATATGCAGGGATGAACCACGGGGGCATCCCCAAGCTTAGAGCTTTCACTTTCCTTGATCATATTGTATCATCCTCCTCTCTTGATCCTTGAAAACTTCCTCCACACCAAACTCAAAACAAACTCATTAGAGGGTTAGTGCATAATCAAAAATTTACATGTTCAGAGGTGACATAATCATTCTTAACACTTCTGGACATTGCACAAAGCTACTGAAAGTTAATGGAACAAAGAAATCCATCAAACATAGCAAAAGAGGCAATGCGAAATAAAAGGTAGAATCTGTCAAAACAGAACAGTCTGTAAAGACGAATTTTTCTGGGGCACTAAACTTACTCAGATGAAAATGCTCAAATTGAATGAAAGTTGCGTACATATCTGAGGATTACTCACGTAAATTGGCAGATTTTTCTGAGTTACCTAGAGAGAATACTACTCAAATTCGTGACAGCAAGAAATCTGTTTCTGCGCAGTAATCCAAATCTAGTATGATCTTTACTATCAAAGACTTTACTTGGCACAACAATGCATTGAAATAAAGATAAAGAGAGTTTGCTGCAATAGTAACAACTTCCCAGACTCAAATATAAAACAAAAGTGCAGAAGTAAAATAATGGGTTGTCTCCCATAAGCGCTTTTCTTTATAGCCATTAAGATGGGCTGAGTAATTTTAATAATGCTCTCGCAAGAAATAAGAGTTGAAGTAAAAGAGAGCATCAAAAGCAAATAAGAAACACTTTTAAGTCTAACCCACTTCCTATGAAAAGTAATCTTGTAAATAAACAAGTCATGTAAGCATAATGCAATAAGCATAGGAAAACTAGACAAGTGCAACTTCAAGATTTTCAACAAAAAGAGAGGTGTTTTAGTAACATGGAAATCCCTACAACCATATTGTCCTCTCTCATAAAGATTTTCAGTAGCATCATGAACAAACTCAACAATATAACTATCACATGAAACATTCTTATCATGAGCTACATGCATAAAATTATTACTCTCCACATAAGCATAGTCATTACTATTAATTGTAGTGGGAGCAAATTCAATAAAATAGCTATCATTATTATTCTCATCACCATAATCATCATATATAGGAGGTAGAGTATCATCAAAGTAAATTTTCTCCTCCATGCTTGGGGGACTAGAAATATCATGCTCATCACAACCAGCTTCCCCAAGTTTAGAATTTTCCATAGCATTAGCAACAATGGTGTTCAAAGCATTCATACTAATAACATTGCCATTAGCACGCATATAAAGTTCCATAGGTTTTTTAATTTTCTCTTCAAACACCTCATGTCCTAACTCAAGATAAATACTATAAAGATCTCTAATATTTTTGTTGTTTTCCATTAAGCCTAACTAGTGAAATAAAAACATGCATGGAATTAAGTAAAGTAACTAATTTTTTTGTGTTTTTGATATAAAGAAAGCAAACAAAGCAGTAAATAAAATAAAGTAAAGCAAGACAAAATCAAAGTAAAGAGATTGGAAGTGGAGACTCCCCTTGCAGCGTGTCTTGATCTCCCCGGCAACGGCGCCAGAAAAAGAGCTTAATACGCGTACAGCACACGTCCGTTGGGAACCCCAAGAGGAAGGTGTGATGCGTACAGCAGCAAGTTTTCCCTCAGTAAGAAACCAAGGTTATCGAACCAGTAGGAGCCAACAAGCACGTTGAAGGTTGATGGTGGCGGAGTGTAGTGCGGCGCAACACCAGGGATTCCGGCGCCAACGTGGAACCTGCACAACACAACCAAAATACTTTGCCCCAACGTGACAGTGAGGTTGTCAATCTCAACGGCTTGCTGTAATAAAGGATTAGATGTATAGTGTGGATGATGATGTTTGCGAAGAACAGTAAGAACAAGTATTGCAGTAGATTGTTTTTGATGTAAAGAATGGACCGGGGTCCACAGTTCACTAGTGGTGTCTCTCCAATAAGAAATAGCATGTTGGGTGAACAAATTACAGTTGGGCAATTGACAAATAAAGATGGCATGGCAATGCACATACATATTATGATGAGGGTGTGAAATTCAATTGGGCATTACGACAAAGTACATAGACTTCTATCCAGCATGCATCTATGCCTAAAAAGTCCACCTTCGGGTTAGCATCCGCGCCCCTTCCAGTATTAAGTTGCAAACAATAGATAATTACATTAAGTATGGTGCGTAATGTAATCAACACAAATATCCTTAGACATAGCATTGATGTTTTATCCCTAGTGGCAACAGCACATCCACAACCTTAGAACTTTCTGTCACTGTCCCAGATTTAATGGAGGCATGAACCCACTATCGAGCATAAATACTCCCTCTTGGAGTTACAAGTAACGACTTGGCCAGAGCCTCTACTAGCAACGGAGAGCATGCAAGATCATAAACAACACATAGATGACAGATTGATAATCAACATGACATATTATTCCATATTCATCGGATCCCAACAAACACAAAATGTAGCATTACAAATAGATGATCTTGATCATGTTAGGCAGCTCACAAGATTGAACAATGATAGCACATGAGGAGAAGACAACCATCTAGCTACTGCTATGGACCCATAGTCCAGGGGTGAACTACTCACACATCACTCAGGAGGCGATCATGGCGATGAAGAGTCCTCCGGGAGATGATTCCCCTCTCCGGCAGGGTGCCGGAGGCGATCTCCTGAATCCCCCGAGATGGGTTTGGCGGCGGCGGCGTCTCTGGAAGGTTTTCCGTATCGTGGCTCTCGGTAGTGGGGTATTCGCGACGAAGGCTATATGTAGGCGGAAGGGTAGGTCAGGGGGCGTCACGAGGGCCCCACACGCCAGGGCCGCGCGGCCCAAGCCCTGGCCGCGCCGCCCTGTTGTGTCGGCACCTCGTCGCCCCACTTCGTTTCCCTTTCGGTCTTCTGGAAGCTTCGTGGAAAAATAAGACCCTGGGCGTTGATTTCGTCCAATTCCGAGAATATTTCCTTTGTAGGATTTCTGAAACCAAAAACAGCAGAAAACAGCAACTAGCTCTTCGGCATCTTGTTAATAGGTTAGTGCCGGAAAATGCATAAATATGACATAAAGTATGTATAAAACGTGTGAGTATCATCAATATAGTAGCATGGAACATAAGAAATTATAGATACGTTTGAGACGTATCAGCAGACGAGGGCAGGGCTGCGTAGGCGGCGTCCAGGCGAAGCTAGAGCGCTTGCTGGCGAGGTGGGGGACGGCCAGGTGAGCGCGGGTGACGTCGATGTCTGGCGGCACGGCTGCAGGAAAATGGCAAGGTGGTCGACGGCGACGGCGCTCGCGAGGACACAGGCGCGTGTCTGGCGGGTTGGCGTTGCAGCGGCGAAGCTCAGCAGGTGGAGAGGGGGGCCAGGGTGGCGTCGAGCGTTGGAGCGGCGCGTGGCCAGTGCTTTTCCATGGGCGACGCCATCGGCATGGCCTGGTCACCCTGGGCGCGTGTCATCCGGCGATGGTCGGCCTCCTGCTCGACCAGGGATGGTGTAGGCTGGGGTAGGAGGTCGAGGTGGAGCTAATGGGCACCAGGGCCAGGGTTGGAGAGGAAGGGGAAGAGGGGAGAAGAGACAAGGTGGAACATGTCCGGCATGGCCATGTCCATGCCAAGCTAGGGCTTCTCCCTAGGGTTACTATGCTAGTGTTGGATGCAGAGGGGACCAGGGAGCAAGTAGGGTTCAAGTGGAGGTCAAGGTTGGGCTAAAATACTATTTAGAATAGTGTTTGAAATTGATGCCTATTTGCAAATCTCAAATTTGTGCCAAATTTGATCTATGCACTATGGTTCCAACACTTGAAAATGGTAGGTCTGGATGAGTTGCAAATGACCAGAGACATTCACAAGTGGTGGTGGAATTTAAAAATAAAAGAATTGCAAAAATTGCAATGTGTGAGATTGTTGCATTTGATAAAAAGTCTCAACTTTGCATGAGCATAGAATTTGATCCAAGATGAATTTTACATGGTGGTCTTTACCAAATTTGTTCACCTTGATGTGCTCTTGGATGTGGTGCAAAGAATTGGGAATGTTTGGTTTGAAAAACTTGAAATCCAGGGGCTCAAAGTAGTGACCAGAATATAAATGGCAGATTTGACCATTATCATATGTGATCCCAATTTGAGTTTGAATTTGATTTGATTTGTGTTTATTTGATTCCAAAAGTTGTAATAAGTGTTTAGTAACATAATACAACTAATGGTGAAGGCCAAAATGGTCTAGGTCAAATATTTGTAAAAAAATGGCATAATCCATATGTGAGGGTTTTGTGATTTTCTACTTTTATTCTTTTCTTTTTATTTGCTTCACTTAGGCATGGGTAAGGTTTATTTAGGGTTAGATGGAGTTGGGTAAAGGGTTCAAACCATTTTGGAAAGGGTGGGTGCCTAGGTCAAGAATTGATATTATGGCTAAGTGCCACATATGCCTCTATGCATATGTTTTATTTGATTTTTGTTTTCTTTTTGGTTTCACCCAGATTTGGGTGGTAAGCCTTAAATTAGGTTTGTTGAGGTATTTCAAAACATCTACACAAGGTAGCCATGGCAAAAGTTATTGTTTGCCAAATTATCCATAGGCTTACATATGTCTTTTTCTTATTTAAGATCGTTTCTTTTTATTTTGTTTTTCAAAGGATGGTGATAAGAGAGATGAGGTTTAGGGTTTAGTGGGGTTTACCATGGTTCACCACCATTTAGCAAAATAAGAAAGGTAGGGTTCAAGATTTACATATTAGGGCTATAGGCCCACATATGTCTTTTTACTTTATTTTGGTTTCTCCAAATAGATCCACTTGGTTTATAGAAGGTTAGGGTTTAGGGTTTTGAAATGTGTTCAAAGTAATAAAAAAACAATCATGGCAATAACACAAGGGTTAGGGATGAGTACTATGCATAGCACCCTATGTAAGAAAAGTTTTTGTTGGTTCTCATTTTTGGAAAAAGGAAATTCATTTTCTCTTTGTTTTAAAATTTGGGATGTTACAAACCCTTCCCCTTAAACAAATCTCGTCCCGAGATTTTAAGAAAAGTTAGGTTCCTAAGAGAGATTAGGCGATATGATTTAACAGGAAAACGTACTTGGCATGGCCTGAGGTGCTTCTTGGGCTTCCGTTGCAGTCATGTTGTAGAGGCGGCCGTTGTTGTTGTTCTGGTTCCTTCTTGCAGCAAAGCGGCGCTGGTTCTGAGCAGGTGCAGCGGTGTTGGCGGCAATCTTGGCTAACCTCTTGGGGCACTCGTTGGAGTAATGCCCAACCACTCCACACTCATAACAAGTGATGGTGGCCTTGTCCTTGGTGGCGACGGGGATGGCGTTGCTTCCAGTCCTAGGGCCAGTGTTGTTGTTGTTGTTGTTGTTGTTGTTCCCGTTGTTGTTGTTGTTGGAGTTGTTGTTGCTGGTGTGATTGTTGTTGTTGTTGTTGCCTCCGGGCTTCGGGGGTCCTCCATGGTTATTGGTGTAGTTTGGGCGGTAAGTCTGGGCAGTGGGCTTGTTGTATCTTGGAGCAAATCCTCCAGATGAGTTGTTGCGGTACTTCTGGGTATTGATGGACCCATGCTGGTTCATCATCCGGCGTTTGCGATTCTCGTTGGCTTGGTGAAGCTTGCCCTCCATCTGGATGGCGAAGTCCATCAGGGCTTCTAGGTCAGCAAAGGGAATGTTGACCAGTACAGTCTGCATCTCGTCGTGTAATCCGTTCAGAAATCTTTCCTTCCGCTTCTCATTGGTGTCGGTTTCGTCCGGGGCGTACCTTGATAGAGTGAGGAATCTGTCGCGGTATTCTACCACGGACATTCTGCCTTGCTTGAGTTCGCGGAACTCGTCTCTCATCTTCTTAATCAGTCCTTGGGGCACATGGTACTTGCTAAACTTCAGCTTGAAGTCTTCCCAGGTCATCATCTGTCCCGCATTCATTGCGCGGGCGCTTGTCCACCAGGCTCTTGCAGGTCCTGACAGGTAGTGGGTGGCGAATAGTACTTTTTCTGCGGCTTCAACTCCCGCAACTTCCAGGTTGTTCTCCATTGTCTGGAGCCAGTCATCTGCATCTAGTGGCTCTTCGGTCTTGCTGAAAATGGGTGGGTTGGTGTTCTGAAAGTTCTTTAGTTTTGACCTAGGGTGGTCGTGGTTTCCATGGCCGTTGTTATTCTGAGCGATCTGCTGCAGTGCAGCTATGTTGGCTTGGCGTTCAGCTCTCTCGGCTTCTCGGTCTGCCATCATCATTTCTAGCATCTGCATCATGGCGTCTTGGTTGGCACTGCGGGTTGGTGGGGCCATCTGAACATCGAGGTAGATGATAAGATAAGAGGGAAATTTCTATGGTTTGTTTGATTTAAAGTTCAAAAAAGTTCAAACTTGAAAACTTGAGTAGTGTTGAGGGGGTAAAAACCAGCAACACTTTTTCATTCATACCAAACATCATACATTACAAATCTAACACACCGTTGGTTGGAGGAACCATTCATTCGCTCTACGATACAAGGAGATCGTGATACAACTCACACCTACTCAAGTGCTGGAGTGATACTACTATTCCGGGTGGATTCTTCATCTTCATGGGTAATGTGCTTGGCGAGAGGCGAGGGCGTTGTCCAGCTCCTTGCGGGTCTTGCACAGCATGAAGTCGAGGTGTGCTACATAGTGGTTCATCTCTGTGTGCGGGGGCATGGTCATCGGTCTTCCCATGGGGTCATGTCTTGGGTAGTAGCTGAAGCGAGTGTTCTTGATCTTGTTCTCATTTTGTCCACACAGACGGGCAATGGCTTCTTGCATAGCTCTGACTAGTCCTTCCTTCCAAGTGTTTCCCGTTACAGAAAACCATATGGTTTCCCATATCGGGGCTCCAAGCTTTCTTCGTAGATCTGCAGAAACTTCCCACCGAGGTGGTCCTCCCAACTGATTATTGAGGGGTGTTCTGAAAACTCGGGATACGGGCGTCCTAGATATTCCACTAGTTGCTTCAAATCCTTTTCGAACATCAGGTCTCCTCCGTGACCAAGCTAATAGAACTCCCATTTGTACTCCATCTGTGAGCAATTAGGATGAGTAAGTTAAAGAAGTGGTCAAGTGTGTAAAGTTTTATGTTGTTCTCCCAGGAAAAAGTAGAGCATGAAATTCTCATTTTGAAAAAGATCTCAAGGATAAGAGTGAGAATAAGTTTTTCACAAATATTCACTTCTTTTGTTTTGAAACTAAGTTTTTCAGACATCCATTCTAACTAGGGTCTCCTAAGGTCAAACAATGGCTCTGATACCAACTTGTCAACACCCGGATTTTTAAGTCTAGATGCCTGTTATGCTATACATCGCAATCCCAGGAATATTGTTGTTGCGAGACATAACAGTCGAATATCATAGTCATCATTCATTACAAACCATATTGTCTTACAAATTAGATCACATGATCCATATTACACAAATAGTTGATCTATTGATCAACGAACAAACACAAGTTCATAGCAGAAGCGTAAATAGAAATGGACTCTCTAGTCCACAGGCCAACGTTTGACGTCAGAAGATTCCCTAGTTGTCGTAGACGTCTTGATTGCCGTCATCTTGATAGTTCTGCTCCTCTTCATAGTCTGACCATTTGAATAGCCAGGGACACAGCCGTGAGTACTTTAAAGTACTCGCAAATTAATCCTAGTGTAAGTACTAACAGTTCTAGTGAGGGGGTGCTAAGCTCTAGTTTTGCATAAAGCCAATTTTAGTTCACAAGTATTTGAGAAAAGCCTTAATCATGTGCTAACTAACTCAAGTGGGAACATTAGTGTCATTCCCACAACTCAGTTGTGATTCAAAAACAAGTCACCATTCACCATTCACTTAACCAACATTTTCAAGAATCTGACACCGGAAACTGTATGGCCTTTCCAACCGTATGTAACTGTGGACACGGCAATTCGAATAGGTTTACACTCTGCAGAGGTTGCACACTTGTGCCACAACATTTGATTACATCCGTCGAGAATAACACCGAATCATCGTAACACAGTACGCGGATCATCAACCATAACCTTTCACTTACATACCCTAGTATAGGTACCTCTCCCCATGAGCTTGGCCTCCCAGTGAAGACCAACTGTCAGCCAGGGAACTGCACAGGGCTTGGCCGTACAATTCACCTCAATTCACATCATTTCTCATACAACGGAGGCAGCCTCGGCATAACCCCTATGATGCTTGTTCAGAGGGAACCCATACTAAGATGTATAAACTTCCAGTTAAGCCCTACCCATAATCAGGTATTGTGGGGGTACTCAAAAATTGGAAAGGTATCACATCCAAACCAATATCAGTTTTAATCAAAAATCACCATCTTCTCCAAGTCATATTCACCTTCAAAAATCATTCAATGGAATGACTCATCATTCCAAGGTTTCAAATTCAATTCAAGTCACATGTTCCCATCTAGAGTAGTCAAGTTTTAATATTAGCACTAGCACTAATCATGAGGGGTGCTATCTTGCTTGGCTAGCTTTGAGACTCACTTTGCTACTCTAGTACTACTCTTAACTTAGACCAAAGTTAACTATAAAAGTAACTCTTTAATAAATCAAGTAAAAACTTGTAAGGTAAAAAAACTTGGGATAGGATTGTGCTAAGTAAGGTAGACTAATGGTGCCTTGCCGCAAAGGGCTTTGCACTTTGCAAGAATATTAGCTTGCAAGAGTAGAGCTTGCAAAGGTGTTAGCTTGCCTTGGTTGTTGAGGTGGTCAAAGTTCTCTTCTTCTTTTGGGTAGAATCCTTCCCCTTCCTGGTATTCTCCGGTACTAGCGTCTATACACGAATACGAGGATACAATCACCAAACAATACTTAAGTAGCCTTAAGTAGCCTTAATGGCTCACTCCAAATGATCTAGCATCATCACTTAGCATTGCTACCAAAAATTATTCTAGGGTTTTCTTACTTAGTGTTAGAGAAATAATTTCCTCTCATTATATATGTACATGATAGTTTCCATTTAGTTCTTGAGGAATAATTTCCTCTCATTGAACCTTCTTAAGATTTAACTTCCTCAAACAATCATACATGAAATCATGTTGAACTAAGTCAACCATTCATCATCATTTTGGAAAATGATTTAAATGAGGTAGAATACCTCATACTATTTAACAATGCTAATTAGGATTTAATATCACCAAGTAATTCATGTGAGAGTAATTTGATCAGGGTCCAAACTTCATATGAAAGTACTTGGGACAAGATTTAAATGAAGTAAAACACTTCATATGATTTGCATAATAGTTTTGGACAATATTACTTAACTAACCTAGCCATATAGTGCTTTATTTAAACTAGGCCATGATCACTCAAAGTGACCACACCATATTTTTGCAGAAAACATTAGTGTAAGTGAAATGTGAGCTATGAGAGTTGAAATCAACTTAATAGCACTTTTGGTTGATTTTTAAGAATTATTTGAAGTTGAAAAAGTCTCTGCCTTGTTATTTTTGTCCCATTAATTCTACCAAAGATTTTGGTGTGAAACCAGTGTGGTTGAATAGATATTTTCATAAGCTTTCCAACAATATAAAGTTCACCAAATTTGGTTGGGTAGATTTGAAACTATTTGAATTTTAGCACAGGACCAGTATTTGAATTCATACTAAAAAGGATTTAACAGAATTTGAATTTTGGGCCTAGGCGGGAAAATTAACAGGCCGAATCGGGGAAGAGAGAGGTCGGCCGGCCCAGCTAGCGTTGCGGGCCAACTGACAGTGGGGCCCAGTGGTCAGTGACTGAAACTCACCGAATCGGTATCTGTCACTGTGAGCCATAGGATTAGAAGCTGATCGGGCGGTGGAGCTTCGTCATCGTCGTCGACGAGAGGGAGGCACTGGCACGGCGGAGGTAGGGGTCGGCGGCGAGCTGGGGCTCCGGCGAGGGTCGGCGACGAGGCAGGAGGAGGCTGTCGAGGATGGGGAGTGCACTGGTACCGGCGGCGTCGCTCGGGGAGGCGTCAATCGACGGCTTCTTCCTTAGCACCGCCGCGGACTCCAGCGAGCAATTGGCGAGCTCTGGTGGGAATTGGAGAGGGGAAATGGGTCGAGGAGATCAAGGAGAAGGAGGCGAGCAGGTTTGGTGTGGAGAAGGAGGCGCGGGGTTGGCTCTATTTATAATGGTGCGAGGTGACCGTGGGTCTGCGGCGAGGTCAACAGCGGAGCGGCAATTCCGGTGATGGAAGGGGGCAGGTGAGGGCAGGGCTGCGTAGGCGGCATCCACGCGAAGCTAGAGCGCTTGCTGGCGAGGTGGGGGACGGCCAGGTGAGCGCGGGCGACGTCGATGTCTGGCGGCACGGCTGCGGGAAAATGGCGAGGTGGTCGATGGCGACGGCGCTCGCGAGGACATGGGCGCGTGTCTGGCGGGTTGGCGTTGCGGCGGCGAAGCTCAACAGGTGGAGAGGGGGGCCAGGGGTGCCGTCGAGCGTTGGAGCGGCGCGTGGCCAGTGCTTGTCCATGGGCGACGCCATCGGCATGGCCTGGTCACCCTGGGCGCGCGTCGTCCGGCAATGGTCGGCCTCCTGCTCGACCAGGGATGGTGTAGGCTGGGGTAGGAGGTCGAGGTGGAGCTAATGGGCACCAGGGCCAGGGTTGGAGAGGAAGGGGAAGAGGGGAGAAGAGACAAGGTGGAACATGGCCGGCATGGCCATGTCCATGCCAAGCTAGGGCTTCTCCCTAGGGTTACTATGCTAGTGTTGGATGCAGAGGGGACCAGGGAGCAAGTAGGGTTCAAGTGGAGGTCAAGGTTGGGCTAAAACACTATTTAGAATAGTGTTTGAAATTGATGCCTATTTGCAAATCTCAAATTTGTGCCAAATTTGATCTATGCACTATGGTTCCAACATTTGAAAATGGTAGGTTTGGATGAGTTGCAAATGACCAGAGACATTCACAAGTGGTGGTGGAATGTTAAAAATAAAAGAATTGCAAAAATTGCAATGTGTGAGATTGTTGCATTTGATAAAAAGTCTCAACTTTGCATGAGCATAGAATTTGATCCAAGATGAATTTGACATGGTGGTCTTTACCAAAGTTGTTCACCTTGATGTGCTCTTGGATGTGGTGTAAATAATTGGGAAAGTTTGGTTTTAAAAACTTGAAATCCAGGGGCTCAAAGTAGTGACCAGAATATAAATGGCAGATTTGACCATTATCATATGTGATCCCAATTTGAGTTTGTATTTGATTTGATTTGTGTTTCTTTGATTCCAAAAGTTGTAATAAGTGTTTAGTAACATAATACAACTAATGGTGAAGGCCAAAATAGTCTAGGTCAAAGATTTGTAAAAAAAATGGCATAAGCCATATGTGAGGGTTTTGTGATTTTCTACTTTTATTCTTTTCTTTCTCTTTGCTTCACTTAGGCATGGGTAAGGTTTATTTAGGGTTACATGGAGTTTGGTAAAGGGTTCAAACTATTTTGGAAAGGGTGGGTGCCTAGGTCAAGAATTGATATTATGGCTAAGTGCCACATATGCCTCTATGCATATGTTTTATTTGATTTTTGTTTTCTTTTTGGTTTCACCCAGATTTGGGTGGTAAGGCTTAAATTAGGTTTGTTGAGGTATTTAAAAACATCTACACAAGGTAGCCATGGCAAAAGTTATTGTTTGCCAAATTAGCCATAGGCTTACATATGCCTTTTTCTTATTTAAGATCATTTCTTTTTATTTTGTTTTTCAAAGGATGGTGATAAGAGAGATGAGGTTTAGTGTTTAGTGGGGTTTATCATGGTTCACCACCATTTAGCAAAATAAGAAAGGTAGGGTTCAAGATTTACATATTAGGGCTATAGGCCCACATATGTCTTTTTACTTTATTTTGGTTTCTCCAAATAGAACCACTTGGTTTAGAGAAGGTTAGGGTTTAGGGTTTTGGAAATGTGTTCAAAGTAATAAACAAACAATCATGGCAATAACACAAGGGTTAGGGATGAGTACTATGCATAGCACCCTATGTAAGAAAAGGTTTTGTTGGTTCTCATTTTTGGAAAAAGGAAATTCATTTTCTCTTTGTTTTAAAATTTGGGATGTTACACTCTTTTCATTATTAGGTTTGATATTTTCATCTGAATTTTAGTTTGGGTTTGAGTGGTTTCAAATGCGTGACTTATTTTCAGTTCAGATAAGATGTTACCTAGACTCATATGGTGTCTTGAAAATATTTTTGTGTGCCTGTGCATATTTGTATTTTTGGATTTATTAGTATTTTGAGTTAGTCATCTAGATAGATATGATTTCAGATATCCACTTTGTGATGTTAAAATTATTTTGCTAGGGCCTTGTTAATTTCTTAATGTTATCTAAGATCTTTATATTATATTTTTAGGCCTAGATGAATTTACTAGGTTTAGGAATAATTATTGGTTTCTCGTTTGAAAGGCATGTTCCAAAGTATCATGATTTATATTCTCATAACTTTGGTAATGACATGTAAATTACTTTGGTTTATTATGATACCCTTAGCGACGAGTTTGCAATGCCTTGCTTCGAAATTAAAAGGAATTTCCTATTTATTAATAAGAACATATATTCTTATTAGTAACTTGCATGGATACATATGAATATGTGTGTATGTATTATTTATGTCATGGACATGATTTAAACTTCAAGTCTTGTGGTTTGGTCATAGTTCTTGGATGTATTAACAAGGTATTATCATAGGATTGGCTTATGATCACATAGTGAGGCATAAGTTGAAATTTTATTATATGGATTAGTGTTCCAAGGTTGTAGATTAAAAGGAATGAAATATATGAAGGTTTTCTCTCTTTCTTTAGGGACATGTTGATCACAAGGTTGAAGGTATGTTTGTCTTGGGGTCATACAATAAAATTCCAAGTGTGTATTTAAGGATAAGGAGTTTGACGATATAGTTCCTTTCTCTATGAAGATCTTGATCACCTAAAATGTGGTCAAGGAAATTATAGTTATAATCTAATAAGAACTTAGGTTATAGGCTTGTGCTAATCAATATTTTTAGTTAACTACTTTTCCTAGTGTAGAGTTGGTACAATATGTAAAGTTTCCCACCAATCTCGATAGGGAAGTTTTGTTCCTATAGCTCGTATGTACTCACGTAACTTTCCTTCTATTTATTTATTTAGGATGATATCTACTTATCAAGTTAGGATTTTGGGACAACTTTTTCATATACATTCTTCAAGGCATTATCATATACTGGACATGATCAACTTACTTATTTCATACTTGTTATGAGAGTACCACCCAATTGTGATGATTAGGGTTTTGGATTCCTAAGGATATCACTAATGAAATATGGATATTACCTTCAAGATCAGGTGCTTGCTCAAGTATGTTGAGTGTAACACTTAACTTGTACTCTCTTACATGAGCATGGCTATGGTTAGTGTTTATGACATTCTCACAATGTTTCTTTGATCATACAAGCATAGGTTCAGCTTGACTAGGGTATTAATTTTAGCAAAGTTCACATTGAAGTTTAGAACGCTCGACTTAAAAATCTACCTCAATTCCATCACCTCAAGTGAAACTTTAATCACTTTGACAAATTTTATTTAAAAGCACGAAAATTTTCAAGAATTTCTATGAATTAATGCAATGCGCACATATGTTTCATCTCTATTTGTAGCCTCTTAACCTGGGATGTTACACAAATGAGTAGTAAGACAAACTAAAATTTAGTCTCAACAAAATTAGTCTAAAATCAAATGTACAAAAGAAGAACACACGTACATTTAAGTCTCTTGGAATGTGCTCATAAGTCCGGATTTTTATGTATCGTGTCAAATTTTATCATCACTGGCGTGACATTTTGGTCACAATGGACAAAACACTCTTAATTAAAAAAAACTATAATGTGCAGTGCATCAGATGGTTGCAACTTGGCAGAGTGTAACAGGTATAGACCTGCATTTTTTCCATGTTTACACATGAATAAGAAACTCATTTAGTTTAACTATAAACAAAACTGAGTGTATCAATTTTGATAAGTTCCATATTCAAAAATTTAATCACCTACAACAATGGTGATAGCAAGGATAGATATGTGGAGAAAAAAAACCTCACCGAGATGCATAGGCAAGAAACCACGCAGGGCTTGCAAGTAGATGCCAAAATAGATCATTATTTGTAAAAGAGTTAACTCAAGAAGGAACTAAGAGAAGAATTTATAAGTAGAAAACTGATAGGATTGCTATGGTTCTAGAATAGGATCATATTTTGAAAAACTTCTCACTTCTTACACATAACCTCCCAACATAAAGAGCACAGAAACCGTGCATTTTGTGGTATAATGATTTTGCCAAATTGTTTGTTTTGACGATTTCCTATTTTTGTACAGTGACAAAAAAATGATTTTGTTTTCAAATAATAAAATCACAATAATATATGAATTGATATGGTTCAAAATAGAGCAAGCTTGGTATGATAAACAAATAACAATCTGAATAAATGAAGATCTAACAACAAGTAATAAAAATGTTAAGGTCAACATAGATCACACATAACAAGATAGGTATAACTAAAAAATGACAACATGACATTAATTAGAGAGAAAATAAGAAGTAATATAAGAAGTTGCTACTATTTAAAGGAACAAATAATATAGAAACCTTAGTTCATTGACACAATGACATGTAAGAAAATAATTTATACATTGGACTTTGCAGGAGCTTCTAGTCGTCATCCTCCCCTCCAACTAGTTCCGAGGAAACAGCGACACCAGTGTGATATCCTCATCGATGCTACCAAATCCTCCAAAAGAGGGTTGTAGGAGACCAAATGCTGACCATTTTATCGTTTCTTCCATGTGCAACATTGGCCTAGTGTTCCCTACCTCCACTCCCCCGTCGTTGGCCTTGCCTTTGGGGCCACCTCCTCTTCGGAGCCACAATATCCACTCCAAGATGTAAGGATGTGGACGAGGTCAGATGCGAATCTTGTCGCCGCTCCTCCATAAAGTACAACCATCCTTGTATTCATGTCCATGTTGTTACCAGCTTCGCCTCATGAGCCACCTACACCTCGAAGGCACAAAATATGTCTGAAGAGGGAAGGAGGAAGCTGGATGTGGATACAATCGCCTCTCCTCTTAACGCCTCGCTCTCTCACGCCGGGCTACTGCGCGGGGGTGATACGTCCAAAACGTATCTACTTTCCCGAACACTTTTGCTATTGTTTTGCCTCTAATTTGTGTATTTTGGATGCAACTAACACGGACTAACGCTGTTTTCGAGCGAACCGCTCCAGTGTCTCGTTTTTGTGCAGAAATCCAACTTTCGGGAAAATCCTCGGAATTTATGCGAAGGCCCTATTTTCCCGGAATAATGACGGAGCCGGAAGGTCAAGTAAGGTGGAGGCCCGAGGGCCCCACACCATAGGGCGGCGCGGCCCAGGGGGGGCCCGCGCGGCCCTGTGGTGTGGCCCCCTCGGCCGGCCTCCGACGCCCTCCTTCGGACTACTTATCGGCCTCGACCTAAAAACGCACGGAGGGAAGTCGAAGTCGCCAGAAACCCTCCAGAACGCCGCCACATCGCGAAACTCCGTCGCGGGAGCCGAAGTCTCCGGTTCTGGCACTCCGCCGGGACGGGGAATTGGAGGAGATCATCACCGCCATCACCGCCAACGCCTCTACATCAACCAGCCATGTTTCCCCCATCCATGTGTGAGTAATTCCCCCGCTGTAGGCCGAAGGGGATGGTAGGGATTGGATGAGATTGGTCATGTAATAGCATAAGATTGTTAGGGCATAGTGCCTAGTGTCCGTAATTGGTACTTTGATGATATTGTTGCAACTTGTTATGCTTAATGCTTGTCACTAGGGCCCGAGTGCCATGATCTCAGATCTGAACATGTTATTGTTTCATCATGATATTCATTGTTTATGGTCTTACCTATAAGTTGTATACACATGTCGCTGTCCGGAACCGATGGCCCCGAAGTGACGAAATCGGGACAACCGGAGGGGATGGTAGCGATGTGAGGATCACATGTGTTCACGGAGTGTTAATGCTTTGCTCCGGTACTTTATTAAAAGGAGTACCTTAATATCCGAGTAGTTTCCCTTGAGGCCCGGCTGCCACCGGCTGGTAGGACAAAAGATGTTGTGCAAGTTTCTCATTGCGAGCACGCACGACTATATATGGAACACATGCCTATTGATTGCTTTGTACTTGGACACCGTTTTATTATTATCTGCAAATGCCCTGCTATGATTGTTACATGAGTTTCTCTCATCCATGCAACGCCCGTCATCCGTCCCCGTGCCTACAGTATTTTAATCCTACTGTTTACTAAAATCACTACTGCTGTCTTTGTTACTCTGCTGCTGTTATTTTACTACTGCCTATTGCTATAAAGCTGTTACTATCGATAAACCCTTGCGAGCAAGTTCGTTTCCAGGTGCAGCTGAATTGACAACTCCGCTGTTAAGGCTTCCAAGTGTTCTTTGTCTCCCCTTGTGTCGAATCAATAAATTGGGTTTTACTTCCCTCGAAGACTGTTGCGATCCCCTATACTTGTGGGTCATCAAGACTATTTTCTCGGCGCCGTTGCCGGGGAGCATAGCTTTATTTGGAAGTTCACTTGGATTAATATTGTTCGCTGCAAATTCTCCATCATGGGTAAACCTCGCGATACTAAGATCGCCATATTACCATCCACTACAAGAAAAGGTACAATTCTGAGTACCTCTGCTAGCTCTTGATTCACCATCCGTGATTGATAAACTTGTTTCACCGCCGCATGCTTCACATGTCGGTACTTCACTGAATCCGAAAACTCTCATAATATTGATAATGTTTCTGCTGTGCTTGATGATAGTGGTTCATTGGGATCCTTTCTAGATGCTACAATTGCTAGGTCTAGACAAATTGAAAATACTGAAACTCCTAATGCTACTACACCTGTTAGTTCACCTGAACTTGATTATTTTAGTGATGATCCTGATGAAGATTATGTGGAGCTTAATGATGATTTTATTGAAAAATGCAATGCTACTACTGATGCAAGAAAAATTAAAAAGTTGCTTGCAGAACATGCTGTTAGGTATAAACTATCTCCTGATCCTAAGTTTTCCACATCTCCTATAAACATTAAGGATAAAGATTATGATTTTTCTCTTGATCTATCTCATATAGCTATTGTTGAGAAAACACCCTTTTGTGGTACTGAAAAAGAAAGTGCTGTTGAACACATGACTGAGTTATCTACTTTGAGTAGCTTGTTTTCTGATGATGTCAAGATGCGCACTTACTTTGTTGCTAAAATATTTCCATTCTCATTAAAGGATGACGCTAAAACTTGGTATAATAGTTTGCCACCTAATTCTATTAAAAGTCCAAAAGAATTGCTTGATGTTTTCTTCCGCAAATACTTTCCTGCTAGTGCTCAACATATTGCTTTGCAGAGAATCTATAATTTTGACCAGGGAGATGAAGAGAAATTGCCTGAGGCTTGGGCGAGATTTTGCTCTCTTATTAGAGCTCAGCCTGACCATGATTTGGAAAAGCATGATTTACTTGATATATTTTATAGTGGACTGACCATTGAGTATAGGGCATACCTGGATAGTTGTGCTGGTTGTGTTTTCAGGAAAAGAACTCCGGATGACGCTGAAGAATTATTGGCTAAAATAAGCCGGAATCATGATGATTGGACTACGCCTGAACCAACTCCAACGCCAATATTGAAGAAGAGGGGTTTAATTAAATTGAATGATGAAGATATGAGGGAAGCCAAGAAGTCTCTCAAGGAGAAAGGTATTAAATCCGAAGATGTGAAGAATCT
The DNA here is from genome assembly GCF_022539505.1 of Lolium rigidum. NCBI lineage: Eukaryota > Viridiplantae > Streptophyta > Magnoliopsida > Poales > Poaceae > Lolium > Lolium rigidum. Next base: position 224,786,352 of record NC_061512.1, on the reverse strand, counting down.
ACCTCCTATAGAAGATATATGTGAGATAATTCCCCCTTCATCCATGATTGAGGTAAACTCCCTTCAACGCTTTACTAGGGAAGATATTCCGTATTCGAAACCTCCTGCACAATGCTTAGATGAATTTGATAATTATATTGTTAAGCAAGAAAATTTTAATATGAGAGTAGAGAATCATTTAATGGAAAATTCTCGAGCTATTAGTGAATTGCATGATATTGTGGAGAGAACCTCCAATGATGTTAAGATGCTTGTTAAACATTTTCATATGATTCAAACTCAAATTGATCAACTCACTAAAGTGCAAAATGGCTTGTTAGGGAGTAATTCTAAAGAAAAACATGCTTATGAAGTAACAACTAGAGGTGGTGTTTCTACCCAGGATCCTCTATATCCTGAAGGGCATCCCAAAAGAATTGAACAAGATTCTCAACACATTGAACCTAGTGCTCATTCTAGGAAGAAAAAGAAGAAGAAACATAAAAATGTTGTAGAATCCTCTGAACCTCGCTAATGATCCTAATAGTATTTCTATTTCGATGCTGAAACTGAAAGTGGTAATGAACATGATAAAGATAATGATAAGAATGATACTCCTGATAAAGAAGAGGTTGAAGAAGAACCTGAAAAGCATGCTAAAAATAAAAAATACACTAAAGAAGACTTTATTGCTGAGAAACATGGTAATGAAAGGGAACCTTGGGTGCAAAAGCAAATGCCTTTTCCTGCTAAGAAACTAAAATCAAAGGAAGAAGAACATTATAATAAATTTTGTGATTGGATGAAACCTCTATTCTTCCAAATCCCTTTGACTGATGCTATTAAATTGCCTCCTTATTCAAAGTATATGAAAGATATTGTTACTAACAAAAGAAAAATCCCAAATGAGGAAATTTCCACCATGCTTGCTAATTACTCTTTCAATGGCAAAGTTCCAAAGAAGTTGGGCGACCCAGGTATACCTACTATTCCTTGTTCTATTAAGAATAATTATGTTAAAACTGCTCTATGTGACTTGGGAGCCGATGTTAGTGTTATGCCTTTTTCTCTTTATAAGAGACTTTACTTAGATAAGTTGATACCTACTGATATATCTTTGCAAATGGCTGATAAATCTACTGCTATTCCTGTTGGTATATGTGAGAATGTTCCTGTTCAAGTTACTACTAACTGCTTGATATTAACCGATTTTGTTGTGTTGGAAATGCCCGAAGATGATAATATGTCTATTATTCTTGGGAGACCTTTTCTTAACACCGCAGGAGCTGTTATTGATTGCAATAAAGGAAAGGTTACTTTCAATGTTGATGATAGGGAGCATACCGTTTATTTTCCCAAGAGGATTGAGAAAGCGTGTGGAGTTAATACTATTTCTAATGTGAGAACTATCAAAGTGGGAACTATTGATTGTCCTATATATGAGCCTAAGGAAGAATATCAAACTCTCGTGATTGGATCCATATCAATACAATTCAAGGTAACATGATTGATTTGAGGTTTATTTCTTCTTATGCTATGAAAAAGTTATTTGGTGACAAGACTTGATCAACCTTGTTAACGGATACTTTTTATATGCATAGAGGAGGTAAACAACATATCTTTCTTCCTCCACTTGCTCTAGTTGCTGTAGCACTTTTAGTTTGCAAGGTTCCTTAGTTATTTGGAGATTTCAAAATTTTTCCTGGCCAGTAATAATAAACTAAATACCCAGAAATGTGCATTTTTCAAAGTTTTCAAAAATTCACAAAAATTATACCGTTGGTCCTATTTTTCGACGAGGCACTCAGGAGCACCAGAGGATGACCTGTGGGGCACCAGAGGGCGCCAAACCACAGGCCGGCGCGGCCAAGGAGGTGGCCGCGCCACCATGTGGTGTGGGCCCCCCTTTGCCCCACTTTGCCATCTCTTTCTCCCAGTACCTTCTCTCTCCCGAAAAAACTCGTACCAAGTTCCTCTCTCTCGCGTTTTTGCTCCAGAGCTCCAGATTTCTCGATCTCTTTGCTCAGCCCAGATTTCCTGCTGAAATTTGGCACATTTGCTCCTTGGTATGTGACTCCTCCACCCATCCAAGTAGAATTTTGTTTGGTTGAGTATATCTTGAATATTTTGCTGCTGTAGGTAACATGTTTAGTGAGCTTGCATGCTTGTTCTAAGTGGTAGAAACTAGTTTTGATGCATGATTAGTACTCTAGCAAGTTCCTATGGTAGTTTCCCTCAATTATATGTCACCAAATCAAATTTTATATCATTTGTTAAAAATTTCAGAGAAGCTATGAAGAAGTTCAACTTTGGAGAGTTGTTCAAGAAAGGGACAACCAGCACCGGGAGGCCTTCTAGGGCCGCCACCCGGATTAGGCGATCATACAATGAAGACATCATCGCGCCTAGCTTCGCGCCCGAAGAGGACAACGGGGCTCCTAATACTTCATCTTTTCCATGCTATGATTTTCTTAGGAATGCAGGGATATTGGAGGATTTCTTCACCCTTGTCAACAGGGCAGGGTTAACCACCTATGTGGGCGATGAAAGGGAGCAATACTACATGCTCACCAAGATCTTCGTCGAGAGTTTCCAGTTCAACAACAAACAATATGAGCCGACGGTTGCATTCGGGATCTATGGTAATCCTGTTACTATGAAATTGGAGGATTTCGTCGTGCAATGGATATTGTCCCTGTAGGTACAGCGAGTAGGATTGATGACAACCCCCGGGACTTGTTGGAGCTCTACCGAGGGATCACCGATGATGATTGTCGCACCATTCAGCGGGGCAAGATAAGGAACATTCAACTCCCCGCTATTAAGTATTTTGCATACTACATTGCTACTAGCATTCTTGGTAGGGAGAACACTAGCAACATTTCTAGTTACCATCTTGCTTTCTTGAATATTGCACTTACTGGTCAGACATCCTATCACCTTGGTGCTCTTATTGCTCGCCGCCTGACTACCAGGGGGCCTATTTTTGGAGGAACTATCGCACTGCGCGTTTTAACATATCTAAATCTTCCTATTGATCCTAATGATGTGCCATTGGCCCCTAGGAGACTCGATATTACTGCTATGAAGAGTCATCATTTTGTTACCACTGATTCTACTTTAGATAATATGGTTTATAGAATGTTGTTTTCTGACGGGGATGAGAAAGAAATTCCTCTTCCCCAACCAGGTTTGTTCAGTATTGACAGGCAATCATGGTCGTGCACTAAGGAGGAAGTGGATGAACATTTGAAGATAAAGGACTTCCACCAACAACATGACTCCGAGGACGCCGGGGCCTCCTACGACCACACCGTCACGTATCCGGGTGCTTCTTCTAGCACATACCCGGAATACGATCCATCTTCGTCATACTACGGAGACACTACCTCATGGGATCGATGGGATTGAACTCCACTTAGGCCAAAAGCCTAAGCTTGGGGGGAGATATACCGGCATCACTCATTCTTTGCATATTATGGTTGCTGGATACTTGCACATACTTGCTTTGTTCGTTTGAGTGGTTTTCTAATGAGAGGAAGATGATATCTGGGGAAGTGCTGCCTGAAAACAGATTCTGGAACGTTACCGTAAAAATTCTAAAAAATAGCCAGAGCGTCATTTTGAGCTTCCAATTTTTGTGCAGGTTCCCCAGGTTGTTATCTAACTTTCATTAGTTGAACACTTTTCGATCTGAGCAACGTAAGATTTTTGTAAAAATCGATTTCTGTACTGCTGTCAGGTTTTGGCAGATTTCTGCCATCTCGTCGTTATGTGTTTCTTTTAGTTTGCTATTTCTTGTTTTCGCTTTGTTTCTTTCCCAAAACACAAAAAGACCAAAAATATTTCTGTTGTTTCTCTTCACCATTTGTTTGCTTTGGTTTCTTGCATTTGTTTCACTTTATTTGCTATTGCTAGTTTGCTATAAGAAAACCCAAAAAGATTTTGCTTTGTTTGTTTGTTTCCTCTTGTTATTGTTCTCAAATTCGAAAACACCAAAAATATTTGCTGTTCTTCTTTGTTTTGTAAAGTTCATCTTGAGTTCAATGGTCTTCGGTGGCTGGAGCGTGGTTTTCATTTCATATTATCCAAGCTACACAAGTGAAAAGGCAATAATGACGATCTACGACAATCTGATTGTGGTGAGAGGCTGGTATGAACTCTATTTGTTTTCATTTTTGTACATATACTCATCCATGTGAGCATGCTTAGTTGGTTCATGTGAGGTAAATGTTATTTGAGAAAGTCTAGTAGTTTATGATCTCTCATGTTTAGCTCCAATCTATTAATATGAGTAGCATGTCATGGATGTTTGCTTGCATTGTTTTATTCATAAGTAAGTATGGCATTGTGGTATCCTCCTCTGAATAATTCATTTATATCGACTTGGCACATGCTCACGCATGCATATGACTGAACAAAAAGTCAATTAAGCCTCGATGATCTATATTGCTTCGTAGTTCTTGTATCACTTTTATGCCTCCGTTAATTTATTTTGCCGCAAGCATGATTATGACGATGCATCGCTCTCTTGATTTGTCGCTCCCTAGTCTATTGCTAGCCTTCACTTGTACTGAGCGGGAACGCTGCTCGTGCTTCCAAACACCTGAAAACCAAGTTGTTCCAAAAGTGTCCACCATAAATACCTATGCATGGCATTTCAAACCATTCCAAGTAAATTCTCGTGCGCTACCTTTAAAACCTTCAAAATGCTTCTCAATTTGTGTTTATGTTTCATAGCTCATGAGGAAGTATGTGGTGTTTAGCTTTCAACCTTGTCATTTACTTTTGACGGACTCTCATATGGACTAGTGGCACATCCGCTTATCCAATAACTTTGCAAAAAGAGCCGGCAATGGGATTCCCGATCCCAAATTAATTAACTTAAATAGACACTCCTCCATGGTTGGTGATTGTTGGACGGCACCCGAAAGATTCGGTTAGCCATGGCTTGTGTAAGCAAAGGTTGGGGGAGTGTCATCATCATAATAAAAATAAAATAAAAAGGCACTCCTTCATGGTATGAGATTGTTGGCAGGCACCCGAGGATTCGGTTAGCCATGGTTTGTGAAAGAAAGGTTGGAAGGAGTGCCAAATAAATATGCAATAATTCATGGGAGCCGCTCTTGAAAGTCCGGTTGGCGAGGTAGTTGGTGTACCCATTACCATTCGTTGACAACAACAAACACCTCTCAAAATAATTTTACTCCTGTCTTTATAAAAATGAAAAGCTCTAGCGCATGTTAATCCCTCGCTTCCCTCTGCGAAGGGTCAATCTTTTACTTTTATGTTGTGTCTCCATTATTTCTTTGAGCACTATCTTGAGAGCACAACTGTCATTCTTAGTATAATATGCTTGTCTCAAAATATGATTGATTGTGGTATAACTTTGATGCATTTATCTTTTGACAATCACTACTTCTAGTCTTTCTATGAACTCCAGAGGTGCCCGGGCATTTATGTTTTGCCAATCAAATACGGGCAAGCGAGATACCACTTTATCATACTCTCTTATGAACATTGCAATCCTGCTTATATACATGATTCATGATGCTTATTATTAATTGTTGGTACCTCTCCATGATTGACATAGCTGTTAGACGATCTTATTTGCATGTATCTCATTATGAATTGCTTAAGTATTAGCCATAGCATGAGAATATATACATCATATGAGCAAATGTGTTCGTGAAAGTTCTTTTATCGCTCGGTTGTTAACTGAATTGCTTGAGGACAAGCAATAAGCTAAGCTTGGGGGAGTTGATACGTCCAAAACGTATCTACTTTCCCGAACACTTTTGCTATTGTTTTGCCTCTAATTTGTGTATTTTGGATGCAACTAACACGGACTAACGCCGTTTTCAGCGAACCGCTTCCGGTGTCTCGTTTTTGTGCGTAAATCCAACTTTCGGGAAAATCCTCGGAATTTATGCGAAGGCCCTATTTTCCCGGAATAATGACGGAGCCGGAAGGTCAAGTAAGGTGGAGGCCCGAGGGCCCCACACCATAGGGCGGCGCGGCCCGGGGGGCCCGCGCGGCCCGTGGTGTGGCCCCTCGGCCGGCCTCCGACGCCCTCCTTCGGACTACTTATCGGCCTCAACCTAAAAACGCACGGAGGGAAGTCGAAGTCGCCAGAAACCCTCCAGAACGCCGCCACATCGCGAAACTCCGTCGCGGGAGCCAGAAGTCTCCGTTCTGGCACTCCGCCGGGACGGGGAATTGGAGGAGATCATCACCGCCATCACCGCCAACGCCTCTACATCAACCAGCCATGTTTCCCCCATCCATGTGTGAGTAATTCCCCCGCTGTAGGCCGAAGGGGATGGTAGGGATTGGATGAGATTGGTCATGTAATAGCATAAGATTGTTAGGGCATAGTGCCTAGTGTCCGTAATTGGTACTTTGATGATATTGTTGCAACTTGTTATGCTTAATGCTTGTCACTAGGGCCCGAGTGCCATGTTCTCTGATCTGAACATGTTATTGTTTCATCATGATATTCATTGTTTATGGTCTTACCTATAAGTTGTATACACATGTCGCTGTCCGGAACCGATGGCCCCGAAGTGACGAAATCGGGACAACCGGAGGGGATGGTAGCGATGTGAGGATCACATGTGTTCACGGAGTGTTAATGCTTTGCTCCGGTACTTTATTAAAAGGAGTACCTTAATATCCAAGTAGTTTCCCTTGAGGCCCGGCTGCCACCAGCTGGTAGGACAAAAGATGTTGTGCAAGTTTCTCATTGCGAGCACGCACGACTATATATGGAACACATGCCTATTGATTGCTTTGTACTTGGACACCGTTTTATTATTATCCGCAAATGCCCTGCTATGATTGTTACATGAGTTTCTCTCATCCATGCAATGCCCGTCATCCGTCCCCGTGCCTACGATATTTTAATCCTGCTGTTTACTAAAATCACTACTGCTGTCTTTGTTACTCTGCTGCTGTTATTTCACTACTGCTATTGCTATAAAACTGTTACTACTGATAAACCCTTGCGAGCAAGTCTGTTTCCAGGTGCAGCTGAATTGACAACTCCGCTGTTAAGGCTTCCAAGTGTTCTTTGTCTCCCCTTGTGTCGAATCAATAAATTGGGTTTTACTTCCCTCGAAGACTGTTGCGATCCCCTATACTTGTGGGTCATCAGGGGGTCCCTACAAGAATGGACTCCAGATCAGCAAGAGTAAGGGGAGAATGATAGGGTTAGGTTTTTCATGTCTAAGGTTACGAACCATTATCCACTAAATCATTGAGGTTTTCTTAGTCCTAATAGCTTATATGTATTTGGTTGTGCTTAGTATGTACGGATGGAACTATTTGTTTTAAAAAGTGTGGGAACTATTATGGATTACCTAGGAAATTCGTATTTTCATGCCTACTTCACACCGGAAATTTACTGTTCACAAAATTTATATTTTCATTGCAAATAAGTTTCTTCGAATAATTGATACCATTGAACTCCACCTCACACATGCTCATTATAACCCCAAGGTTGATACACCAGAAATAATGTTTTATCATGAACCATTGTTGATCTAGGTTGGGTAGTGGGAGGCCAAGTTTGGCAGGCTGCCTTGTTGGCCACGAGAAGTTACTTCTTACATTGTGCCTTTGGGATTCTATTGGCGATATGGATATCTTTAGTATCGCTTTATACTAGTGGTACCACCCACCGACCCACTCGTGTAATCAAATATGTATCCTTTTCTCCTTTTGAGCATCCCACCCCCTCTCTCTCCTTTCTGTACTCAATCCTCTCTAAAACCTCTCCAAATTGGTGAAAGTTGTTTGTAGATTTCGACTCCTCTCCATTAGTAAAGGTAATCTTCCACACCCTCTCAGTTATGGTTGTTAAAATCTTGAAATTTGGTGACCCTGTTCAAATCGTTTGAAATCCTAGTTCTAGCAATACTTTACAAATAAATGGTTTGTTCTACTTGTATTGGGCAATAGTGCTTGGTATAGTTCATACTAAGAAAAATGGTTTGTGTTATACATTTATGCAATGTTTGTTGTTTATGGTTTGTAGACCATGGTTTATTTTAAAGTGGTATGGCCATTAGTGATATGGTTTCGTTGTGTTGTAGATGTTATGTGATAATATAATTAGCATTGCTGCATTTTTGTTTCTGTCAATTTCATGTTGTTTGTTGCTAGCCCGAGTTATGTCAAAGTTGTGAAAAGAGTGAAAATCCTTTTTGAATTAGATGGAACCATCTAATGAAGTTTGATTTGAAAGGTAAGATTTTTGGGACGGGGATCGTTCTCGCTAAACGACAATACCTAGCATGTCTAAGTTGTAGGGCGGCATATAAGGATTTTGTGGTGTGTTTGCAAGATAACGCTCACATGTTATTTTCCATGAAGTTAGTTGGTGATCAGTTGAAGTTGCATATTGACACGTCGTAAAAACATATTCCCCTTTTGAAGGTCAAATACACATTTTCCTATTATTTCTAGAATTTTATTACTTTATTAGACAACCTAATAATAATGCCATTATGTTGATTTTCCAACTTTCTTTATGTCGGTTTCATGTAGTTCAAAAAAAGAAAAAAGAAAATAAAAATAGGACAAAAAGGTTCTAAAAGGACCGCGAAGACTCACTAAAGGGCACTTGGGGAGGCCCCAACACCCAACATGCATGCGCCTGAACCCACACACACACTAACTGGGCTTGTGTGATCCATGGGTGCCATCTTGCCACTAAGTTTTACCCCATGCATCCGTCAAACCATAAATCAATTTGCATATTTATTCTGAGATTTGTCAATGCCGCTAGAGAGGGGAACGGGATGCAAGAGCTCCAAACAGTAAACAATGCCCAGTCTCTAGAGATCCTCTGCTGACGTGGGGTCGTGCGCTGGTCAAATGTAGGGGTGGAAATAAAAATCGAAGCTCGCGGGCTTAATGAGTATTCGAAAACTCAACTTGACTCAGCTCAAACTCGGGCTTGCTAAGAAAATGAGTTTAATGAGTCGAGTAGCGATTACTCGGTAAGCTTGCTAATATAATTATATTGATATACTAGCTCATATATTAGTCAACACTAAAGGAAAACTAAGACTAACAACTTAAAGAAACATGAGAGCTTAGGTTAAATTTGCCGAAATCTACATTAAGAGGCATATATGGCTAACCATTCTTCTTATACTCTTATACACGAGGAATTGATTACATTGTTCAATTTCTTAATGAGTTTATCAAGTTTATAGAGCCAACACGAGTATTTATCGAGTTGAACCAAGCTGAGGTTTTGAGCTCGTTATGTTAACGAGTCAAGTCGAGGAAGCTTGTTAAGTAACGAGTATTTGCGAGTTGAGTCAAGCTAGCTCGATATCCACCACTCCTACTCAAATGGGAATACGATCGAATGAATACCGTATGAAATACGAGGTTGAGGGGGGCGGGGAACACAATAAACATCGGTGGTTCAGGTAACATGATCATATGAACCCGGGAGCCAAAGCAGATTTTCAAGAACATTTTCATTTCAAACTCAGCTTAACATTGTTACTGAACCATGTTACTGTAGTTGTCACTGCTTGATTCCATTTGATTTTTCACAGCAAGTTGGTGTTGTCCTCATCCCTTATTTTTTTATTGGCTAACCTTGCGAATATGGTCACTGTTGGATGTCATGCTACATGGAGGTAGTATATTTTTTTCCCAAATGCTAAAAAGTGCTTGGATGTTATTTGTCCAACCGAGCACTCGGTTATGGACCGTCGGATGCGTCCTGGAGGGGGTGATTGTGCGCCGCGTCCTACCCAACGTCCCGACCGAAATAATCTGCCCCCCGACCGACACCCACCTGGGTCCTACGTGGCGGAGCGCCCCCTTCTCTCTCCCTAAAATCGTTCCCCATTTCTCTTTCTAGGGTTTCGTCGGCGCCGGACGATTTCCTCAGCGCGGCGGGGGGCGTGCGAGGGAGCAGGCTCTGAGTTCGTCGAGGACCACGAGTGCGCGCTGGATGGAGGATTCCTCGTCGGCGAAGGGCCGGCTGCACGGTAGCGCGGCGAGCTCTGTGTCGAGGGGCAAGACGACCGGTTGTCCGTGGTGTCCCACATCCGCCTCCACCTCGCCGGCCCAGTGCCCATTCTCCTCCAGTTGCACCGCCTCCCTCTCCCCCGCCACCAAAACTGCGCCTCCTGAAGTCCCCAGCCCCGGCGTCCTTTGCTCTGCGCCTCCCCGCCTCCTCTCCTCCGCCCCGCTCTGGGACTCTGTCGGCGGCGCCGAGGAGGAGCACTCGGACGGCGAGGGAGCAGGAAGCCTTGTGGGAGAGGACTCAGCGGTGTTCCGACTAAGCGACCAGCGGGTGCTGTCCTGGGCCTACTTCAGCGGATCCTCGACATGGTGCTCTATGGGCTAAACGTGCTCTAGATCGATCAGGCCGCCGGGTTCAGGACTGCTTCCTCGACGACGTTGGCTCCATATCCAACAACCGCGAGGTGGGTTGATCCGTCCACATGATTCTCTGCTAGTAATACTCACTGCATATTCTGAGACATTCATTCACCGCTATGGTTCCTACTGCTATTCTAGGATAGTACTACACCAATTGTGTCATGTCTGTGATGGAATTGGAGACGAGCAAGATCTACAATTGACGATATGGGAGCAGACAGCCATAGCATTATAGTGACTTAGTGAGAGCTATTCTGGTGACATCAATATTCATGGCGTTGCTTTAGTTTGTTCTTTTCTTGTCCGGTCATAGAGGTTGAGGATTAGTGGTGTTTTTTGTGCTTTGTTAGGCCATCTTCCTTTTTCTGATTAGTGCACTGCTAGATTTTTTAAGGACGTTTCTTTTATGGAAGTAAATTAGAACCAGGGTATGTTATAGACAAAAGCATGGTTTAGCTGCTGGTGTTATTGTGCTATAAAACACAATCCAAATCTCAGTATACTGACTTGTATGATGATGTCTATTTGCACCATAAATCGGGACCGCAAGAAGCCAAATCACTAGACACGCAACTGCTTCAATTTATTCCCATTGCAAGCACGTACAGTTGCAAGTATCACTTTACATTCACGATAATACGCAGCATCGGGCTAGCTACAGAGTGGACATCTTGTATTTTTTAGCTATCATATGTTTGTATTTTGTAAGCGACGTGAGTATTTTCACTATATGTATCGTTATTTTTTCAATAAGTTGTACTCCCTCCGGTTCATATTAATTGACTCAACTTTGTCTAAATATGTATGTATCTAGTCAATAAACATGTCTAGATGCACTCATATCTAGATAAAGTTTAGTCAATTAATTTAGATCGGAGGGAGTATAATGATTTTCATTTAGTTGATTGACCAACATGGCTAATTTGGTTACTGATTTCATATTAGTTGCTTCCATGCCTTAGTTGTCTTCAACGGCTAGTTAAGCTTTTTTTAGCACCATCATTAATTTTTGCATGCTTATTTCATTAAGTTGGTTTTCAAACAGGGTTAAGTTGGTTACTCAAACCACCATAGTTGCTACTCTGTCAACATGCCTAGTTGTTTTCTCAACATGCTTAGGTTCAGTACTGAAATCAATTAAGTTGATTCCTCCAACATGCTTAAGTTGTTAGATATTGATACAATCTATCTAGGTGTTCCTGAGCAACATGCATGAGTTGTCCACTAGTTTAATTAGTTGCTTTCTGAACATGTTCAAGTTGAGTATTAAAAATTAATTAAGTTGATTCTTTCTAGTATGTTTAAGTTGTGTGGGTGTCTACAATATATCTTGGTTTTCGTTTTCGAGCAACATGCATAACTTGCTCTTTGGTCTAATTAAGTTGCCCTTGCCAAGATGCTTAAGGTGCTTATTTTGTGATATTGCTAACTTGTACCTTGAAGCGGTGGATCCCGGACAGTGCAGCCAGTACCATCTCGAGCGCCTGCGGTGGCTGACACCATGTAGCTCCAGCAGGTGGCAGCGCCCAATGCCCACGATTCATGACTTGATGCACCGCCCCTGGCGTTTCACCGTCGAATACTTCCAGCAGAAGATGACGGCTTCCCACTCCGCCTCCGTCATCTGTAGCCTTTGTGTTTTTTTGCTTCATCAACATACCATCAGTGCTTCCTTCGTGCTCCACAGGTTTATTAAGTTGTTTCATTAACATGTGCGAGTTGTCTTCTGAAAAATTGCTAAATTTCTTCTACATGTTAGTTATGCTTTCTAGTTTATTGTTCACATTCTAACTCCCCTCAAATAAACTGAATAGTTATGCCTTTTCATATTTTGCACAAGTTGGTTATCAAAAGTTACAGAGTTGAATTCCCTCCTAGTTGTCATGTATTAAATGAGGTTTCCTTAATATGTGTGAGTTGGCTACTGAAAATAGGAAAATTGATTCCGCAAGCATGCTAAAGTTGCCTACTGAAATTATTAAGTTGCACCCACATACTAGTTGTTTTTCAATTTCTTATTCACATTATAGCTAAAAAAATTTCCCTCAAAGTTGCAAGGTTTAGGAAAGCGGAAAAAAAGCGTCGCATACGCGCGATGAAGCGCAATGTGGAGGCCTTCTGCATCGATTGCATAAGCGCTTAAGCGGAAAAAGCGGAAAAAAGCGCCGCTTATGCGCGCTGAAGCGCTAAGCGGAAGGCCACCTCACCAATTACGCTTAACGCTTTCTTGAACCTTGACAAGTTGGATTCTGGCTTGAAGTAAGTTGTTTTCACACCTTCCTCAAGTTGGTTATTGAAAGTTATTAAGTTTCATTTTCCTCTGGTTGGCATGAAATGAATGAAGTTTCATTAATTTGTTTCATTGTAAGTTGGCTTCTGAAAAGAGCCAAGTTGATTCAGCAAGCATGCTAAAATTGCATACTGGAAGTTAGTAAGTTGCTTCCAGATACTACTCATGTTTTTCAGTTTCTTCATTCACATTCTAGCTAAGTTGCGGCTCCATGTTTTTCACATCGACATCTTCAGTAGGGGAAGCATTTAAATTCAAAGCTGATATCTGTAACATAAGATAGCTAAGTTTTTATAATGACGTTTTTCATAATTTTTTGCTGCAAACACCAGACAATGCAAGATAACTTATATGAATTTGTTCAAAGCATATATAGTTACTACTTATTTTCTGATATGGTTGCATTTTATGATATGGTTGCATTTTCTAGATGTGTGGGGTGTTAGCATGATCACACAAGATCAATGTTATCTACCCATTGACCCAGTAGCATGATCACCCTGGGTACAACTTTGCATTTTAGGTGTTACTAAGTTGATCACTGTTTACTGTTAAGTTGCTCCCTAATTGCTGCTAAGTTGCTTCCTGATTACATGATAATTTGTGTACAAAATAGATGCTAAGTTCTTGGGTCTAGCCCATCAGTTATACCCAGGGTGTGCTTTGGATGGATCTAATATGCACAGAAGTTTACCCTTGCTTAATTTTGATTGTTGTGTTTAAGAAAAGTTTTGTTCCAGAACTTTAGAGACATGCAGTCATCTAGTCCTGTGATATAATTGCCTCCTTCGTTCTGTTTTCCTTTTGGAGCTAGGTCTCGAATCATGGAAAATCTAATAAATTACAGGTTTAATGGAGATCTGCCAGAGTGCTGCGAGGCGTCATCACGTAGTGCTTGGTTGGGCTTGGTTAGCGCTTGGAAGCTAGGATGTGGACGTACTAATCAGGAACTCGGGAGGCGCGTGGGAGTCTGGCCGGTGGCGTGCGTTGTATTTTTTTGGCTGAGTGCTGGGTTGGACCAGCTAGCACCCGAGTGCTGGGTTGGACCAGCTAGCACCCGGATGCTAGGTCGGACAAACCAGCACCGGATGCTAGCTAGCCGCGTCCCTTTTTTTTGACCCAACGGTTACAAACTATTTGATTGTTAATACTACCATAACACTTTATGCTTTCATAAAGATTTGTCTAAACTTACGACAATTGCGAATTGGCGATGCTAACACCGGCTCGTCGGTCAGTGGATTATCGCGTGTTTCATTTCATTTCCACTCGAAAGGTAAATGCTACACGACACAGCTGCCACATAATTCTGCTGCGAAATCGCATCTTCGTTGTCCAACACCAACAGTACCATGTCAACATTATCAAGCGTGGTGATCCAGATCGACGCGGACCGATGCCGGCCATCTTATTGCCCACCATCTCCGCCGGACTTTTCTACATCGGTGGCAGCAACCGCCACCGCTGCCTTCTCGTCACCGGCAGCATCCCCGTGGTCCGCCCGAGGCTCCTCCCCGGACCCGTCGTGCGCGACGTCGTACGTGGCGTGCAGCCCGACGAGCACGTAGTAGAGCATCATGACGGCGGTGCACACGCCGAAACGGACGAACGCCTGCGCGCCGAGGGAGCCCATGAGGAACAAGTTCGTGGCGATGGACAGCGAGGGCAGCCACGGCATGAGCGGCACGCCCCACCGCCGGGGCGCGCGGGCCACCGGCACCAGCAGCTGGACGCCCAGCGTCGCCGCCGCCCATACCGGCACCAGCGCGGCGTATCCCGCCCACCGCTCCGGCGCCGCGCCCCAGCACGCCGCGATGCCCGCCGACGAGCCGACGATCGCCAGCAAGAACGCCACGAGCCGCCGCCCGTGCGCCCGGCTCGTCACGCCCCGCGCGTGGTACCGGCGGACGAGGAGCGCGACGGCCATCATGACGAAGATGAAGAGCGTGCTGATGGAGAGGAGGCTGGCGAGCACGTCGAGGCTGGAGATGAGCGCGACGCAGGCGCTGGCGGCGGTGATGAGCGTGGTGGCGTGCACGGGCGTGCCGGTCCTCGGGTGCACCAGCGCGAACACCGGCGGGATGATGTGGCTCCGGGCGATGTGCGTCGCGTACCGCGCGTTCCCCAGCGCCCCCACCAGCAGCACCGTCGTCATCCCCTTGAGCGCGCCCACCGCCACCACGTACTTCATCCACCGCATCCCCACCGCGCCGAACGCCACCGAGAAGGCCGCGCTCCGGTCGATCGCCGTGTACGGCTGCATCATGCTCAGCACCAGCGCCATCGTGCAGTAGATGGCCGTGATCACCGACATGGACCCGATCAGCCCCACCGGGATGTCCCTCGACGGGTTATTGGTCTCCTCCGCCATGTTGGCGATGCTGTCGAAGCCCCCGTACGCGAAGTACACCACCGCCGCCGCCCGGAACACGCCCGGCACGCCGTACGGCACGAACGGGGTCAGGTTGCTCGGCTTCGCGTGCAGGAACCCGGCCACGATGATGAACGCTAACACCAGCAGGTGCACCGCCGATGCCACCCAGTTCACCCGGGAGCTGCCCTTGGTGCTCAGCATGGCCATGGTCGCGGTGGCCACGATCACCGCGGAAGCGATCGGGTCCAGCTCGTCGTACCCTTCGGCGACCCACGGCGCGCGCACCCGGAACGCGCTGGCCGGCCTGTTGAAGAGCGACGCCAGGTACGACGTCCAGGCGCGCGCCACCGCGGCCGTGCCGATGACGCTCTCGAGGATGAGGTTCGCGGCGGCGACGAAGGCCGCGACGTCGCCGAGCTCGACGCGGAGGTACGCGAAGGAGCCTCCCGCCACGGGGATCTCGACGGCGAACTCGGCGTAGCAGAACACGGAGAGCATGGCGGAGACGCCGGCCACCACGTAGGAGACCACGACGGCGGGGCCCGCGTGGTCGCGGGACTCCAGGCCGGTGAGCACGAAGATGCCGGCGCCGAGGTGGCAGCCGAAGCCGAGCCACGTGAGGTCCCACCAGGTGAGGCAGCGGCGCATCTCGTTCTCGCTCCGGCGGCGCATGTCGCCGAGCTCCGCGGCGTCGGTGGAGCGGCCGGCGATGAGGCGGTCCATGAGCCGTGAAGGCGTCGCGGCCAGCGCACCGCGGTACGCGACCCAGCTCGCGAACGACGGCTCCGGGAAGAAGTCCTCCTTGCTCCACCGCCAGTAACCCCTCGCCGCAGCCGCTGGCTTCGGCGCATGGCCTTCTTGCCGCGCTTCCACGGGCTCCATGGCCAGGAGATTTCAGTCAAGCAGAGCACGGGTTTACTGCAGAGCGCGGCATTGTTTGTCATTGCAGGAACGAGTTGCTAGAGACCATGACAGCTGCGAGAGGTGACAGAACAGACCCGTCGTCTTCTACCTTTGTCGCAACCTCGCCATAGTTGTGGACTTCCAGTCCATACCTTATCTATCTTGTCTCCATGACTCACACATCAAACAGGAATTTTGCTCTGACGATTACAAAGCAATACCAGGATGTGGACACAAGTGCATACAGTGGAGAAAAAATGATGATAATACATGCACTCATCAATCATCACACTAAGTAACCTGTGTACTTGCAGTTCTGTGTTCATCTGAGGGGAACACTTTGATTCGTGAAAAGAAAATGGAACACTTCCTTCACCAGATTCATGTAGAACCGCCGGAAAATTAAAAATGGAGTCCTGGGGCACTAGCACAATCGGCCAAAACCAAATCAGAAACAAAATCACACATGTACATATTGTAAAATTATGTGTTTCCAAGAAAACGAAAAGATACATTCAAAATCATCGCCTCCAAATCCATCACTCGCAGGTTGAAAAGTTATGGAAGGTATCTCCACAAAAATTGATCATCTTCCCAGAAACACACACGCCACGGCAAAGCTCATGGTGTATGTTCAAGGTACCAACCTGATGAACTAATAACATCTTACCAAGATGTTGGCACTTGCCAGGGAAGGCAATGAAATCCTCTGCCGCTCACATGCATACAACTACTACCCCTATAAAAATATCACTCGTCTGCCCCAATCCTTTGATGCTTATCCATCATAACGGCTTTAAATAGTTATATAATTACCCATATGATATTCAAGTATGCAACCACAACCACTGAAGACAAACAATGGAGGAGACATGTTAAGTGAACTGAGATCATGTTCCTTGGCTTCTCGATGTCCGCTGAAAGAAAGACATGCTAATGATGCAAAAACTAGCGTCGCTGGTTAGGTTTCAGGCCATTATATTTCAACAAATTTTTAATTTTTTGTTCCGGTAGATTACTGGGATTCAGTTACGCAAATCTATCCAAGGAGATTTCAAAAAATACAGAGCACTTCCTAATAATATATCAGAAAAAAATCCAAACGGAAATCAAGCTAAAAAAATATTATTCCAGAACCAAATAGAAGTGCCAAGAAATGCTCACACAATCAGTACAGTTGATGACCTAAAAGAGTAGTGTGCCTGGCAAATGCAAGCATTTGTCACGAAGGTTAACCAATGAGGTTCCAAAGCATTACATGGCTCAGATATATGATTTCAGTGACCATTACTGTTTGAAAATGGCATAATAACTTGAAAGTCTCAAGTATCATAAAAAACAGTTTGTAAAGCTGTTAAAAATGCAGCATGTCTACTCTCCTTGCATCTTTATCATACTTATCATTATAACTACACCACGAATTTTGGTGGAAAGCTCAGATGCTACTCTAATTTACTGGAACGAAACACATAACCAAGTACTCCCTCTGCCTATAAATAGATGTCTGAGGTTTTTCTAAATCTGGATGTATCTAGACACTAAAGAGCGTCTTGATAAATCCAAATTTAGACAAATCTCAGACGTCTATTTATAGACAGAGTTAGTACTAGAGATGCATTCATTGATTCATAGGCCCCCAAAGAACTACACTTGCACGTTACAACATTTGCCTAAGCTTTGAACTCTGAAAATATAGGTTTTCACTGAATTTATACAATGCAGCATCCAATTGTTTGGTTTCCTTATGTCTGAACTAAAATTGCAAAAAGTCTACAAAGGTACTCTAAGAAGACGAGCTTTTGATAAATATGAAGCAAGAAGCTACACCACTCAGGTATTATACTGATTTTTTTGAAAGTTAGTTTCCACGTTTTGGCTTCGAATGCTTAATTACAACCAACCTTGCTTGAAAGATAGATGTGAGAACCTTGCAAACTAACATGTAGTGATCACAGCACAACACTGTCATAGGACAACAAAATCCTACTACGGAGTAGTACACAACAATAGTGAAGAACAGAAATTGCATGATAATCTTGCGACATAACTGCATAATAATCGTCACATTACACTGCCTGCCAGTTAGACTTAGAGATGCACTACCACTGCAATCATACGGCCTCCCCCACTACAACAATCCTACTACCGTGATACTAGAACGAAGCAGCTCAATTCATAAGCTCAGGGGAGGCCCATAAACGATCTTACAAATCTTATTACGCGGTACTTACAACAGCATCAAGGACAGACACAGACCGACAGATTCTTCTTAAGTTTAGGATGATACATTACTGCTGGGGTACATAGTAGTAGGATGCCATGTCGGTGGCGGGCATACCGGGGGCAGGGCGGGGGATCCCGGCAGCCACCGCGGCCGCAGCCGCAGCGGCGGCCGCGTCGGCATCCTTTGTGTCCTCGCGAGGCACGATGTCTACGAGGAAGTCGAAGACCTCGGTGCGCGCGATGGCGGCCGCAATGTCGGACTTCTGGAGCGTGCGGCGCTTGTTCTCCTCGGCGTGCGCCCAGCCGCGGTGGGTGAGCTCGAGGATGAACATCTCGCAGGCGCGGGCGAAGACGACGGGGGCCTCGGCGGCGATCATGCGGACGTCCTCGTCGGCCTTCATGATCTTCTTGATTCGGGCGAGCGGGAGGTTGTGGTTCTTGAAGTCGGTGGTGGCCTCGATCTCGCGGTACTGATCCGCCCAGAACACCTGGAGCTGCTGCTGCTGCTGCGCCAGGGCCTGCTGGGCCGCGGCGGCGGCGGGCGCAGCGTAGAGCTGCGGGTTGTAGGCGGCCGCAGCGGCGCCGGGAGGGGGAGGGTACGCCCCCGGCGGGTAGCCGACGGGCGCGCCCAGGACGGGGGGCGGCGGTGGGGTGCTGGATTTGGTGGGATCCATGGATTCGGCGAGCTAGGGTTGTGGGTAGGAGGCAGAAGGGGATTGGGGGAGGAAGCAAGGAAGGGGATGACGCTTTTCAGCTGGTGCTGCAGCTGGAGTACTACTACTATTATCTTTCTCCCGAGAAATGGCCTAGAAGAAATAGGAGTGTAGTCTTCCGTAGTACTCACACTATACACGTGCAAGAAACATAGTTTCCATTTTAAAGATAATAATTAAAAAAATCAATTCAGTTCCTAGGCATATGTCCCGCCACCTAAATAACATATTTTTAATTGTCAAAAATTCCAACAAAGAATTTCGCATGTACGTCTTTATCGTGTTATTAACTAAGCAGATGCTAATGGAGTAGCTTACGGATGGTGGTTGACGATGACGACTAGGCCCGGTTCTGAGGGAGTGAAATCGGTGTGGCTGCACGGGGCTCCAAGTATTCTAGGGTACCATTGTGACTTATATGGCAGTATGTATACCATGAGCTAAACCGGGTTATCGAACAATCATCGGTAGAAATTTTGGGGCCGGCGTGAGGTTTAACTCACCACGGCTCATGTACATTGCTCTTATCTGATCGCCTAGCCCCGTCACTCACGAGCGGTAGCTGCATGCAACTATGTGAGCATTAATTAGCTTGGTTAAACGCTTCCTCCATCTAGTAGTATCATTTCTTCATACTCATAATATCTACACTCCAGAATAGAGAGGTCACCGTTGTATATTTCATCTGCCACACTAACCCCTCACAAATAGCCAAATAGAGTATGAGGAGATATAAGGTTGACCAAGACTAAGTATGAAGATTGAACTCAAGTTGGTCAATTCATGAAGCATAAAGAATGTACCACATTGAATTATGTGATCTTGTGGTATTGTAAACCTTGTCAATTATGCTTTGTGAACTAACCATCATATATGTGTGTTTGTGTTGTCTATATAGGTTAGGTATCTTTCCATGGGTATCCATGAGGAGTAAGATCTCATATAGCCCATGAGAGAATCACATCAAGTGGTGATCGTCATCAAGGATGAGAAGGGCAAGTTCAAGATGAGCATTTCAAGAAGATCATATGCTTGAAGCTTGCCATCCATTTTATGATGATGGATATATGAAGATGTGCCTCAATGAAATTATACCATAGTGGTGTATGAGGAAGCAATTGCGAGCCTTCACGAACCAACGTGATCAAGTGATGCATTCGACTTGAATGGAGTTTGAAGCATCATCATCAAGATCAAGCGGGATACGCAAGCCAAAGGTATGGCTTTTCTAGGTTTTTCTTTAACCGGTCTCAAGGTGGTTGTTGGGGACCGGGTTATAGGATAGATAGCCACATTATCAAGAGGGACTCTCGGTTGGGTAACTTGATCACATCATCTTAGGAAGCTCAATTCTTTGCATATTTTGCATTCCTTAATTCTTGTTGCTTCTTGGTGTTTCTCTGTCTGACGTTCTTGAGCTTGTTTCTAGCTCTTTAACAAGCCCAAGTTTATCGAAAACGGAATTCATATGAATTTTCTATTGCTTTTTTGAGTTTGGAAGTTTTATCGGTTTGTCTTTTTGGAACCTTTCATCTTGATGTTCTTACTCTGTGGTTGTAATATGATGGTTCTACACATAAAGTTTTAGATCTCATTCTTGTGATTCTAATGAGCCCAAGCTCATCGAAATCGAATCCGAATGCAAAAGTATTGGTATCTTTCGTACGGAGTTTCTATTGTTTTATATGGGTGGTCATAGCCGTCGTGGCCCCCACATTGGGGATCTCGGCGTCAGGACACGCAACGGTGCCGTCAACGAACCTGTAGATGAGATTGATCTATAAGATTGGAACGACCTGAGTGCGCGG
Source organism: Lolium rigidum (assembly GCF_022539505.1). Lineage (NCBI taxonomy): Eukaryota > Viridiplantae > Streptophyta > Magnoliopsida > Poales > Poaceae > Lolium > Lolium rigidum. The sequence goes on along the minus strand of NC_061512.1, from coordinate 224,765,646 downwards.
GTAGAGGTAGTTCTCTGTGGTGAGGCGAATAGTGATCTGATTCGCAAGGGTAATCGACGAGGTAGGGATGCGAGCCGCCATTGACCTCCCACTCATGGATGAGCCGACGATGTTGGATCCGGAGCCGCTGGAGAGGGGGGAGGAGGCGGTTGCGTTGGGCGCCATGGCGAGCGTGGCGTAGGAACTGGCGGTGCTCTGTGGTGTGCTCGGGGATGGTCAGATCGATCGGGTAGGCCGAAGCGGGGTAGGATGGCGGCGGATCACCTATGCTTTGATACCATGTGATAAGGTAGGGTTTGGTAGGGTATTACACTCCACCAAATAGATCTGGCCTCTCTATTATATAATGGTATACATGTACATGTACATGTGTAGGTTATACATAGGTACATACATCTATCTAATACATAATCTATGAGGATGTTCAACATGCGCAAGCAGATTAGATGAATCAAGATTATAGTGCATGCCATCTATTATCGTAACTCTCGGAGCCTAAGCTTAGGCGATTAGGGTTTCCTGGACCCGTGGAGGCACTCGTTTATTCGATTGGGCGAGGCACCTGAAACCTGTGGGCAGGACATGGATCCGATGATAGGTGTGAAGGAGAAGGGCAAGGAGGCTCTGTCACCCAGAGCGGCCCTGGCAAAGTTGGAGAAACAACTGGGAAAGCTATATATTACCGAGGAAGAGGCCACGCCTCTTCTTGTTGATGATCGTGAAGAGGTGGAGCAGCGGAAGTGGATGGTGGCGGGGAAGGTCTTGCACTGGAACATATTCCATATCCAAATCATTGCCAATGCGCTGCGACCTTCCTGGGGAAACATGCGAGGTTTGCTTTTCCGATCTGTGGGGAAGAACATATTTGTGGCCGAGTTTGCTATGTAGCGGGATCGCAATCGTGCATGGGCTGGCTCGCCATGGCACGTTAGCAAGAATGTTTTGGTCTTGTCTGAATTTGAGGACTGCAAGAAGCCATGAGAACTGAAGTTTGAGCGGCTGATACGCGTACAACACGCGTCCGTTGGGAACCCCAAGAGGAAGGTGTGATGCGTACAACGGCAAGTTTTCCCTCAGTATGAAACCAAGGTTTATCAAACCAGTAGGAGCCAAGAAGCACGTTGAAGGTTGATGGCGGCGAGATGTAGTGCGGCGCAACACCAGGGATTCCGGCGCCAACGTGGAACCTGCACAACACAACCCAAGTACTTTGCCCCAACGAAACAGTGAGGTTGTCAATCTCACCGGCTTGCTGTAACAAAGGATTAGATGTATAGTGTGGATGATGATTGTTTACAGAGAACAGTAGAACAATTGCAATAGATTGTATTTCAGATGTAAAGAATGGACCGGGGTCCACAGTTCACTAGAGGTGTCTCTCCCATAAGATAAATAGCATGTTGGGTGAACAAATTACAGTTGGGCAATTGACAAATAGAGAGGGCATGACCATGCACATACATGATATGATGAGTATAGTGAGATTTAATTGGGCATTACGACAAAGTACATAGACCGCTATCCAGCATGCATCTATGCCTAAAAAGTCCACCTTCGAGTTATCATCCGAACCCCTTCCAGTATTAAGTTGCAAACAACATGACAATTGCATTAAGTATGGTGCATAATGTAATCAATAACTACATCCTCGGACATAGCATCAATGTTTTATCCCTAGTGGCAACAAGACATCCATAATCTTAGAGGTTTCTCTCACTCCCCCAGATTCACGGAGACATGAACCCACTATCGAGCATAAATACTCCCTCTTGGAGTTAAGAGTAAAAACTTGGCCAGAGCCTCTACTAATAACGGAGAGCATGCAAGATCATAAACAACACATAGATATAAATTGATAGTCAACATAACATAGTATTCTCTATCCATCGGATCCCAACAAACACAACATATAGCATTACAGATAGATGATCTTGATCATGTTCGGCAGCTCACAAGATCCGACAATGAAGCACATAAGGAGAAGACAACCATCTAGCTACTGCTATGGACCCATAGTCCAGGGGTAGACTACTCACTCATCACTCCGGAGGCGACCATGGCGGTGTAGAGTCCTCCGGGAGATGAATCCCCTCTCCGGCAGAGGTGCCGGAGGCGATCTCCTGAATCCCCGAGATGGGATTGGCGGCGGCGGCGTCTCCGGAAGGTTTTCCGTATCGTGGCTCTCGGTACTAGGGGTTTCGCGACGAAGGCTATTTGTAGGCGGAAGGGCAGGTCAAGGGGCGTCACGAGGGGCCCACACAGTAGGTCGGCGCGGCCAAGGCTTGGGCCGCGCCGGCCTAGTGTTTGGCCACCTCGTGGCCCCACTTCGTTAGCTCTCCGGTCTTCTGGAAGCTTCGTGTAAAAATAGGCCCCTGGGCGTTGATTTCGTTCAATTCCGAGAATATTTCCTTACTAGGATTTCTGAAACCAAAAACAGCAGAAAACAAGAATCGGCTCTTCGGCATCTCGTTAATAGGTTAGTGCCGGAAAATGCATAAATATGACATAAAGTATGCATAAAACATGTAGATATCATCAATAATGTGGCATGGAACATAAGAAATTATCGATACGTCGGAGACGTATCAGCATCCCCAAGCTTAGTTTCTGCTCGTCCCGAGCAGGTAAACGATAACAAAGATAATTTCTAGAGTGACATGCCATCATAACCTTGATCATACTATTGTAAGCACATGTAATGAATGCAGCGATCCAAACAATGTAAATGACATGAGTAAACAAATGAATCATATAGCAAAGACTTTTCATGAATAGTACTTCAAGACAAGCATCAATAAGTCTTGCATAAGAGTTAACTCATAAAGCAATAATTCAAAGTAGAGGTATTGAAGCAACACAAAGGAAGATGAAGTTTCAGCGGTTGCTTTCAACTTATAACATGTATATCTCATGGATAATTGTCAATGCAATGTAATATAACAAGTGCAATATGCAAGTATGTAGGAATCAATGCACAGTTCACAGAAGTGTTTGCTTCTTGAGATGGAGAGAGATAGGCGAACTGACTCAACATAAAAAGTAAAAGAAAGGTCCTTCAAAGAGGAAAGCATCGATTGCTATATTTGTGCTAGAGCTTTGATTTTGAAAACAAGAAACAATTTTGTCAACGGTAGTAATAAAGCATATGTGTTATGTAAATTATATCTTACAAGTTGCAAGCCTCATGCATAGTATACTAATAGTGCCCGCACCTTGTCCTAATTAGCTCGGATTACCTAGATTATCATCGCAATGCACATGTTTTAACCAAGTGTCACAAAGGGGTACCTCTATGCCGCCTGTACAAAGGTCTAAGGAGAAAGCTCGCATCGGATTTCTCGCTATTGATTATTCTCAACTTAGACATCCATACTGGGACAACATAGACAACGAGATAATGGACTCCTCTTTTATGCATAAGCATGTAGCAACAATTAATTTTCTCATATGAGATTGAGGATATTTGTCCAAAACTCGAAACTTCCACCATGGATCATGGCTTTAGTTAGCGGCCCAATGTTCTTCTCTAACATTATGCAATGCTCTAATCATTTTGGTGGTAAATCTCCCTTACTTCAGACAAGACGAACATGCATAGCAACTCACATGATATTCAACAAAGAGTAGTTGATGGCGTCCCCAGGAACATGGTTATCGCACAACAAGCAACTTAATAAGAGATAAAGTGCATAAGTACATATTCAATACCACAATAGTTTTTAGGCTATTTGTCCCATGAGCTATATATTGTAAAGGTAGAGAATAGAAATTTAAAGGTAGCACTCAAGCAATTTACTTTGGAATGGCGGAAAAATACCATGTAGTAGGTAGGTATGGTGGACACAAATGGCATAGTGGTTGGCTCAAGGATTTGGATGCATGAGAAGTATTCCCTCTCGATACAAGGTTTAGGCTAGCAAGGCTATTTGAAACAAACACAAGGATGAACCGGTGCAGCAAAACTCACATAAAAGACATATTGTAAACATTATAAGACTCTACACCGTCTTCCTTGTTGTTCAATCTCAATACTAGAAATTATCTAGACCTTAGAGAGACCAATTATGCAAACCAAATTTTAGCATGCTCTATGTATTTCTTCATTAATGGGTGCAAAGTATATGATGCAAGAGCTTAAACATGAGCACAACAATTGCCAAGTATCACATTATCCAAGACATTATAGCAAATTACTACATGTATCATTTTCCAATTCCAACCATATAACAATTTAACGAAGAAGAAACTTTCGCCATGAATATTATGAGTAAAGACTAAGTACATATTGTCCATATGCAACAGCGGAGCGTGTCTCTCTCCCACACAATGAATGCTAGGATCCATTTTATTCAAACAAAACAAAAACAAACCGACGCTCCAAGCAAAGCACATAAGATGTGATGGAATAAAAATATAGTTTCAGTGGAGGAACCTGATAATGTTGTCGATGAAGAAGGGGATGCCCTGGGCATCCCCAAGCTTAGACGCTTGTGTCTTCTTGATATATGCAGGGGTGAACCACCGGGGCATCCCCAAGCTTAGAGCTTTCACTCTCCTTGATCATGTTGTATCATCTCCCTCTCTTGATCCTTGAAAACTTCCTCCACACCAAACTCAAAACAACTCATTAGAGGGTTAGTGCACAATCAAAATTTACATGTTCAGAGGTGACATAATCATTCTTAACACTTCTGGACATTGCACAAAGCTACTGAAAGTCAATGGAATCGAAATATCCATCGAACATATCAAAACAGGCAATGCGAAATAAAAGGCAGAATCTGTCAAAACAGAACAGTTCGTAAAGACGAATTTTATTGAGGCACCAGACTTGCTCAAATGAAAATGCTCAAATTAAATTAAAGTTGCGTACATATCTGAGGATCACTCACGTAAATTGGCATAATTTTCTGAGTTACCTACAGAGAATTTGGCCCAGATTCGTGACAGCAAAGAAATCTGTTTCTGCGCAGTAATCCAAATCTAGTATGAACCTTACTATCAACGACTTTACTTGGCACAACAATGCACAAAACTAAGATAAGGAGAGGTTGCTACAGTAGTAAACAACTTCCAAGACTCAAATATAAAATAAAGGTACTATAGTAAAAACATGGGTTGTCTCCCATAAGCGCTTTTCTTTACCGCCTTTCAGCTAGGCGCAGAAAGTGTGTATCAAGTGTTATCGAGAGACGAAGTGTCAACATCATAATTTGTTCTAATAATAGAATCAAAAGGTAACTTCATTCTTTTTCTAGGGAAGTGTTCCATACCTTTCTTGAGAGGAAATTGATATTTAATATTACCTTCCTTCATATCAATGATAGCACCAATGAGTTCAAAGAAAAGGTCTTCCCAATATAATGGGACAAGATGCATTGCATTCAATATCCAAGACAACAAAATCAACGGGGACAAGGTTATTGTTAACGGTAATGCGAACATTATCAACTTTCCCCAAAGGTTTCTTTGTAGAATGATCAGCAAGATTAACATCCAAATAACAATTTTTCAATGGTGGCAAGTCAAGCATATTATAGATTTTCTTAGGCATAACGGAAATACTTGCACCAAGATCACACAAAGCATTACAATCAAAGTCATTGACCTTCATCTTAATGATGGGCTCCCAACCATCCTCTAGCTTCCTAGGAATAGAAGCTTCGCGTTCTAGTTTCTCTTCTCTAGCTTTTATGAGAGCATTTGTAATATGTTTCGTGAAAGCCAAATTTATAGCACTAGCATTAGGACTCTTAGCAAGTTTTTGTAAGAACTTTATAACTTCAGAGATGTGACAATCATCAAAATCCAAACCATTATAATCTAAAGCAATGGGATCATCATCCCCAATGTTGGAAAAAATTTCAGCAGCTTTTATCACAGTGCGTTTCAGCAGTTTTAGCAGTTTCAGGCAGTTTTTCGCGCTTTGCATTAGAAGTGGAAACATTGCTAACACCAATTCTTTTACCATTATTAGTAGGAGGTGCAGCAACATGTGTATCATTAGCATTGCTAGTGGTGGTAATAGTCCAAACCTTAGCTATATTATCTTCTTTCTCATTTTCTTCTTTTTCCCACCTAGCATGCAATTCGGCCATCAATCTTATATTCTCATTAATTCTAACTTGGATGGCATTTGCTGTAGTAACAATCTTATTATTATGATTTTCATGAGGCATAACTTTCGATTTCAAAAGATCAACATCAGTGACAAGACTATCGACTTTAGAAGCAAGTATATCAATTTTCCCAAGCTTTTCTTCAACAGATTTGTTAAAAACAGTTTGTGTACTAATAAATTCTTTAATCATGGCTTCAAGTCCAGGGGGTGAATTCCTATTATTGTTGTAAGAATTCCCATAAGAATTATCATAGCCGTTGCCATTATTATAAGGATATGGCCTATAGTTGTTACTAGAATTGTTCCGATAAGCATTGTTGTTGAAATTATTATTTTCAATGTAGTTTACATCAACATGTTCTTCTTGAGCAACCAATGAAGCTAACGGAAAATTATTAGGATCAACATTAGTCCTATCATTCACAAGTATAGACATAATAGCATCAATCTTATCACTCAAGGAAGAGGTTTCTTCGACAGAATTTACCTTCTTACCTTGTGGAGCTCTTTCCGTGTGCCATTCAGAGTAATTAATCATCATATTATCAAGAAGCTTTGTTGCTTCACCAAGAGTGATGGACATAAAGGTACCTCCAGCAGCTGAATCCAATAGGTTCCGTGAAGAGAAATTCAGTCCTGCATAAAAGGTTTGGATGATCATCCAAGTAGTCAGTCCATGGGTTGGGCAATTTTTAACCAAAGATTTCATTCTTTCCCATGCTTGTGCAACATGCTCATTATCCAATTGTTTAAAATTCATTATGCTACTCCTCAAAGATATAATTTTAGCAGGGGGATAATATCTACCAATAAAAGCATCCTTGCATTTAGTCCATGAATCAATACTATTCTTAGGCAGAGATAGCAACCAATCTTTAGCTCTTCCTCTTAGTGAGAAAGGGAACAATTTTAATTTTATTATGTCACCATCTACATCCTTATACTTTTGCATTTCACAAAGTTCAACAAAGTTATTGAGATGGGCAGCAGCATCATCATAACTAACACCAGAAAATTGCTCTCTCATAACAAGATTCAGTAAAGCAGGTTTAATTTCAAAAAATTCTGCTGTAGTAGCAGGTGGAGCAATAGGTGTGCATAAGAAATCATTATTATTTGTGGTTGTGAAGTCACACAACTTAGTATTTTCAGGAGTACCCATTTTAGCAATAGTAAATAAAGCAAACTAGATAAAGTAAATGCAAGTAACTATTTTTTTTTGTGTTTTTGATATAGAGTGCAAGATAGTAAATAAAGTAAAACTAGCAACTAATTTTTTTCGTATTTTGATATAGTGCAGCAAACAAAGTAGTAAATAAAATAAAGCAAGACAAAAACAAAGTAAAGAAATTGGATTGTGGAGACTCCCCTTGCAGCGTGTCTTGATCTCCCCGGCAACGGCGCCAGAAAATCTACTTACTGGTGTGTAGTTGACGTGGGAGTTAGAAATCTCTGTGGTGTAATTTTCCTTCACGTCCCCGGCAACGGCGCCAGAAAATCTGCTTGATACGTGTACAGCACGCGTCCGTTGGGAACCCCAAGAGGAAGGTGTGATGCGTACAGCGGCAAGTTTTCCCTCAGTATGAAACCAAGATTTATCAAACCAGTAGGAGCCAAGAAGCACGTTGAAGGTTGATGGCGGCGAGATGTAGTGCGGCGCAACACCAGGGATTCCGGCGCCAACGTGGAACCTGCACAACACAACCCAAGTACTTTTCCCCAACGAAACAGTGAGGTTGTCAATCTCACCGGCTTGCTCGTAACAAAGGATTAGATGTATAGTGTGGATGATGATTGTTTGCAGAGAACAGTAGAACAATTGCAGTAGATTGTATTTCGGATGTAAAGAATGGACCGGGGTCCACAGTTCACTAGAGGTGTCTCTCCCATAAGATAAATAGCATGTTGGGTGAACAAATTACAGCTTGGGCAATTGACAAATAGAGAGGGCATGACCATGCACATACATGATATGATGAGTATAGTGAGATTTAATTGGGCATTACGACAAAGTACATAGACCGCTATCCAAGCATGCATCTATGCCTAAAAAGTCCACCTTCGAGGTTATCATCCGAACCCCTTCCAGTATTAAGTTGCAAACAACAGACAATTGCATTAAGTATGGTGCGTAATGTAATCAATAACTACATCCTCGGACATAGCATCAATGTTTTATCCCTAGTGGCAACAAGCACATCCATAATCTTAGAGGTTTCTCTCACTCCCCGCATTCACGGAGACATGAACCCACTATCGAGCATAAATACTCCCTCTTGGAGTTAAGAGTAAAAACTTGGCCGAGCCTCTACTAATAACGGAGAGCATGCAAGATCATAAACAACACATAGATATAAATTGATAATCAACATAACATAGTATTCTCTATCCATCGGATCCCAACAAACACAACATATAGCATTACAGATAGATGATCTTGATCATTTTCGGCAGCTCACAAGATCCGACAATGAAGCACATAAGGAGAAGACAACCATCTAGCTACTGCTATGGACCCATAGTCCAGGGGTAGACTACTCACTCATCACTCTGGAGGCGACCATGGCGGTGTAGAGTCCTCCGGGAGATGAATCCCCTCTCCGGCAGGTGCCGGAGGCGATTTCCTGAATCCCCCGAGATGGGATTGGCGGCGGCGGCGTCTCTGGAAGGTTTTCCGTATCGTGGCTCTCGGTACTGGGGGTTTCGCGACGAAGGCTATTTGTAGGCGGAAGGGCAGGTCAAGGGGCATCACGAGGGGCCCACACAGTAGGTCGGCGCGGCCAAGGCTTGGGCCGCGCCGGCCTAGTGTTTGGCCACCTCGTGGCCCCACTTCGTTAGCTCTCCGGTCTTCTGGAAGCTTCGTGTAAAAATAGGCCCCTGGGCGTTGATTTCGTCCAATTCCGAGAATATTTCCTTACTAGGATTTCTGAAACCAAAAACAAGCAGAAAACAAGAATCGGCTCTTCGGCATCTCGTTAATAGGTTAGTGCCGGAAAATGCATAAATATGACATAAAGTATGCATAAAACATGTAGATATCATCAATAATGTGGCATGGAACATAAGAAATTATCGATACGTCGGAGACGTATCAGCGGCTATCTCTCTCGGCTAGGTTCATAAATTTTTCTTTTAATCTAAGGCTGAAGAAGTTGTGGTTACCAACTGCAAAACAGATTGACAAGGGTGCGAAGGAGGTACTTTTTGATCATGTTGGTGGTTATTCAAGGGCAAGAGTTAGAGTTGATGTTTGATGTCCTCTAAGATGGTGGATTTTGATTGATTTGGTCAGGCGACAATGTGTTGATATATACAAGATCCAGTATGAACAATTGTCGCACTTTTGCTTCTCCTGTGGACACTAGAATATGCTGATCTCATATGTCCTACTACTGGAACTAAGGGACCTAATTGTGAGCATCCATTTGGGGAAGATCTCAGGCACAGGCCGGATAAGTGGAGGAAGTCAAGCTATAGTATGGCTCAATGGATGAGTTTTTCCCGCAGTGGCAAGACTGAGACTCGGAACTCAAGCATAGCTGGTAATACGAGTTCTGAAGCGACATTCCCTTTAAAGAGCAACATGAACAAGCGTAAGCCGGGGACGCAAAATCGAGTCCACGGAAAGGTTGAGGAACCTCTTCTTAACAATGTCGCGGCGTCTGAACTGCCCGCGAATAACGTTATGGTCTTGTATGACAACCCAGTTACAGATTCGCCTCGGGTGATTACTGATGTGGGGGATGATGCTCATGATCCCAAAAGGAAAAAACCTACACCAACAAACTCGGCAGGCTGCGATGCAGCCCTACCCAGGTCAATGAGTTGTGCGAGTTTAAACTGCCAAGGGCTTGGGAGCCATCAGGTAGTTTGTGAGCTTCGTTTTATAACGAAGCAAGAAGGTCATGAGTCTCCTTTGTAATGGAGACAAATATTAGTGCAAAGAGGCACCAAGTACAAGGAAGAAGATGGGGCAAGGGGCCGCTGCCCCTAAGGACAGCTACCACCCATAGGGAGCCGCCGGTGATGCCTCCTCTCCACGCAGGCGCTGGCAGTACATGAATCTTCATCGCCACCTCCACCTTAGGCTGCACCTCTTCATCACCATGCATAGAACCTCTCCATCATATCCCTACCGCAATCTCTAGGCAAAAATGATGTGTATTGCAATCTATCATTTTCCCGTTATCTATTGTTTTTCTATGTCTCTGTTTGAGTAGTGACTTGTTCCTGGAAATTGTGAGATAATTTGTTTATGGTTGCATATAAGTATTTGTTATCTTCTATGATGATCTCTTGTACTAATATATGAGTGCACACATATGTTGGAGAATACATAACGTTGTCACCATTGCATGATGATAGGAGGAGGGACAACTGGAGCTTGACAGAAACCATGTCCCAATTCTTAGATTCATGTTATATTAATTCATGGTTAATCAAAAGGGGGATATAACTGTGAGAACCTTTAAACTTATAGCGGTGGTTGGACTTTGTGTCTTAATAATTCCATTGTTTGCTCTTAACTAGCCTTGGGATCAATCACTAGGGGTGTATTTGCTCATATCTATGGCTACACCTATCTATGATTCCTCGCTATAAGAAACACTAAAAAGACTATACTGGGCCTCACTAATGACAACCACACAAATGAATAGAAATTTGCCAGAACACTTAATCCCTTGAGTTACTTCATCTTACTCCACTTCACCTCACTTTACTTGTCTTGCATTAGTTTTACTTCTTGCATTTTATTTTCAGCACTTATAGTTTTATAGTAGAAACCTCTTCACATATACACACATTATAGATCCTAGCTTTGCATAGAAGACCATATAAGTGGGTTATATGGCTTCATAGAATAGATAGTTTACCTTCAACTCCTCGTAGGTTCGATACTCAAATACTTATCAAGATTCTTTTCTAGCGTCGTTGTTGTGGGGAGCGTAGCGCTAGACTTCTATTTTTGCTTGCATTGCTAGTTTGCTTTCAGTACCTTGCATGTAAAATTAAAACCACAAAAAGGTAGATAATGGAAGATGCTCTGGAGACTTCTCGTAAGTCTCACAAATATATGAAGAATATGCTATACAAATATGTTAAAATCTTGCATATTCCTCTTGGTACTAATTATTTGAATGCAAGAAATCATGTTGAGAGTGCCAAGAAAGAACAAAAGAAGAAGGATGATAAAAGCATAAGCTTGGGGATGCCCATGCAAATTCAAGAAGAGGATAAAGAAGATCAAGTGGAGGGAGAATGGAGTAGCTACCTATCTCCAACTCCCAACAATGGTAACACAGAAATTCCTATGAACACCCCTTCTTATACTATTGATGATGATACTCTATGTAATATAAGTTTGTCTAATATTTGGGATGATCATGATGATGTAAAAGAAATAGATGATACCGTAAGCTCATTAGATGCTTTGTATTTATGTGCTGATTCTATTCACAACTATGGTGTTGAGTCTACTTTTGATGCTTGAAAATATTATGAAAGAGGAAGAGATAAGAGCTCTCTTTATGTTTCCATGTTATTTAAAATGCAAGCTACTGATCATTATATGCATTGGTTACCTCTAATTTGATGTTATTTATTCATATGTAAAATGCCAATGCATAGGAAGAGAGAGACTTAAAAGTTAATAGGTTCAAATTTTGTGGTTTGCTCAATATGCTTTCAAGTAAAACTTAGTTTGAGCACGCCTTTATGTCCTTATTAAATTGTCAAATAACTTTACATAAGTAATTAGCTTATAAGTTTTAATAAAAATAAAAGTTAACTATGGAAGAGTAAATGAGAAGAATGAGCAATGGAGAAGTTGGGGTCGACCTTGAGCATGTGTTGTTCATGCCAATGGAACTATTGCAATGTCTATATCATTAAAAATATTCCTACACTAAAACAAAATAAAAAAGTGTGTTTCATTTCTATATATGTTAGCTTCTTGAATAAAATAGTTTCCCAATAATTCCAATAGTTTCCATCTTGGTAGAAATCATCATATCATATGCTTGGAGAACTAACCATTTCGTAGGCATTGGAGTATCATGGAGATGAAAATATTTCTTTGTTTGAGATGAGTAACATGATATGACGAGGAAAAAAGTAGAGAACAATAAGTAGCAAGATCATAATTTTGGGGACGCCCATGCATCCCCACTTCTTTCAAATATCTCAAGTAAATCATTTCAAACTCATGTTCTAGTTTTATCTTCATGATCCCTTTTGAATATTTGCGGGGACCATGTTTTTATTTAACTTTGATTGTTTTTTGTTTTTACTATGCACTCTTGAAGTATCAAGAGAGATTATTTTAAGTTATCTCTCTTTTCATTTAAATAAAGTACAAATTTTTACCCATTTGGGTGTTTAAAGTTGTGAAACAAAATGAGATTTGCTGATTTATGCGTGCTACTTTTTAGTGCACGATTTTTATAATTTTTTTGACAAATCCTAAAATCTTTAAAAATTCACTAAAGTTTCAAATTTTCACCCTATATATGCACAAAAATTGGCTAAAATTTCTTACATGTCTAGGTAGTCAGTTTTTTTATGTTTTCATGTTGTTAAAAATCTTGACAGATTCTGCCCCCTAATGTTTAAACCATTATTTTACGTTTCAAAATGATTTTTCTTAAGTATTTTGATGTACTAGGAATAATTAGGACATTATTTAATCTCTGGTTCATAAATGAATAGTTTTTCTTTGAAGAAAATGGCAGCAAGCATGATATTTTTGTGCCACTAATGTCACCTCATAGAAAAGAAATGGGAGAAAATTTTGTGTTGAATTTTTTTCATAGGGAATAAAGGAACACCAAATAAATAGCTAAATAAGAATGGTGAAGACCATGAGCTTAGGGATGACCAAGGAACCCCATTGGACTTGCCTTTGAACTCTTGGTTTGCACACCCCTAAACCTTTTTTTAGCAACATAGAGTTATTGCAAAAATTTGGAGGGTCTTTTATGTTTGTTGTGTCTAGTTTTGCTTAGAAATAAATGATATCATCATAATAAATACTTTGCATACATATGAAAGAGCTATTGAAATAAATTATCCCATTCTTGAATACCTCAACGAAAATAAGTTGCATTCCATGAAAAGAAAAAAAAGGGATGAAAACAAAAGGCTGAAAGTCAAGTATGCAAGGGGAAGTGATATTAGATGTTTACTATCTTTGTGTTCTCCTCGCTATATATGATGCAAATGAGATACTATTGAGGAAAGTTACTTAGACTTGATTGAAAAATAGTAGCTTTGAGTAAAAGTCTATGCATCTTATTATGCTTGTTATTGCACACTTGGCACATATTCAATGATGAATAACTATATTCCTATGTGTATTTAAAATATGAAGGTTGATGTTTGTGTGACAATTGTGTGACAGTCCAATATTTTAAATGGTGAACCTCATCGTTGAATCATATGTAAGTCGGTTGATTGTATCTTTAGTTGACTAACCAACCTCCTTCTAACCTTTGAACCACTGAGCCACTATTTAGAAGAAGAAAATGGTAAAGGAAAAGAAAAAAAGCTTAAAGAATAAACCAATGAGCCACGTTTGACATGTTAATGGGTTTATGTCTCATTTTTTCCCATGATCACATATATCTAGGGTTCAAGAAGAAGGTGCTACTAGATCGGAAGCTTATAGTTGAGCTCGTTGATCGGTAGAAAAATGGCACACTGAGCCGGACTGATTTCTCCTCCTTTGTGAAGGCATCCCATAACAGCCGCATGGGTGCACCATCCAGGAGGCAGGTGATTCCTGGCAAACCTAAGGAAGAGGACTACTTTTATGCCAACCCTCAAGAGTGTTATTGTCTCTGAGTTCCAGGGTTTTTCGTTTTCTTTTACTACGAGAGATGCAAATAGGGCGGCACATGCTTGTGGTTGCATCACTCCCTCGATTGATACTTTAGATTCTTTGTTTGAAGTGATCCCTGGATTTCAGTCAGATATGTTATCGTCTATGAGAAATAAAAGCCTGGCGACGATCGTTAAAATCAAAGTTTGGTCGACTCACCTCTTCTCTCATCGCCGCTACTCCAAACGCCTTTGGGATTTAGTGAAGTGTTGGATTGGCATCCCCTCCATTCGCACCCATGAATGGACGGGCGATCTCACCATTATGGAATGGTGGGCGAAGGTGAAGGATGCAATGGCTAACCGGAAGGCTATGGCCTCCCTAACCATGCTCGTTACTTGGATCATATGGAAGGAGCGAAATGCTAGAGTTTTCAACCACAAGTGCCTGAGTTTTGTAATAACGGAAGACTAATTCTTTTGTTTTTATTTGGTCCAAAACTTTGTCTTGTTAAGACACTTTCTCCTTAATAATTAATGAATGGCCGTTTCAAAATAAAAAGAAATTGTTTGGTCGACTCATTCTTCGTTATTGATTTTGTCAGTCTTGTACACTGAACAAGTTTCTATTTCTCACCGGCAATCGGATAAGAGTGCAAGTTATGTAGTTGCCGGCCCTCAAAGACGGCAGATATAATTAAGCTGAATCGTCAGACGAAGATACATGGTTGAAAAATTAGACGAGGCACACACCTCTGGTTTCAGTCAATGGAGAGGTAGCAATTAACCACGGCTCAAAACATTGAAACAGAAGCTAGCCATCATACATACCGAACCCCAGATAAACCATTTCCTCTCCGTCCTCGTCGTACTCCTTCGGAGGTTCAGCGTCTTCCTGTGGCATCTCGGCGTAGCCACGGTCGGCGAGCTGGGCCTTGATGAACTCCTGCACCGCGCGCTTCCTGTCACGGAGCTCCCTGCAGTAGTACATGGCGTAGCGGTGCATGCTGCGCTGCTCATCCGTCATGTCGCCGTCGTCGTCGATTGGTAGCTCCGGGATCTTATAGTCTGTGTTCCAGGACAGTATGAAGTCCACGTGCTCCTGCGGGTACCTTGTCCTCGTCGTCTCTTCTTCCTGGCAGTGGCTGGTCTCCTCGGTGGCCAGCTCTGTGCAAGAACACTTGTTCCCCTTCAGTTCCTCCTCGTTGTGCACATGGCGGGCGGCCAGTTCTGTGCGGGGCCGCCGCTTGTTCCCGTTGGCCTCCTCCTCGTGATCATCGCCGGTGAGTTGTGTGCTGGGCCGCTTCTTTTTATGTTTCGCCTCCGCCGCTGGCGCCGCCTCTTGGGCGTTGAGACCGGCGGCCGCCATCTCCACGTCGATGTTCCCAAACTTTCTTTTCTCTCTAGCAATGGCAAGAAGCGGCGAGCCTGGGATTTGACGGCGTCCGGGCTAATCGGGGACGGCTATATAGATTCGGCCCGGCCAATCTTCCTCTCGGACTCGTAGTCGGACTGAAAACGGTGTTAGCTTCCTCGTAGGCTCGTAGCAGTCTCCTTGCGGACTACACCCAGCCAATATTTTTAGTTTATAGTATAAAACTGTCTATAAAATTCCCTGCAAAAACATCCCGGAGACTTTGTGAGGAAGGCGGAGACCGATTCTTCGCCGACCTGCACTTTTCCCGGTTCCCGACTGTGATCTGACGTGATCTCCTGCCCCTTATTTAGTTATTTGGAGATCCAGGATCCCGGTGACGATCTAGAGGAGGAGGATCTCGTGATCTAGAGGATCATAGGAACTCAAGATGGAGATGTCGCCGAATCCCCGGCTTCCGTTCCTCGCCATGGTGCACTGGACAGGGGTCCAGAACCAACACCCTACTGCAACGACGCTGTTCAGCGTCGCCGACGCCAGGCCCCTCGGCGGCGGCGGCCATGGCCTGGAGGAGGAGCTGAAGAACAAGTCCATGTGCCCCACAGCGCAGGGCTGGATACTAGTCCACGATCACGCGGCCACGTACCTGCTGGATGCTAAGAGCCTCCAAAAGATCCAGCTGCCGCATCTCGCGGTGGAGCAACGCCTGATCCCGTACTGCAGCTGCCTGCTCCGAGGCGAGCCGACGGCTGCGGGGTGCCTCGTGCTCCTGGTCGAGCCCGCCGCCGCCTTCATATGGTACTGCCGCGTCGGCGACGGCGGCGAGTGGACCAAGCACCAATACGACATCGGGTCCGTGGGAGACGGGACCTTCATTGACAAAAGCCTGATCGCCCCGATTGCCGCCTGCAGGGGCAGGTTCTACTTCAACGCCCTGTCCACCGAGACGCGTGTGCTGGAGCTACGCGCCGGAGCAGCGCCGGTGTTCGGCTCGGTGGCGACGGAGCGTGCGGAGGCGGACAGGTACACGCAGGCGATGGTGTTCATGCTGACGGCCGACGGGGAGGACGAGGAGGAGGATCTTTACAAGGTCGTGCTGCTGCACAACGGAGGAAGCTTCGACAAAGCCATGGTCTTCAGGATGGACTTCTCCGAGCACCGGTGGCGCCTCGTCGACCATCTCGGCGGCCGCGCCTTCTTCGTGGCCCAAATGTACTTCGGCGCGTCGTGCGTGCCCGTGGCCGGCGGTGGGATCCGGCAGGACTGCGTCTACTCGCTGGTTTCGGCCAAGAATACTTACCGGATTTTTAATCTGAAAGACGGGACTTCAGAAGTGCACAACCTCGAACCAGATGATGAAGCGACGATGAAAATAGTCAGGAAATCAAGACCATGTTGGGTGCTGCCAACACATCCAAGACCTTAATTCTTTTGGTTTTTCGGCGTCTCGCTCGATCGAGATCTTCCTTTTAGTTGTAATAAGTCGGTACCCAGCTGTAGTAGTTGCACCTTTCGAAATTGATAGAGACAAGAAAATCTCTGTATACTCAGATTTAGGTTAAGAGTAAATTACAAGGGCGGGTTGAGAATTCAAGACCTGGAGCTTCAGCAATCTCGCGCACAGCCATCGCAGCCCACATAATAATTATTGAGAAATATATGAATGATATTTCATTATCTCAAAATCTAATTCTTGCGTGAGCACTGTCTAGTCTTACAGCGTGCACTTGTCCATACCGTCGGATTGAATCGGACGGACGTCTTTGGGTGCGTTAGACTTGCACACCTCGCACCCACTTCATCACAGAATTCCCCATCTTCTTCCTCTCCCTCATCGACACAAACATGTATGCCGAACTATCGATCTATGGTGCCAGCTGCTTAGAGCGTTCATTCAGCCGGGGGTCGTGGTGGCGGCGCTAGCTTCTGGCGGTGGTGGGGGCGGGGCTGGCTGCTAGCGGTGGTTGGGCGTTGCTCTCTGTTGGATGTGTGATATGTTATAAGGGCCAACCTTCTTCACGATCCGGTGTCATCCTTGCGCCGTTGTGAGTATCTAGGGCTTTTCAAGCTCCACCATATTTATGTGTGAAGTTTTGGTCAAACACTCTTGGTCAAAGATCACACATAGCAACATGAAAATGTTGCGTACAACTTTTCAACTCCACCTTATTGAATGATGGACTGCTCCCGGCTCCGCATCAAAATAATATTTTTTATTAAAATTATTCAACGGAACCTTATAAGGAAACTACAAAGATTAAAATGAAGGCGCATGTCGCAACACCTACAAACTTGATGAAGGGGGTGACCGTGTTGAGGCCTCATGCCCAAACATCGAGTTTTTTTTAGATAATGGGTGCTTTATTACTCATAAGAAGCCCAAACATCGAGTTAGGAACACAATCCGGTCCACCAAATCCTGAATGCACACCATTGCACAAGCTCATGCCACCATCTTCCATTAACCCATCTTCAAGAAGGATCAAGGCAATGATCTTGCCAGGCCTGCCATCGGCGCCACACAACACCTCTGCCATGCGTGGATCCATCATCACATGCTTGCCATTGAGACCCGCTGCTATCGACGTGGTAGATGAAACACCGCTCCACCAGCTGACCCCTTTAGGCACCACAAGTTCCTAATACGATGGCCCTCGGAGGGTGAGTTACCCAAAATGTCGACATCATTCGATCCGGGAGATCCAGATCTAGGGTTTCCCCGGAACATCTAGTAGAAGGCGGGAGATACACAACCACGACGTCTTCAACAAGATAACGGCGCCCGAGGACACCGCCGTTGTCAGCTCCGTGTTGACCACCAAAACCCACCGGCGAGCAGCGACGGGCAACACGTAGAGCCGCGAGGCTCCCAGGACTGCTGGTGGGCCCTGGTCCCTCGGGCGACGGCCCGCAATGCTCTGGCACACGTCCAAGCTGGTGCAAGGGCGTGCCACCTGACCTATACCTGGTCAGGAAGGTGATGGATTGCTTCGACTAGTTTCCTGCATGGCATACACGTAAACATTAAATACGAGCCTCGATCGGCTCTCAGGTTATCCGGATCTACGATAACATGGTGATCCTGCTTGATCAATACTAAGCTAAAACGATCTACGACGATTTAGGGTTTTCACCACACAACCGGAACATCTTACACGTGATTGAGCCTGGCAGGTACGAAAGATGATGGAAAATCAACCCTAGAAAAGGCCTAAAAACCAACATGAAGTTGATCCTCGGAACATCCCTTCTAGGATCAGCAAATCGTACCTCACGCCCTACTGGATCCTTCAACCCGTTTGCAAGGCCTAACCATATGGATATTAAACTAATCCTTGAAGAACAAGGAACAACCGTAACAGATCGGATCCACTAAATAAAGACTAAGCAGGGTGCTGTACTTACACCTAAGATAGATGTAAGGACAGCTAGATATCTAGGGATAGCAAAGCTAAGCGAATACATCAAGTAAATACCGATGCAAACCCTAATATATCTATGATAATGGTGCTGCCATCAAAAAGGCTTCAGTACGAGCAACACATGAACAACGAATAAACAAGATACTGGCTAGATCGCAAGATGCGATCTAGGCAGCATAGCGCTTACCCGGAAGAAACCCTCGAAACAAGGGGTGGCGATGCGCCTAGATTGGTTTGTTGTGAACGTGATCGTCCTCCTTTCTCAATAACCCTAGATACATATTTATAGTCCGTAGACTTTCTAACTTGGGAATAATCCCAACCGTGCACGAGCTAAACTCTATCTTTTTAATTCTAACCGACACGTAACCTACTATAATTTACAGATACACGGGCAATCTAGCCCAAACTCTTGCACGAGGCCGATTCATGAATATTTCCCGTGTATATTCTCCAAGCCCATCTCAATCACGGCCCACCTCCTGACTTGGTTAAAATCTGGTGATAACACTCCGACGAGTCAAACCTCAGCTCTCACTAGCCGCACGCCTTGCAAACTCGCATATGTAGGCCAATGGCAGATCTGCAGGAAAGGAGTATGTCTCCACACCTTCCTTCGTCTATCCACCTAGACCGCCGCCACCACATCACCTCCACCAAAGGTAGAGATGACGACCGGTGAGCCGCGCCGTCCACAACCCTCGCCGCCTGAGAACCAGGCGTGCACCGCCACCTTGCCGCCCCACAACGTCGCACATGCCATGCCCGCACACCGCCGCCATGGCCCCCGATGCAGGCACCATGCCCTGCCCGGAGATGTGCCACGGCGTCCACCCCATTGCGCAAGGGAAGAGAACATGGCGAGCACTCCCGGTGGACCCGGTGCGTGAGTTTTCCATTGGTACCCCAAGCCCCCAACTTGTCTCCCTCTGTTTTTCTTTTTTTCTTTGTCGAGTGGTGGCTGTAAGATTCTTTATGTTTTTGTTGAGAATTATTGGAAATGGGTTGAGGCCCGGTTGGAGAAAAGGAAACGTCCATTGAGCTCCAACGTTCCCAGGTGTCGCAATCACAGTCTCGTACACATCGATGCGGAAATTTACTCCTTGCCAATCAATTCCGGCCGCCTGATCCACCACAGCCATTGGAGGAGCGGCTCGACTCGCAGGAATTAAAGCCGCTCCAACCTCCCAACAAACCCGTCGCTAATCGTCCACTTGAAAATGATATCTCTGCAATCATGCTGAGCACAGCCGAAAAGTACCGGCAGAGCAAAAGCAAATTGTCCACTGGAAACAGATATTTGCGCAACCGATAACACTCGCACGATCGAAAGGAGGAACACAGAAAACATGAAGCTTGATTCTTGCGTGCAAGCGAGGATCAAACGTAGCACAGTAGCATAGACGCTCCCTCTTATTGTCTTCACAAAGGGGATAGATAGATACATAGCTAGCTCATCATCTCGCCGATCGGTTCGATCTCCTAGAACTATTTACATACAGGCTACAACTCTACAAGTTGCCAATCAAGATGAACTCGGAGTTCCTCGCACCGTAGCACGAAGAAGTAGTAACCAACCAAGCGTACAGTACGTAGAAGAGCGCGCCGGCGATCGAGTTGGGGAGGCGGCTAGTCGACGCAGGAGCCACAGAGGCCGTAGCCGCCGCTGCAGCGCGGGCCGGTGCCGTCGCAGAGGCGCTCGGCGCCGACGAAGACCTTGGTGTCGCGGCTGCCGCGGCGGCCCCTCCGCCTGTGGCCGCCGTCGTCGCTGCCGACGCAGGTGAAGATGATCCAGGACATGGCTGACAGCCAGAGGATGACGGCGCAGTAGAGCGCCTCCCCGCCCAGCCCGCCCTGCGCGCCGCCCAGGAACTCCACCGGCGCCGAAGCCATCCGGTCGGTTAGAAAGAGTGTTGCTTGCTTGTTGCTGATGGATGGGTGAGTGTGGAGTGCTGGTGTCGCCGTTGCCATCTGGCCCCGTGGTGGCGCCGGCTTTATAGCCGACCCCGTGCCGGGGGCGGCGGTCGGGGATGGGGTTTGGTTGGGTTGGGCGGATGGGGTTTGGGTAGAAGCGACGTGACGTCCAAGCGCAGTCGCGTGCCGCCACGGGCGGAAAAACGGAAGCTGGTTTTGCTTAGCGGGGTGGTGTTCGCACGGCCACCTGTGGGCGCCTCCGTGGAACCGGTCCATTTCTTCACCCCGTCTAGGCAGGCCACGTCTCCCCACAAATCCTACTGACCTCGATCACTTTGGATGGTTTCTGCTGGACTAATTACTGCTGCTGCTATATTAGCACAGTGCCGACGGTGTCACAGTCGGCAAAAGTCCAATCCGGTGACAATATTTTTGCATGGCAATTTAATGATGACATGGACACGGCGGAGATGTGTTGGCACGTAAGAGGCGAGAGTGACTGTGCGAGTAGTTGGCAGCTCGAGCTAAGTAATCTCCACCGCCTATAGCAGTAGGACTGTACTAGGAGTATAGCACAACTACAATCCTTCCTCAGAGCATCTCCAGCCGCGTCCCCAAAACGCGTCGGATTGAGCGTTTGGGGGACGTGTTTCGTTTGTGCCGCGTTTGGGGGACACCACTCCCCAGTCGCGTCTCTAAATAAAATTTTGGAAATTTAAACTTAACGAGATTCGATTAGATTCGTCCAAACTTACATAGATTCGAACGAAATTTGACTAAATTTAAACTAAATCAAATCTAGAAGTACTTGCGGCGGCCGGAGGCGTCGTAGTACTGGCGGAAGTTGTACATCTCGTCGGTGACGACCTCCTGCTTGACGCGCTCGTCGACGGGCTCGTCGACGGGCTCGTCCTTCACCAAGCCGCTTGGTCCTGCCTCGCCGTCGTCGGTGAGGTCCACGAGCGGCTTGCCGGAGTCGCGGATGGACATGGCGATCGCCATGTCGACGTCGCCCTCCGGGCGTCCTTGTCGTTCATGGACGCCAAGAACGCCGCCCGCAGCCCCGGGCGAGTCCTCGGGGTCGTCGCCGCCGGCGATGAGCCGCCGCCGCCGCTCGTACTCCGCCGGCCAGCCGCCGCCACGACGCTTCCTCCGGCTCCTCCTTCACCTCCGGCTTCGGGATGAGGAGGGCGCCGCCGCGCCTCCCTTGCTGCCGCCGGCTGCCGCTGCCGCCACGCCTCGTATTGACCGGCGTCGCCGGCTCCTCCTTCACCTCCCGTTTGGGGACGGTGTAGGGCGCCGAGCGATACGACGAGGACGGCGTCGATCGCGTCGGTCCTGAGGAAGAAGAGTGCGAGGAGGACGAGTGCCGTCCTCGGCTGCCATTGCGGTGGTCCTCGAGGAGACGGTGGCGGTGACGACGGCGTCTCCAACCTTGGAGTGCCGTTGCGGATGCCGCGGATGACGTTCTCGAGGGTGCGACCCGGAACGCCTGTTGTGGATATACTTCGTAGGTATACCATCGACACGGTCCGATTCCGGCAAGCCCGGGTGGCCCACAGATGGTGGTGGTAGCATATGGCCCACCGGGCAGCCCAGTTGTTGTTGATCAAGATGGAAGATGTCCAACCCAGGAACAAGGAGCCGGATCCGAACCGCCCTGCGAAGGTAGCCGGATCCGAACCGACCTACAGAGGTACCCGGATCCGAACCGACCTACAGAGGTACCCGGATCCGAAGAGGTCTATGCCAGGAGTCAGATCCGTGAAGGCCCATGAAGGAAGCCGGATCCGTGGAGGCCCATAAGGAACCTGGATCCATTACGACGTAGATGGAAGGCGGATCCTTGACGTACACGGCAAGACATTGTACCGTAGTTAGGCAACCTGAAATCCGGCTAGGACTCTCCATGTAAACCCTAGATCCGTGCGCCTATATAAGCCGGATCCCGGGAGCTCTAGAGCGAGGAGCGAGACAACCACAACTCATTGTAACAACGCGAAAGCGCCCAGATAATTCCAGACAAGCAGCAGTAGGCCCTGTCATCGTGCAGGTGTTCCGAAGCTGGGTAAATCGCGTACCACCGTCCCGAGAGCACTCCGCCCTATGGCCCCTACTTCTTCTCCCCCTCGTGAGGATCCCTCCTCCGGGGTACCGTCGAATAGGCAACGACAGTTGGCGCCCACCGTGGGGCCTGCGGCGTCTGGAGGCCGGAACCGGGCGGGTTCCACATCTTCATCTGCGAGACCGTTGATTTCGACGGAAACGCACTGGTAAGTACTGTAGCTACGACCGCCGCCGAGCAGGACGCAGCTGCAAAGATCCGATCCGAGTCGCTGGAGCTTTCCACGGAAGAATCCGCCTTAGACCTGGAAATTTCAAATTCTGGTTTTGGTAGTCGGATCCGCACCTATATTTTGGTAGCCGGATCCATACCTATTTTTGGTTGCCGGATCCGCGCCTACGTTTTTGGTAGTCGGATTCGCACCTATATTTTTGGTTGCTGGATCCGCGCCTACGTTTTTGGTAGTCGGATTCGCACCTATATTTTTGGTTGCCGGATCCACGCCTACGTTTTTGGTAGTCGGATCCGCACCTATATTTTTGGTTGCCGGATCCGCGCCTACGTTTTTGGTAGTCGGATCCGCACCTATATTTTTGTAGCCGGATCCATACCAAAATTTTGGTAGGTGGATCCGCACCTAAATTTTTGGAAGTCGGATCCACACCTAAATTTTGGTAGGTGGATCCGCACCGACAGGACCGCGATAATCAATCTCGCACCGGCCCGACGGAAGGCCGAATAAAATCCGCACGAACCGCCGTTGAGCTGGACACGTTCGCGGAAGGTGGATCCGGTTAGGAATTCTCTCAGGAGTTTTCTACCATTGGATCTACCAAAATCCGCACGGACCGCCGTTGAGCTGGGGACCTTCGGAGAAGATGGCTCTGGATCAGAATCCTCTTAAGAGTTTTTTCTATTTTGGATCTACCAAATTTCGCACGGATCGCTTTTGAGATGGACACGATTTGCGGAAGACCAATCTAAACCGGAACCATCGATGACAGGATCCGGTCACAGTTCTGAAAGGGCGCGCATGACATGATCGAAGACAACGATGGGCGGAATAAATCCGTAGGCCATTAATTTTTTCCGCCTAGCTGGTTGATTCCGTTCATGACATCCTGATTGCTGTCGAATTCAAGCCCAAGGACGGATCGATCAGCTAGAAAAGAAAGATTGATTTTGTTGCCTCACATGCATGGCCCAAGTCCCAAGGAGTAGTAGTTACCTTGGTTGCTCAATCGATCAAAGATATCCTTTTGTGCTCAGCTCACATAAGGGTAAACTGACAAACAAGAGGATGCCGGAACCGCGAGGAATTGGGCAGCTCTGGTGCTCTTTTACCGCGGTCGACTCCGGCTCCCCAAACACTGCATCCGTATCCGTCTCCTCTGCTTTCATCCGGTTAGGTGGAAATTTTGTCACCTTCATCGGCCCACATTGACTCCGCTCAAATAGCTAAGTCCCTATTTATATTTTATATTTTAATATTTTATGATCATGAGATTAAGATTGGTTCACTCATATCCTGAGTCTTTTACCGCTTTCGCTGTTGGTCATATCTTTTCCACGATTTGCCTCGCGCTCGTGAAAAACTTTGTACTGTTTTTGCCGCTTAATGCTCCAATACGCTGCAAAAATTCCGCTTTCGGGCGTTAGCTTAAGTTTTCTGGCCTACACGTTTTCTGTTGTTTTATGTGTGGATTCCTTAGTAGTGACATCTCGGAACTTAATGCCGGCCTCTGTTTCTGAGGTTCTTGATTGTTTCGCTATTAAGCGCTATCGCCTCAGCAGATGTTCTGTGTTTAAAGTTTGCCGTCTCGCGAAAAGTCAAGCATATAAACCAGAAGAACGGATAAACCAGCACTTGCTTAAAACATATAAATTACATTAACTATTCAATATAGTCGAGTTTTTCCGCCTTGACAGTTTTATGTTGTTCAACTGCTGCATAGTTTCAGCTTCAAAACATTTGTTCAAAGGCCGTTTTTGTTCCGCCTTACATTTGTTTGTTGAACATGGTCAAAGAAACAATTTAATACAAATGTGTTTTTGTGTTTATATATCAGGTACATGATGCTTGGACCTTCAACAGTCCTCGAACTAAGATGTTTTCAAGCAGACCTAGCAATCGCGAGAAGCCCAGGGGAAGCTAGCCGGATCCATATGAGATAAGGTTAGGCGGATCCGTAGCATGCACAGCTGGAAAAGCAACTTGAGTCTTGATTCCGCTATGCTTAGCCGGAACCAACCCTCGGGGGCTGCGATTTTGATCTTAAGTGAAAAGTGTGTTTCCTTTGGAGTATTAGTGCTGGAAATTTCCACCTAGATGCTTGGGATTTATACTATTCCTTGGTCACATATAAAGATAAAGCTACTCTAAGAGCTCCAAGCCGGATTTTCAAGTAAATTCACCTTGGCGCTCGGGGGCTATATCGATGAAGTTCTCTTTGGAGCAACTAACCGAAAAATTTCCACCTTGACGCTTGGGGGCTAAGTTTCTGAGCATCGAGTCTCCTTGGAGCAAGCCGACTCAATGCTCGGGGGCTACATACATATGGTTATGTCAAGAAAAATTTCAAAGATGGCGAAAATCTGGCTAACTAGTCGGATCCGCACCTAATTTTTTGGTAGCCGGATCCGCACCTAATTTTTGGTAGTCGGATCCGCACCTTAACTTTTTGGTAGCCGGATCCGCACCTAGTTTTTTGGTAGCCGGATCCGCACCTAATTTTCGGTAGCCGGATCCGCACCTAATTTTTTGTTAGTTGGATCCGCACCTATATTTTGGGTAGTCGGATCCACACCTATATTTTGGCTAGTCGGATCCATACCGAAGATTACGTTGGATGGTGTCTTCGAAGAATCTGACCATTGGATCATGAAGTTTCCGACCAATACTTGGTTGGAGATATGAAGTTTGGAGTCCTTCAAGATTCTCTATTATTCGTTCCAGCCAAAGGATGAAGATACATGCGCAAGTTGAGCTGGATGGAAGAACGGTGAATCTTGGAGAACTCCGGGGGCTACTGTTGTGGATATACTTCGTAGGTATATCATCGACATGGTCCGATTCCGGCAAGCCCGGGTGACCCACAGATGGTGGTGGTAGCATATGGCCCACCGGGCAGCCCAGTTGTTGTTGATCAAGATGGAAGATGTCCAACCCAGGAACAAGGAGCCGGATCCGAACCGCCCTGCGAAGGTAGCCGGATCCGAACCGACCTACAGAGGTACCCGGATCCGAACCGACCTACAGAGGTACCCGGATCCGAAGAGGTCTATGCCAGGAGTCAGATCCGTGAAGGCCCATGAAGGAAGCCGGATCCGTGGAGGCCCATAAGGAACCCGGATCCAGTACGACATAGATGGAAGGCGGATCCTTGACGTACACGGCAAGACATTGTACCGTAGTTAGGCAACCTGTAATCCGGCTAGGACTCTCCATGTAAACCCTAGATCCGTGCGCCTATATAAGCCGGATCCCGGGAGCTCTAGAGCGAGGAGCGAGACAACCACAACTCATTGTAACAACGCGAAAGCGCCCAGATAATTCCAGACAAGTAGCTGTAGGCCCTGTCATCGTGCAGGTGTTCCGAAGCTGGGTAAATCGCGTACCACCGTCCCGAGAGCACTTCGCCCTATGGCCCCTACTTCTTCTCCCCCTCGTGAGGATCCCTCCTCCGGGGTACCGTCGAATAGGCAACGACAACGCCCCAGAACAGGGCGCAGCCGTCCTTGTTCCAGCTGTTGGGCCCGCCGACGAGCCCCTGGGTGCTGTGCATCTCGACGTCGTACTTCGCCTTGAAGTACGTCTTCCACCACTCGTCGTTGTTGTTGGCCTCCCACGTCGGATCCTGCCGCTCGGCGGCGGTGAGTTGAGCCCGCCGGGCCCTGATGCCGTCCCTCCATTGCTCCGTGCCCGGCTTCGGCGGCGGCGGGACGCCAATGCCGTTCACGGCCATCTTCCAGCCGCCGCTGCTTGTCAGCCGCATGTCCGGCGGGACTGTATAGCCGGCGTGGTACATCGCCCACGCCTCCGGCACGGTCAGGCTGCCGCGGCCAAAGCCGTTCGCCGCGGCCATCTTGCGGGAGGACGAGGTCGACATTGTTTGGAGCAGCGAGGAGAAGATCTGCGAGGGGGGAGGCGGCGACGAGAAGGTTTGGGAGCGGTGAGAAATTGGAACGAACTGCGCAGGCGTCTTAATGTACAGCGGCGGCAGCGGGGTGGTTGCACGCAATAACGCCGGTGCGGACGGCCACGCGGCCATGCACGACGAGACGCTTCTCTACGTCGCCTGGGAAAACAGGGACGCCATTAACGTCGCTTGACCAAAGGTAGACGACGGGGTTTTAGCCTTCCGAGCCGCTGACGCGTCGGCCCCGCGTCGGTTCGCCTCGCTTTTCGTTGTGTCTGGCGTGCCCGGAGCGTCCCCTGTGGGACGGGGACGGGCTCGGGGACAAAAATGGGCTTTGGGGACGCGGCTGAAACGTATTTTTGGTCCGGCCGCCCTAAATTGCTTTGGGGGATGCTTTGGAAAACGCGACTGAAGATGCTCTTATTTAATCGTTTTTGAAGATAGGTTCCCCTTACGGTAAATGGTTTTGTTATTTTGGCGTTGCGGTCACGCTAGGTAGTTTACTTACAGGGAGAGACGAAACGATGGCGATCGAGCGGCGTTTACTTAACAATTAAGCAAAAGGAAATGCTAGTTTACGCTCGTGACATGTACTGTACTGTAAAATATATCAGCCGTCACGGAAAACTTGTCACGGAGTGCGACTGCACGTGTGACGAACGATCGAGGTATTCATCCGCTAGCTTGGCGTGGCAGCGGCCAAAACTTTCTCGCGGTATGCATCGCACCTTGACCGCCGCCGCCTGTCTTCGCTCCTACAGTAGTGTAACTAGTAAGGTGCACGAGTATTGACAAATCGGAGATTTTATTGGTGCACAAAACGGGTTTCAGATTTTGGGTTTGATTTATTGTTGTCAAAGACAACTCATGACAACAAAAGTCAACGGGAAACTTGTTTGTGAGTCGACTTTGATCCCGAAAAACTAAAACCAAAAATTTGAAGCTAATTTTGTACACAAAGAAGTGTTTTACCACAAAACTGGATTATAATGGATGGATCAATGGAAACCATAAACCTATTTTTATATGATATCAATATACTACTGAACGATGTTAATAGGTTTCTTATAAAATTTGATTACACAACTGAAAGGATGGTATGTGCCGGGGGGGGGGGGTGGGGGGGGGTGGGGGGTGGGGGGGGCGGGGGTGGGTTGATAGGGGCTTCTCTATCAGATTAGGTTTGACAGGAAACATCATTTTTTTCATAGATGTGCAACTACGTAAATTTACCTATATGACAAGCAATCACAATAACAAGTAACTAACGATACGACACATAAAGGATACAAAGCTGCAATAGAGACAAGGCGACACAAGGATGATTCTCGTAGTCCTTTCCTTGCTAAGGGACGTGCGTTTATGTTGGAGGAGTGTGGTACCAACCAACGCCACTAAGGTCTCGCCCTATTCTCTGGTGAGTAAGCCATAAAGGTCAGCTCACGCTCCACTAAGCAGTGGCCTTCAATGTGGCAACCGAAACATTTACACAACATTGGGGAAATCTCCACAACTCAATTGGAGGCTCTCAACAACCAACCGCGAAGCTTCTACAACAACAAAAACATTCAAGGGCGACTTCTTCCAACTAGTTTCCAAATAACCAAGAGTAACAAGTTTATCGATTAAATGGGTGGGATAGTTAAAATTCCTTTGGTGGATGTGTAGATCAAGATTTCCTCCATTGATTCCCAAGAGAGCAACAAGATTGAGTATCTACAGAGGGAGATATATGAGTTTTGAGCTTTAGAACAATGAAGGAGAGAGTGAGTGGAAGCGACAACCTTCACTTGGGGAAGAAGGGTGGCTCTTATAGTAAGTCCACGAAAAGAGCCATTGCATGTAACATATATAACCCCGGAGACTCTGGTGACTTAACCCAGAGTCTCTGGTCTTCACTGTGTCGGTAACGGACCGACCAAAATCTCCTTCCTGAGCAAGCCTGGAAATAGTGTGGGCCGGAGTATCTGGATTGAAGTCTCTGGCGTGACACAAAGTCTCGAGACAATGTACTAAGAGCAAGGCAGACGTGCTTCTCAACCAAGTCCCCCAGTCCGGAGTCTCTCGCTTGTGAGGGCAGGAGTCTCCGGTCATAGACACACATGAGTCTCTTTTCTAGAGCTCCTCGACAACAACTTTCTTGGAGTTCCTCTCCAACAATTATTCCTAGCAACCCCTCCAAACAGCAACATCACATATAGCTAGAAAACCTAAAAAACTACAAACATCATCTTCATCTTTTCACTTTTGAGGGGCAGATCATCGTCTACTGCTTAATATAGATACAACCTAAATCACTTAAGAATATGGGTAAATATCCTTGTGTTGTCAGCAAACATGCAAAATACACTTAGGGAGGTAAATACCCTTTCATCAACTATTCATGTGATCACTGAATGCACACTCGTCGTTAGATACATCATGAAATGTGTTTTCATACGATATCTACATAATACTAAAGGTTTTAGTAGTTTTCTAAAAGTCGATCAAAGTTTACTTAGCCCAATTATCTATGTGATCACTGAATGCACACTCGTCGTTAGATACATCATGAAATGTATTTTTATTTATAACTTTCCTTATTCATTGAAACATAAAGAGTATGAAGTAATTAACATATATTTTGCATGCGTAAAAAGGAGAACGACAAGAAACGGAAGGACGAGTTAGTTAAGAAAAGCAAAGAAAAGATGGTTGTCAATTATCTGACATGCCCCCTTTTATCTTCATTTTTTCTTATTATCTTCATTATTAAATTTATTGTGAAATTTAAATACCAAAAGAAAAAACTACTTGATTTATGGGGATATATGAAAAATAGTTTTAGAGTTACTTTTTTTTAACAAACAGAGGGGTACTAGACCCCTGTGGAGCTTCATTGATGTAACACGTGGCAACTACAAATTTGCAAGAAGGCCCTTTGCAACACTCGCCCTAAAGAACCAGCTATTTGAAGATAAGGCCTTCTAAATTACAAAAAGCACCCTGGCAGAGAAAAATAAAAAGCAATCAAGGACATGGGTGCCTCCGGCACTAAACGTCAGCGGTCTCCAGCCATCTCCGCCAAGATCCAAGAGCGAGTTACTCGTTGGCTCTCCTACGACGAATAGATCCAACCATCAGCCGCCTCTAGGACACCGGGGACGAACCTCTTGGCACGCTAGCTGCGTCGAGCTTTGGCAATGGATCAAGCAGGCCTCTGCCATGGACGTTGAAGACGGGCCGCCATACCGGCCGAAGATCACAACGACGAACGTCGCCATGTGTTGCGCACATGAACAACTCTGAAGCATGTTGAATCACACTGCCGCCGACCGAAGAGAGATCCTCTTCCTCCGCCGCCACCTTGACGGCAAGGGAGGCAGAGTAACTCCACAAGATCTGAGAAGCAAGATCCACAACAGTGCTTATTAAAGGAAGCCTCGCATGAACTGCAACCTCCACCATGCCTCCACCTTGGAGGGTCGCTGAACGACTTCACCGGTGACTGCTTGATGTCGTGCCATGACACCAGAGCGATGAGCTTCCATGGCATTACACCAGACTCCATAAAGGTAGACCATGATAAGCCCAAATCCTAGACCTAGAGCTACACCTACAAGGATAGGGAGGAGAAGACCTAAGAACTACATTAGATGTAGAACCGGCACCATTCCTTTGCCTACTCCAACCAGCAACTCCGGCAGGAGCGACTCCGCTCCGGCCCGGAGTCACCGAGAAGAAGACCAGGCAGGGGAAGATTTCGGGAGAGACCTGGAGAGGAGAGGAGAAGAGTTTTAGAGTTACTTAAAATCGGAGAAGTGGAGAACATTCTTCTAGATATCTTTATCGCATGATTTTTTTTGTTTCCATCAAACTATAGGAAAGAGTTGGTGACTCTTCAAAAAAAGGGCATGGTCGCTTGGCACGAGTACACGTCCATCCACATTCCGTTCCTGTTCTCCTTGTAGATTGGTGGTGATGGAAAATTTTCGATTCAAAGGTATTTTGTTAATTTAGAAAGTATGCATACTGTAGTTTATGTTTAATACTTTTGTGAGCGTGTGTTGTGTGTTATACTGTTATTCCTACATAGTTTGTGGTTACAGGCTGTAACAGCTTGGTGCCTTTCTTTAAGAACTTTGGGTTTTCGATAAATTCTTGTTCCTGTTGTTATATTCGAGTGAAAAAATATTTATCATATCTCTCGTTAGCAAATTCCAAAAAACTTATAGTTCCTAGTTTTATACTAATTCAGTCGTGTAAGTTTAAGTTTCTCCTAAGAGATGTCAAAGCAAACAATAAAAACAAGATCCTAATAGCGCCTGAGAGTATCTTTAGTCGCATCCCCCAAAAGAAATGGAGAAAAACATGTTGTCCTTCAAAGCTAAATAACGCCTTATTTTGTGTCCGGCGTCCCCGGTATAGAGTCTCTACCGGGGACGCCGGACACAAAAACAGCGTCCGCATGTATGCATGCACCCCCTAGTCCTCACATGTCATTCTCTTTTTTCACACTTTCTCTCACCTACTTTTTTCACATGAGATGGTTTCCTCTATTAAAATGCATGTATCTATCTGAATGTTGTTTGAGGGACACGACTAGGAAGGGCTTATTTTTTTTGTAGATTTTTGGTTTTGTTTTGTCCGATGCTATCCCCAAATACGTCCCACATCATCGTGCTGGACGTTTTTTTAGACGCGACTGAAGATGATGCTCTGAATGTGCCAAAAATCACCCCGGCGAGAAACTTGCAAGGGTAATTTTGTTATGGGCATCGGCAACTTATAGCTGCCTTTTTCTTTTTGCCATCACCGTACAAAATTCGATCTAACCTTCTCACATCACGTCGCGGGCACGTTCACCAATAGATTTGGTGTAAAAATGAATAGCAGGTCATAGGCAATGATGTATCTGACACACATGTAAAACATTAGTCTTAAATACTTTATATTTTAAGCTACACACAAAAATGACAAAAGTGTGAATACGAGTGCATATTTTCAAATCTTCAAATTTTATCAGAAGTCGTTTATGAAAGATTGTTGCACTAGTCAATTGAACCAAAAGCTGAACTAATGGAAAGAGACTAGGAAATATATTTATATTTAACACTCCTCTTCACGTCTAGGCTATTTTTATTCCTTAGCGTGGGTTCGGTGCGGGCCACAGAATTTTTATTTTATTTTTAAAAATGCGTGAGCAGGGTCTTGAACGTGAGAACTCTTGGCTCTGATACCATGTAAGATTGCTGCACTAGCCAATTGAATCAAAAGTCTGAACTGATGGAAAGATAGTAGGCAATGTATTTATATTCAAAAGTTTGGAAACCATACTTTCATTTCGTTTGTAGCATTTTAAAATGAATATGTGTATTTATTTTATTTACATTATAATTTCAGAAATGAACACTTGTTTGGTTGCCACAGGAATTGCAAATAACAACAGAATTCAATATTGAATTTGTAAATGACTTTCATAGAGAAACGCAAATGACAGGTCTCAGCTCGGAATCGTGTTTACCCATGGAGTCATTTTACTGGATTTTTTAAATAAAATGACGGTCCAATTCTGTGGCAACCAAACAGCCCACCTGTAAAATTTCAAAATGAATTCCAGGATTGAAGACCCAAAATGGATACCAAACGACTTCTCAGATTTTTTTTCATTTTTATGTAGCCCACAATATAACTAATTTTGTATTTCAATATTGTCTGTTTGTAGGTTGCATAGTTAACTTTTCAGGATTTTTTACAGAATTTTTTGAAACATAAATATGGTTTTAGATTTTTTTCAAAAATAAAGGGAGCTCCGGAGCTAAAGCCACTTTTCGTAACCGGCGTCGGCTAAAAATACCGCAATCAACATGGAGACGACGGCGCCCCGCGGCGGCGGCGGCGCGACACAGAGGTGACCCCTCACTCGTGACCCGAAGGCTGTTGCAGCGGCGCGAGGGAGCGCTTCCTCTCTTGCGACCCGGAAGCGACGACGGCGCGCGACCCGAAGACTGCAGCGGCGCGAGGGAGCGACTGCTCTCTTATGACCCGGAGGCGCGACCCGAAGGCTACTGCAGCGGCGCGATAGAGCGGCTCCTCTCTTGCGACCCGGAGGCAACGATGACGGGCGACCCAGAGGCGAGCACAGCGGCAACGGCGTCCACGCCTGCGGCGTCGGTCTTCTCGCAGGTAAAGCTCCTCCTCGTTGTCTTCATTGCCCTCTTCTTCTCAGCCCCGATTTGAGGATTATTTCAAGTTCTTGATTTAGAATGGAGCAATGGATTTCACAGTGCAACAGTTCGAGAAATAGAGTACCTATGCAGCTATGCTGATTTATTGAGAGATGTAGTGCCTGTGGTTTATTAAGTTTGAGATTGCAAGCTCAAGTATTAAGATGCTTAATACTTGGTTTTGAAACCAAAACTTGTAGCAAATAGGATATTATCCAACTGGTCTTGTAGTTCTAGTTCAGCTTTGCAGAGACTAATGTTAAGTAGATGGAAATTAGTCTATGTGATGATGATTACTTGATGAAATATCAAAATGAATTTACTAATATTTGGCTGTTGTAATCCATGTTTCAGTCAGCTCTCCAATCTTGGTGAGAAAAAACATATCTGAAATGATTTCTAATGGAATATATATTCAGCATGTCTTAACTACCTAGTTGATGATATGATTGTTGAAATGCTAGATTAGTTTGAGGAAAGTAGGCAGTTGGTCTGAGCGTCATAATCTGTTCTTTTCCAATTGTCATTTTACTCTCATTAAGATTCCGATGTGCATCTTTGTCATTTTTATGCCTTTGGTTTGAGCACCTGGTTGGGAACTCTTGATTTGTTACATGCAAATTTGGGAAAATTTATTATGTTTGGTAAATTTATTCTCTGCCTTTAGATTTCTGAATCTTGTCAGCTTTGCATGCCGGACTAGCATGAATGGCCTTGAACTTGTAATTACGTGTACTTGCCTGAACCTATGTTCTTTCGTCAAGATGCTTCTCATGTGTTCTTGTTTCAATCTAAAAACAAGTACTCTTATTAAGACAGAACTGTGAGTAGTAGTATTATTAGTTGCAGCATTCTGTGGATGATAGTTGCAAGAAACCTTCAAGTTATTGGTTCTGTGGATGATAGTTAAAAGCAACTATGAATAGAAAAACAAATCTTCAGCTCAAACCAGTTCCTTTTATTGGGATTGAGAAAGGGCACGGGGGCAATTGGAGAGTGCCATGGTTTAGTAGCTTATTTAACTCAGACATGTATATTCTCCAAACTCAGAAATGTATTATTGTAAGAAATGTGGACAAGAAAATTCTAAATTTTTAACTTGTATCATACTTTATGTCCTTCTGTCATTTTGGTGTAACTCGGCCACAGTAATACTGGAGAGGTGTGCATTATATTTTTCTAATCATTGCCTGCTCTTCTTTTCTGCTCCTTACATCATGTTGAATTAATTGAAAAACAATGCGTATGATACCTTCTCTTTTTTTCCCTTTTTCATTGTGTAGTGATGCAATGACTGCTTTGAGGGATTATTCTGCATAATATTATGCTTTTCAACTTGCTAAAATTCACATGATCAATCTGCAGTGTGCTTTGGTCAAGATGTTTCTCCTATTCATTTTGCTGCCCTATAAAAGGAATGCAGGTATGTGAATGCAGTTCATCAAGTTCACCAGCAGCTAACTTCTTCAGGTCTTCTCTCTTATCCAGCATCACTGTTGGCAGTCCACCGTTGCTATCTCAACCATTTGTATCACCAAGATCTTTGGGTACTGGTGTTGTAGCTTCTTATCTTGCTTGTGGTCCTACAGATGAAGCTCTCTCAGCGTTGGAGCATGTTATACCGCCACCAGCTGTCTGATGGAGTCTACTCATCTGAAAACACATCAAAGAGGGCCACCTTGACCATGAAATTGCAATATCTTGCCGCATGCTGCGTGCTGGAACTAGGCCAGACCATTTTACTCTGCCGCATACATTAAAAGCATGTGGAGATCTACCTTCATACCGAGGTGGTATAACATTCCATGCAATTATATGTCGCGATGGCTTTGACTTGAACATCTTTATACGCAATGCGTTGGTGGCGATGTGCTGATGTATTTACGATGTGGTTCACTAGAGGAAGCCAGTCTGATGTTTGAGGAAATAACTCAGAAGGGAATTGATGACATCATCTCATGGAATTCAATTGTTGCACCCCATGTTAAAAATAATAATCCATGTACTGCATTGGATATGTTCTCGAAAAGGGCAATGATTGTCCATGAGAAGGCTACAAATGACAGGTCTGACATCATTAGCATTGTGAACATTCTTCCTGCATGTGCTTCTCTAAAAGCACTACCTCAAACTAGAGAAATTCATGGCCATGCCATTCGACATGGTACATTTCCAGATGCTTTTGTAGACCATGCTCTGATTGATACTTATGCAAAATGTGGTTCGATGAAGGCTGCAGCGAAGGTTTTCAATATGATGGAATTCAAAGATGTCTCTTGGAATGTAATGGTGACTGGGTATTCCCAAAGTGGGAACTTTGAGGCAGCCTTCGTGATTTTCAAGAATATGCGCAAGGAAAAAAAATCATTAAATCTGGTGACTTGGACTGCTGTGATTGTCGGGTATGCTCAGGTAGGATGCGGCCAATAGGCACTCAACATTTGCCGACAAATGTTTTTTCCTCGGTCAAAGCCAAATTCTGTTACAACAGCTTGAGCTTCCTTGGGTACATGTTCTCGGGGTATGAAAACTCATGCCTACTCTTTGAAGAATGGTCTTCTATCTTCGGATAATTTTTTTGGTGGTGATGGTGATGATGAGGATCTCATGGTGCACAATGCAGAATCTTCAAAGCTGCACGTTCCATATTTGATGTAGTGAGTTGGACTGTTATGATAGGTGGATTTGCTAATTTGCACAGTATGCGACTCAAACGATGCCCCTCATTGCAGTCATTCTGGAGCCTACTGCAGTATTTTGGGTTGTGATACTTAGTGCCTGTAGAGTACATTCAAATGTGGATCTTGCTGAGTATGCTCTTAGCAAGCTAGTTAAGATGAATGCAGAGAATGATGGATCTTACACACTCATCTCCAACATATATGCTAAAGCAAGGCGCTGGAAGGATGTAGCCAGAATCAGAAACCGGTCAAAGAACTTAGGGGTTAAGAAAAGACCCGGATGTTGGAGATAGATCACATTCTCTATCCCCTCAGATTTATGCTCTTATGGAGAGATTGGTCGATTGCATCAAATCTATGTGTTATGTCCCCGAGACAGATTTTGCGCTGCACGATGTCGATGATGAGGAGAAAAATAACCTTTCTTGCTGAGCACAACAAGAAGCTTGTTCTCGCATTTGTTGAGATAGAAGGCTAATCAATTATGGGTAGAATTTATTCCTTGGGATTAATGATACTCCTACTTCCAATGTTGTCTTGGTTACTCATTTAACTCATAGATTGTACTCCCCACATTCCAGTGAATCTTCAGGTGTACAAGTGTGCACCATACTAGGGGAAACAAATTTAGCAATCATGTTTTGGAATTTTGTGTGCAGTTGTGCTGAAATTCTAAGACGGAGTGGAATTTGCCAGCGCGGTGAGACTGAAGCAGTGGTCGGCATGATTCACCCTCGACATGATTTATATTGCACGAAGACGCATTTGGAATATCAGGTGGACATCTCCCAGAGCCAGAGGGGCACGGCCTGATTCTGGAGTTTTTGGTTGAATGGGCATGGACTTTGGATCTTTGCATCTCTGTATAAATGGGGGCTGATCCAGAAACTCTGATACTAGGAACCAGAACGCATTTTTTAAACCAATTTCGAATTGTTTGTTGTGATCACATGACAAATTTTATGGGACAGGGGGAGTAGTTGTTTCATAGAAACCAGAATTGTATGGAAGCATCAATGAAAGCAAAGTTTACCAAAAAAAAAACTTATAAATGGTTTTCGATTTTTAAAAAATGAAAGAAGCACTAGATCTCGTTGAGTCAGAATTCCCTACTGAGAAGTTAGCATGAAAACTTTGCTCGTCGGCCAGGTCCGGGAGAACGATGGTGAACATGACGGGGTGTACTCAACTGACGAAAACAATACTGTAAAGCACATCCAAAAGCACAACTGATAAAACCAGTATGGAGGGAGTAACTCTATTGTTGTATTATTACAATCGAGGCACGAAAAAAAAATATGATGATACTGGACGGAACACAAGAAAGACTGACTAGGCGAAACACAAATCCGCTGCTAACCAACACAATGGTCGTATCGCTAAAAGAACACCATGGTTGTAAGCCATAATCCTGACATGAACACCAGGAGCATAACGAGATCACTAAATTAATTAAGATAAGCACGCATGCACCATTTTAATCTGCTGCGCATGCATATCAGCTCAACTCTAGCAGCCCCCGCAGCCGCCGCCACCTCCACCGCCGCCTCCACCTCCGCCACAGCCTCCACCTCCGCCTCCGCCTCCGCCTCCACCACAGCCTCCACCACCGCCGTGGCCATGGCACCCACCGGCAGAGACACCAGAGACGTACGCGGCTCCGTACATCCCCGTCGGGTCAACCACCGTGCTCCCGGACCGCGCCGACGACCTCGCCTTCGTGGGAGCGACGCTGGCCGGCCTGCTTGTCTTCGCTGCGGCGGGCTTCTTCTTGGGGAGGTCGTCGTCGGCGTGCGAGCTGCGGCCGCAGAGGAACACGGCGAACGAGACGATCCAGACGGATGCCACGACCATGCCGAGAGCCGCGAGCCACGGCGGGAGGAAGCTCGTTGCCGCGCCGCCGGCAGACTCGAGGAGAGCTCTCGCCATCGATCGTGAACAGAGTTAACAGATGAGATCTCGAGGTGCGTGTACCTGGTACTTTGCAAAACTTTGAGGTTATCGGCAATAAGACGTATATATAGAGATGGAGGGTACTTAGCATGCACGGGATCAAAGCTTAACTAAACCATGCCTAATCGCCGACTAACGAGGAACTGGATAAGGGATCTGTTAAGGTTCGACTGTTCGGGTCATCTTCTCGTATTGGGTCTCGGGTGATAATAAAATAGCAAGGAACGAATTAAGAAAGATAATCTGAAAACTCAGGTCTCGGGTGCATATGAACATGTTGTGTAAAAACATATTTGAAATAACAAAAAGTTTTAAAATAAAATTTGCATGTACATTTAGGGCATGTGCAATGCTTGATAAGTCTGTCTTGTCTTAACGTTGTCACACAATTTAGATATAAAAACATGATGTATAACGGGTTATTTTTTGGGTTATTTTGTAGTCTTATTTTCAGTAATCAGATATCCTAAATTTGTGATGAGAGAGATTGTACTAAGAGATCATCTCTTAATTAAGAAAAGATAAAATTTTTTTAAAACATTCTCTTTTCTCTACCTCAGCGCTTATCCTACGAGGCACTGCTAAGATATCACCATTGTACATGCCCTTAGATATTTTATGGGGATGGGTGTTTTTGGCACCTGGAAGCAAACACTTGGTTTTAAATACACTTTCAAAATGTTGGAAAATTAGGACAGAAATTTTTTAGTGCGGCAGAAAGTACTATTTTTATGGCCATTTTTCCGAAGTGTGTCTATCGTTTTTAGCGATATGATTAAACTCAGCACTTTTTTATGTGCTCATAATAATAATTAGAGACACTTTAGTTATTTTTAAAGGCATTTTAAAGCGCCTCTAATAATTTGCTCTCTCGTGGTGTTGGCTGTGGGTGTGTTTAGGTGTGTTTGTGAGCTGTGTGTTGTCGTTATAGTTTTTCGATCTATTTTCTTCTAAAAACTGAACAGTTTTTTTAATTAATAAATTATTTAAAGATATTGCCTTCGTTTCAAGGAGAACTGTCCAACACAATGGTTGTATCCCTGAAAAAACACCATGAACGATCCTGACATTAACACCGGGCGACGAGATCACTAACTTAAATAAGATGAGCACGCATGCATCATTTTAATCTGCTGCACATGCCAGCTCAACTCTAGCAGCCCCCACAGCCGCCACCGCCGCCTCCACCTCCACCACAGCCTCCACCACCGCCATAACCTCCACCACCGTCGTGGCCATGGCACCCACCGGCGTCGACACCAGAGACGTACATCCCCGTCGGCTCAACCATCGTGCTCCCGGACGTCGCCGACGACCTCGCCTTCGCGGGCGCGACGCTGGCCGGCATGCTCGTCTT
The DNA here is from genome assembly GCF_022539505.1 of Lolium rigidum. NCBI lineage: Eukaryota > Viridiplantae > Streptophyta > Magnoliopsida > Poales > Poaceae > Lolium > Lolium rigidum. Next base: position 224,726,595 of record NC_061512.1, on the reverse strand, counting down.
TGCTGCTGTGAGCTTCTTCCTGGGGAGGTCGCCGCCACCTCCACCTCCGCCACAGCCTCCACCACCGCCGTGTCCATGGAACCCACCAGAGACGTACGAGGCTCCGTACATCCCCGTCGGGTCAACCACCGTGCTTCCGGACCTCGCCAACGACCTCGGCTTCGCGGGCGCGACGCTGGCCGGTATGCTCGTCTTCGCTGCAGCGGGCTTCTGCATGGGGAGGTCGCCGTCGCCGCCGCCGCCACCTCCACCGCCACAGCCTCCACCACCGGTGGCAACACCAGAGACGTACGCGGCTCCGTATATCCCCGTCGGGTCAACCATCGTGCTCCCGGACCCCGCCGACGACCTCGCCGTCACGGGCGTGACGCTGGCCGGTCTACTCGTCTTCTCTTCAGCGGGCTTCTTCCTGGGGAGGTCGTCACCGCCGCCACCATCACCTCCACCACCGCCGTGGCCATGGGACCCACCGGCTGCGACACCAGAGACGGACGCAGCTCCGTACATCCCCGTCGGATCAACCATCGTGCTCCCGGATCTCGACGGTGACATCGCCTTCGGGGGCGCGACATTGATCGGCATCCTCGTCGTCTCTGCAGCGGGCTTCTTCTTGGGGAGGTCGTCGTCTGCGTGAGAGATGCGGCCACACAGGAACACGGCGAGCGAGACGATCCAGACGGATGCCACGACCATGCCGAGCGCCGCGAACCACGGCGGGAGGAAGCCCGTTGCCGCGCCGCCGGCAGACTCGAGGAGTGCTATCGCCATCGTGAACAGAGTTAACAGATGAGATTCCGATGTGCGTGTACCATGTACGTTGCAAAAACTTTGAGTTTATCGGCAATTAGCCGTATAGGCGTATATATATAGATGGATTGGGACATTGGGTACTCCGGGTATGTTTGGTTCATGATATAGATTGCCTTACCTCGTTAGAGATTCCTTAGACAAAAAAGTTGGCAAGATTAGGGAATGAAATGTGAGAAAATTTTGGCAGCAAATCAAACAATGAAACAAGGACCAAAATACCATAGGTTGCCAAAAAATTGGCAAGGCAAATTTGGGCACCAACCAAACATGCCCTTAGCTTGCACGGAATCAAACCTTAACAAAACCTTGCCTAGTCGTCGTGGCATCCATAACTAAGATATTTTTCATCTTTATCTTGTTAATAAAAGATAAGGCACTGGATATTCTGTTTTTCAGTTTGATCACGTCCTGAACGTTGATTGCTGGCAAAGCCGTCGTTAGCAACCTGGGAAAGATCGGCATCGTGTGGGCGGAACATAAAACGAGCTGACTACACTTTCATATGCCCAATTAGGCATGAACTGATCAGATCGCTCACAAGAAAAAGAGATAAAAATTTACTATTAGAACTGTTGGTGCTTAGTGCTGTTACAATCAAACAATTAGCTGCATCCACATCACTATAAGTCCAAGGCATAACATAAATCTACGTGATGGTTAACCTAAGCCCATGTCTTGTTCTAAAGACTACCACTAAACATCTGGCACCTTTACAATTATATAGGAGGAACTGCCTCCTTACAACTGGGAAAAAAAGGAACACATGCTCTAGACATCTTCCAAAACCTAGAGCACAAAGAATTAAATTAATCTAGCAAGTAAAAAAAATCATTCACAAAGTGTTTGCCACTCAGGGTCAGGGGTTTATGTTGCACTCCCGTACAAATACTTGATCGTAGTTTACATGGCGTGACCAATATTTGCGGTATTTGGACAGTCCAATCTCAAGCCAGGGTTTCAGATTTCCATTGTAGTGGATAACGGATGCCTGCCTGATATCCTTCTCGTTGACATTTGGATTGTACCCAAGTCCCAAAAGATGCCAGGAGCGGTCAAGGGGGAATGTACGGTTCCAAAATGTTACAAGGCCTGCAGGGAGGGTGCCTAGCTTCCATAATAGCCTATCTTCGTTCTGCACAAATGAGACAATACATCAGTGAAGAATGGGGGTATCACAGTTTTGGTGAAATCTAGGGATTTTCTTGTAGGTCAAACTAATAGAAGAATAGCTGAAAGCGAACTAGGGAATGATTGCCTCAGTTCTTGGTGGAGCTTTTTTTTCCATAATATGTTGTTCATAAGTTCATAAACTCACCAGGTTCTGCCAGGTGTGGTAGACGTCAGTGATGTTTTGCTTTCTCCACTCAGACAAGTCGAACATGTTCATGCCATATGCCCAACCGCAAGAGTGTGGATTAAAATTGCTGGCGATAAGAGGATTGGAAAAGTTGAGGTATTTATCAAACCTATGGAAGGTCTCCCCACAGGTCTCAACAGCACCATTCACCTTGCCTTTGAGATCTATCGACCAAAGCGCACTTAGGTCCTGCTGCACTACAGTATCATCATCTAGAAATAACACCTTATTAAGCTTCGGGAATATCTCAGGGAGATAGAACCTCAGATGGTTGAGAATTGATAGGTATTTTGGGTTCCGGAATTTCGGATTTTCACCAGGTCGAGCCTTCCCACTCCTGAAGTAGTAATCAATTATCGAACTGGATTCTAACTGCTTTAGAACTGGACTGTAGCTTGAGTTCAGCCATGTAAACTCTTCAACATTCTGAACCTGAATTGCAGCTTTGCCCAAGGGGTTAGCCAAGAACCACATCTTCATTGCAGCATAGTTAAGTCTATCTGTCACGATGTGGAAGACATGGTTTGCTGGTTTCTGCAGGGCAGAGTAATAGTTCATATTAGTGTGGTAGAAACAAGCTTAGCTACAATGAGGTTTATTTATAGTAAAACAAAAGTTGATTCACAGTGATTAATCAGCAGCCCGATTAGCAACAATTATATATCCCATTAGTCAAGTGGTATACCTTCGCATGAACAAGAGTGGAGTTCACAACCACTGCAGCAGCCAATACATTATCCGAGAAAATTGCATAGTGATGGAGTTTGGGGTCTTCCAACTTTTCCATATTTGGGAAATCCTTATTATTGGAGTTGGTGGAGTAGTACTCATTTGTAAGACGCAATGGGAGACAATGAAGTCCTTTGGGTAAAGATTTTGCTGCTATTTGAGCAAGATAGTTTGCATCTTTTTTGTGAGATTGAAGCCGCTCTTCTGTTGAGTGAATGGCTGTACGGAGCCTGCTCACAGCACCTGAGCAACTATCATGAGTTCTCTTGAGCTTCCCCAGTGTCTGCTCCATTGCTTTTATTCTGCTATGGACACTTCAGACAACAGAAAATTCTGTAAGTTCATAGATAATCATACTAGGCTGGAAAAATACATCATCAGTTATAGACTTATAGCCATGGAAATTCAGCAGTACAGTGAAAGAGAACGTACTTCTGAGGAAGCATCCCATCATTGGTTGCATCACCCAGTGCTCGTTGGATATCCTTCATTCGTGCACGTAACTCCTTGGCGGAACCATGATTGCCTCTAGACGCTAGAAGGCCAAGATACGTCTTTGCTCTTGTCAACTGGTCCTTGATGATGCGGATCGTAGCATCTGGGGAAGTTGCTGATTGACCAGCGCTACTAAGTGATGTACCAAGATCAGCATTGATACTAACTTCCCCTGTGGACGTCTCCTCTCTGGGGGTGGCACGTGTAGTTTCATCTTCCTGGATAATTAAAGCAAAGCATTAGCAGCCAGAACCACCATGAAACATGATGACGACAGATACACGCTCTGATTGTAAATGAATAACAAGCTACATTATAAAGATAATGACCAATATAGTGGAAAATACAAGTGCATTTCACAAAATAGTGATAAACCAAACAAAAATCATACATATCAGGACATCATTGTCCTGATATGCTCTTCACTCTGTATTCTACCCTAATGTTCACGAACAGGTAAAACAGAACAGAGAACAGTATAAACTGCTATTTACCCCCGTTCCGAAATATAAGCCTTGTTAGAAAGCTAATGGCTTACATTTCGAAACGGAGGTAGTAAAAAGGAATGGTAATACTTGACATATCTTGCCAATCTATTAAGATGGCTGCAATGTCTTTAGGCATTGTGCTAGAATAACTTCGATTTTGTGCAATAAATAATTTCAGCACTATTGTCCATTCAATCAGTCCACACATATTTCACCTTCATAAAATGAGTATGAGTTTACTGAGTAGTAATACAGATGGAACGGAGCAAGGTTTATTCCTAGGTTAGTTTGGCATCCTACAATTGAATAAGATGGCCCAGACACATCAGGTCTGCATGTATGATTCACAGTCCTCAACTAATTTTCCCTATTATAAGCGGCAAGATATTGATCGTCCTTGGGCCTTGGCAAGCAGTAAATTGGTCGTCTCAGATGAATTTTACCTTTTGTAAAGAAGATGAACTCAGGTTCCCAGTAGTAGTCATTCCAGAAATGCTATTATTCTCTGCTGCTGCACCAGATCCATCTCTGTTCTCCACCTCATCTGTATCCTGCGCTAGTTTTTCCTTCACCCCTTGTCCATCCCCCTCCTCGGCTCCCTTGCCATTGGTGCTAACAACTTCCTTTATCACGCCATCCTGTCTTGACTGAGAACTCCCATTCCCCTCAGCAACCACCTCATCAGCATCCCGCGACACAGGCTCCTTCCACCGCACGCTCGTATCGGTTCTTTTCGCAATCTCAACTGCTTGCCAGTCGTCGGCCGCTGACAGCACCCGGTTCTTGTGCTCCCCTAGCCTCTCCATTGTCAAATCTGCAAAAGCAGTTCACCCCAAATTCCAGTAAAAATCAGGCGCGAGCAGAAATACCACGAAGGGCACGATTGTTCACCAGTGCTTGACCAAAAATTGCGAAAAAAATGGTTTTTTCTTTTCTTACTGAGGTGAAACAAACCCGTCATGATCTACTATTGGACAGTGAAACATGTGTCTTCCCTTCCAAGACGAGTCGGGCAAAGCAGAAGGAAAGGGGGAAAGGCAATCTCACCTTTGGCTAGAGAGACCTCGGACGCGGCCATATGCGGCCACACCAGATTGGACCCATCCTCCCGATCGAAGGCGCCCCTCGCCACTGCAAGAAAAAGATACCACCACCAAAATCAGGCACGGATCTCTACCGCATTGTCGCCGCCCCACGTAGCCCTTGGAACACGGAGGGGGCGCAGCACGTACCTGTGGAGTCCGGGAGGGAGACGGGGGAGCGGCCGTAGAGCGCGAGGGGCGCGAGCACGGAGGCCAGGAGCAGCAGCAGCACCGCGCCCCGGCACCGGCGGCCCCGCGCGACCGGCGCCGCCATGGCCGTCTGCCCCGCCGAAAGAGGACCGCCGCCGCCGCCGGAGGAGGAGGAGGAGATGGCGGTCGGGCTCCGGTGGGGGCAGGTGCGTAATTACGGGGATGGGTTGGGGCGTCGGCACGCGCGGAGGCGAATTTCCGGGGCAGAGTAACATGCGATGCGTGATGGGCCGGTTTGCTTTCCACCGTCAGTCACCTTTGCCTGCTTCTCACTCACGCGCTGGATGGACGGATGGGTCCCACTCGTCCCACATCTGCACAAATTTTCTATTCCGTGGGGTAGATGAATTTTACGGCCACAATTTTCCTTGGATTTGTCATGGAGAAGAATTCATTTGTTTGGACCTCTGCAACAACGTAGGGGCTTAATAGTAATACCAGACATACATAGTTAAAAAAGAAGAATTAGATAAAAGAAAAGTTCCGCTATGAAAACCTGTTCCTTATAACAGCACCAGAAACCATCGCTCTAATAAAAAATGTTATTGTCCGACAAGGTTATTGTCAGCAAAAAGTCCGCACTCATAAAATAATATCTTCAACAAAGTTATTGTCGGCCAATTAAGGGCGGACCTTAGGTTGGTTTAGGCACTGAATTCCTCTTGTTTTGTCCACTTACCAATTCCGCTTCTCCAAGTCACAAATCATCAAGCCATAATCCCTATACCCCGGACTCAAACTTCCATTGACACGCTTCCATGACATTATGTGTGTCTGACTTCACCGTGGAACTAAGGCATTTTCCATGACGACAACAAACAGCAGAGCTTCACAACGGCACCTCTGAAACCAAACGGTCAGAACAATATGGTTGCGCATGATCGAAAAACCATCTGCACCGGTAAACTCCACGCATGTCGTCCATTTGGAATTCACTAGCATTCTGGAACTCGGTAGTTCGTCCAAGATCAATGACGATCTGCGACAAGTAGTTCTTCATCACGAAGAGAGAGGGAAATCCAAGGACCACCACCTTTATTCAAAACTACACTAGCAACCCACACCATTGCCTAGCGGCGGAGAAGCAGACGAATTCGTAAAGCCAAACAGGGAACAGCTAGTCGCATGGCCGATAGACACCACACAACACCATAGGCAACCGGTAAGACACCACGCAACACCATAGGCAACCGGTCAGACACCATTGGGCCTAGATCGGCTTGTCCCGCCGCCATCAAAGGTTGTCGTGGCGTCGCCAGCCAGCGATGTTGTCGCCGTTCACGCCCTTCCTCTCCATCCTCTCCTCCGCGAGATGCCCATGGCCCGATGTGCCATACCCCACCGCCCGAGGAGATCGGTCGAACGTGTCATCATCACCCCTCCGTTTTGGGAAAGATGGGCGCCGCCACCACCGTCGGCGACGACGGCGACCTGGCAGGGCCGCGGGATGGGGAAGGTTAGGCGACAGCGACGGGAGGCCTCTGGGATCACCTAGGCGGGGGCGACCTAGGAGGTTCGCTCGAGGCTGTTTTTCTTCGCCAGGTTGATTTGTTATAAACTCCTTGTTTATACAGTGCTCTTTTTTTTTACTTTCTCTCAAAATTTATAAATATACCAATATTATAATAAAATGAGGCAGTAGGGATTTGCCCTACTGTTAATGCTAAAAAAATAACTTTTTTGTTGTCAATTTTAAGTTGATGCTTGGAGTTTGGGGCTGGATAGCTGATATGGTTGCAGTTCAGAAAGGTATCTTTTGATCGATACTTTCAGAAGAAGAAAAGCATCTTTATTTTGTGCGTTCTTTTCGGAAACGCCTACATTATTCTCATTTCTCCACTTTTGTTCGTGTGCGCACACGGTACAAAGAACATTCGATTCGCTGTCAAAAAAAGAAGAACATTCGATTCGGATCGCCGTGCCGGGCCCGGAGAACGGGAGTACTGCGAACGGATCAAGCAACCAAGGGACGGACGAACTGCCCGACCTCGAGGCAAGCAAGTCTCTTTCAGACTGCCAAGATATTGTCCACCATCGATCTCTAGGCGCACCGCATGTATGGTGTAGGTAAAACCTAAGGGTGTGCCTATGTTTCCGTTGAGATTTTTCTAAAAGCATCTCCAGTCGTGTCTCTCAAACCGTCCTCCAAAGCTATTTGGGCGCGTTGGATAAAAAAACGGTTCCAGTCGCGTCTCCCAAAGCCGATTTTTGTCTGACGCGCCCCGATACGGTGCCTGGCGCCCTGAGCCCGTCCCCAACCCACAGGGGACGCACCGGGCACGCCGGACACAATTGACAAGGTATCGACTTGTCAATGCCTACAGATTGTAGACTAGGGTTTTTAGGGAAGTAAAGGGCAAGTAGATCTCAAAAGTTCAGCCGGAAAAGTACTCGACTGCTAAGAAACTAGGGTTGTGTTGACAATGAAATCGATCCCCTCTTTGTCCCTCGACTCCCCTTATATAGAAGGCGGAGCCGAGGGTTTCGTGATGTACAAGTTACAAAGTCCGGGAGACTCTTTGAGTTTGTCCCGTAATAGTTACAAGTCATACAACTCTATATTTCCAAACTATTTCGTAACTAGGCTTCCGGGCTTCATAAACTTCGGGTCGTGGGCCTTTAGTAAATCCCGGGTACCATCTTTGGCAGACCCATTGGGGATGCCTATGTCAGTAGCCTCCGAGATTTTGCTTGAATCGAAGAATTAGGGAAAATCTCCATCTTCACAATTATCATATGACTTCTTCGAGTCAACAAATAACTTTCACAAAACAGCCGTATATTGTAGAGGGATAACGGTAGTTGGGGCTGGTTCATCTGACGGATCAGGTACCACTTAACTGCTCTTGTGGCAATCCGCAAAAACCTACTTCAAGATCACGTCCCTAGACATGTTCTCGGGATACTGGCGTAATTCGACATGTGCCGCTTAAGGCCTTACCAGATGCCGAATTCCAGTCATGTTTTGTCGGGTATCTAACGTGTCCGTTAGGACTTTTCTTCGTATCTGTTGATACGGATAAAAGTAGCAGAGCGTATTCAGAGGCGATGCCACGCCACGCAGGACGGATCCTGGGGACTTACCTTCGCAAAGTATTGCGGCATTCAGAGATTAATTCGCGACTGAGGCGCTCTGAGAATATATTGTCGAGTGCCTTTTTCGGCTGCTGGAATAGCACATTTATTCAAGTCAACGGATGACTTATATATTTTTATCTTGTCCTCCCGATGGGAGTATATGAAGAGTTATTTTATAACTTGAAATATGCTCACCGTGACTTCTTTAATTTCATCGGGCACGCGAACAGCGTTCCCGATGGGAGTAGCCCCCGAGGCTACAGCCAAGTGCTTGTACTTGGTTGTAGGCTCACCTTTTTAGCACCTTTGTCGCTATATTGTCATCTCTTCGAACTCTCCCATCTTTATCGGGTGCGCGAACAGCTCTCCCGATGGGAGTATCCCCCGAGGCTACAGTCGAGTATTTATACTTGGTTGTAGGCTCAACTTGCTTTATTGTTGAACAACTCTATATTTATCAGCCGCGTTTCCCTCTTATCAGAAGTATAAACAATACTTCTGATAAGAGTAGCCCCCGAGCATATGAACAAATGCTTGTATTTGATTATAGGCTCTCGCCTTTTCTTTGTTGAAATACTCGAAATTTCCCTGTCGATATCCTTGATGAAGCTACTCGAAGTTCTCTTTCAGTGACTTTGTTGTTGATGATGGTTGTAGACTAATGTTTGTCCTTCTGACTCAACTCTTATTAAACCCCTTTATAAAGTAGCCCCCGAGCATTTGAACAAAAACTTGTATTTGATCAAAGGCTCCCGAAATTATCATTAATGTTTCTCTGTCGCCAATCCTCAAAGCACCGCAGTCGAAGTTTTTCTTTAAAATAACATCAGTGCTGACGATAGCCACGACCACTGTATCGGGAAGACGCGAGTTCTGTCATGTCACTGTCCTGTGGGCCCGAAACTCTGCGGTATTTGACACGTTACGTAAGTGGGGGACACACGTCCTCCGCTTTTTCTGGCACGCGCACTGTGGAGCCAGTTTAGTTACCTCCAAGTAAAAATACTGTTTTACCCCCAGAAACACGTGTAAGGTGCCAGATCCATTTCTTCTCCATCCAACGGCGCGGCGATTCGTTGGCTTGCTATAAATAACCATCGTCTTCCTCAGAGATCCCCTTCGCTGCGCCGCGCTCCTATCCTCTCTCTGTCCAAAAGCTTCCATTGCAACCAAACAAGCTCGCTCGTCTTCATCCTCAATCTTTCCAGCGCGAACGTTGATGCCACCGCGGGCAAGGCTCACAAGGCACACCACCCCAGAGATAAGCATGGCGACACAAGATCTGGAGGTTTCTGAGTGGGAGAGATCTAAGATCTCAAACCAAGACACGAACCTGATGAAGAAGCTTGGCTTGATGAAGAAGGAGGCGGCGTTGATCTTCCCCAGCGAAGAATGCTTTCCGGCGCCCCCCCCCCCACCCTCCAATATCGGGTTAGCTTTGTTGACCACCTCATCCGCGGTCTCTCCGCTCCTATCCATGAATTTTTTCGTGGATTACTCTTTGTGTATGGGTTGCAGCTGCACCAGCTGACTCCCAATTCTATCCTCCATATTTCTACCTTTATCACCCTCTGCGAGTGCTTTCTCGGGACCCAACCGAATTGGGCCCTGTGGAAACGCATTTTCTGCATTCGCCGCAACGGCTCCCACAACATTGCCTACAACATAGGTGGTGTTGTTATCTGTGTCTGCCCTGATGTCGAGTATTTCGACGTCAAATTCCCCGACTCCGTCCAAGGGTGGCGCAAAAAGTGGCTATACGTCCGCGAGGAATGCTCTGACTCGCAGGAATACAACATCACACCCTTTGATGGTAGCGCAAAAATCCTTCGGCGCCGATCCTGGGATGCAGAAGCCACCGAAGAAGAGAAAACGGCGGCAGATGCACTGATGAAGCGCATCCACGAGCTGCAGAATACCTGAGGCAAAGAATTGTCGGGTATTCAAATTACCGCCTATTTCCTTAGGATTAGGGTGCAGCCTCTACAGGCTCGTAAAAACCCTATATGGTTGTATGCTAGCGAGAAAGATGTCGACCGCATATCCAAAGATCTCTCTGTGAAGGATTTGGAGAAGCTTGTTCGGCGTGTTTCGTCGTTAAGCAAAAAAGATTCAGTTCCAACCTCCTGTCGCGTGGAACCATACAGTGGTGCCCACGCTCTCCACAAAGTAAGCAACCTGTCTCTCGAGTTTTTTGATTCCTATCTCGATTAACCTGCTTTCACGACTTTGATTCAAATTTCGACTGCTATCTTGTTATCTTGCTGTTGACTTCCGTCAATTGTCCCTTGTTATCGTTTTTCCTTTTGCAGAAACACAAATTCACCCTTTCTTTGCCTCCCTTACCTGAAGGTGGGGAAGTCGATGAACGAGCCATCGTTGCCGACGATGCGCAGGGTACTTCTCGCCCTGAGATTGAAATCGCGGGATCTCACAAATCCGCGCGTTCCTCTGAAAGAGAAACTGAATCTGAGGCTTCTGAGTCAGCACATTCTCTCCCTTCTGTTGTTTCCTCCCGGAACAAGAGGAAGAGGGGGTGATGTCGAAGACTCCGGCACCTCCAAAGCCGGCGGATCACCTGCCGAGGAAACTTCTCCCAAAGAGGAGGATGCCTTCAACCCTTACGATGATGCCCTTGTTAGCTCGTAGGTTACTCTACCGTCTTTTTCTCTTTGTATATTGTTTTTTGAATATTCTCATACTATCTTTTGTGCACAGTGGCGACGAAGAAGAAGAACCCACTGCTAATGTGACGTCTCCTACGAGCACGTCACAAACTTTAGTTCTTTCGGAAACTCGCCATGCAACAGAGGGAAACTCGCCCCCTCAGCAGGACTTAGAAAGTCGACTCTTGTCCCTAGCCCCCGTGCCCCCTCGCCGAAGAGAGCGAGAGTTGAGCTTCGCGAGGAACAAAGTCTCTTGGCCGGGAGTTCGGCAACTCCTTCTTTGGACGATGTAAGAATCCTTACCACTATTTTGTCTTCTGTTGAGTTATTCCCTTTTTGACCTTCTCAGCGACTTTCTTTTTTCAGCCTCTCATGAAAGAATTCATTCGTCTTGGTACTCAATTTATTGGGTACCGTGACACTGTTGATAGTTTAAAAGGTACTCCTTTTTATCATCCCTTTTTATCGAGTAAACTTTCTTTTGCTTTTTTTATCTTGACATTGCCGTCCTTTCTTTTGCTAGAGGCTCTCGCCAAAGCTAACAAGCGTGCCGATGATCTTGCCCTCGAGCTGGAGCAAAGTGAAAAAGCTCGCGAAAAGGCCGAGCTAGACGCTGCCTCTGTTGGAAGTCTTCGAGAGAGACTCCATCAAGTTGAAACTGCTTTGAGTGACAAAATAACTCAGCAGATCGCTCGTGAGGAAGATGTCATCGCCCGCCTGGAGTCACGGAATCGGCGTTTTATCAGTAAGTTCGTAAATCACTTTGATCAAGTTTCTTCCAAAATTATCTTCTCCTTATACTTGTTGATAACCCGAAATTTGTTTCAGCAGGGAAGATGAGTCAGGATTTCGAACTTCAGAAGCCTGAAGATGACCGTCTTCTCGACGCTCTTTCCCTCCTCGAACTTCATGGGGATCTGGTGCGCCGCAGTATCGCTGATGCTAAGACGGCATTTTCGCGCCTTTTCCCCTACTTTTTCCCGAAGAAAAACCAGCCAGATACCTTCGCTGGCCTTACCAAGCACTTCATTCCCGAAGAAGATCTTGGGCTGGCTCTCCGGCAGGAAAACTTGAAGATTGGCGTTGAAGGCACCATAGCTTTGGTTGCCGAAAGCCAACAGAACGTCGACTGGGCGAAAGCTGGTGAGACGAAGAGGATGAAGACAGAGAAGTGGCAATCCTTGATTAGAGCTGCCAAACCGCACTCAAAGAAGATCCTCTCCATCCTCGGATACAAGCCAGCTGCTTCCCCCAGTTCTGCCAAGCCGGAGGTCAAGTAGACCATCATGTCTCTGTTTTTTTCTTTTTCTTCTTCTTTTGATGATGTCGCCTTAGTAGTGTCTTGCGGCAGCCTGCCATTGGTTCACTAGGAGCCAATTCTTGTAATGAATGTGTAAATATCCAAATGATTTAATGGAATTCTATTTTGCAAAATGATTGATGTCGGGATTTTCTTTCCAGTTGGTTTTTGACAACTATACTGCGACCCCTCGTTCTTCGGATGCTTTGCCCGCTTCCTCCTACTCGAGGAAAACTTCCGCTGATGATTTCGTTGAAGATTCTTCGAACGCTGATCCACTACAGGATTTGAACGAACTTCGACAACAACTCTAGTCAATGAAGAAGCAAGCACTTGTGGTAATGGAACAATCTCGAAAATCGTCCGAGAGGGAGAAAATTGCTCTTCAGCAGGCCCAGGAAGCCTTAGCTTTAAAAGAGGCTGCGGTCGCTAAAGCTGCACAGGCTACTTCCCGAGAATATTATATGCTTGAGTTGATGACTGACGCTAGCCTGGATATGGCAGGTATGCTTCACAAGTTTGAAATTCCTCTTCTACTTTGTTTACTTGTTTTCATATCTCACTATGATACTTCCGTCGAGTAGGTTCCTTTTTGGATGTTGCTGCTGAAGACCAGTGGGTTACGCAAGGTCAAACCTTCTTGTCAAACTTTCTCTGGACCATGGCTCCAGCTTTTGGGCTACACTGGATCGTACTCGACGAATCGTCCGATTTCAAGACCGCGCGGGCCAAGTTCGTGAATATCTTGATTTCTGTACAAGGACGCTGGCCTTGGTTTATAACACCATGTTTCCTTGAAACTCCCAGCCGAACTTGATGGATAAATTCAAGAATGCTCCTCGAATTCATGACTTTGTGAAGGCCCAATTGATTGCTGGAGCTAGACTTGCTATGATCATGCTGCAGATCTGCTACTCGAAATTGGATATGACCAACATCGTTGAACTTTTCCATGACAAACTGAGGAAGAGGAGGAAGAACGTCGACAAAATCGACGATGTTGTGAAACCCGTGGCCGATAAAATAATAGATGATTTACTTCGGATGGATGCTGAATTCTTCGTGAAAGGTAATTATGCCAAGTTTATGGGTGCCAGTGCCGACGATGAAAGAGTGAACATAGATGACTTGATAGGTCATGAATAAAAGTCTGCTTCTTCTGTCGAATTTTTTCTTGACAAAGGGACCCTGTATATTGTAAGCGTTTTGGTGGCAAGTGTTTTCATTTTTATTGGTTTGCGGGGTGTTTTGGACCAAGGCAAATAACTTTGTAGATTGTATATTGTAGAGATTTGTGTATATATATTGAATTTGCGGGTTGCAATCCCCCGAGCCTGTCGAAGAAAAAAAGGTGTATATCACCAATATCTTTACTATATTGCAGCACCGCGAGTCTGCCTCATTAAAAACCTTCCAGCCCCACTCAGTGCCCTGAAAGGAAAAGAGTGCGTCTGAAAACTCGCGGGTGTTTCAGTACATTGTATGTTTACATATATGACTGTATTTCGGCTTAAGCGTAAAAATGCCTAAGCTGCGCCACGTTCCAGGGATTTGGCTCGGCAATCCCTGTCTTCTTGTCCTTTATCCTGTATGCTCCTCCTTCAATTACTTCGGTGACGATGTACGGGCCTATCCATGGCGACTCGAATTTCTCATGGCTATCTTGCATAAGCTGAAGGACTAGGTCGCCTACTTGGAAGGACCTTGGTCGCAAACGTCGACTGTGGTAGTTTTTCATATCTTGCTGGTACTTGGTGACCCTTGACAATACCTCGTCTCGAGCTTCGTCGAGTGCATCGACATCATCTTCCAGTGCCTTTCTCGAGGTTTCTTCATCAAATTCAGCCACTCTCGGGGAATTGTGTTCTATCTCTATCGGGAGCACTGCCTCAGCTCCATGAACCAGAAAGAACGGAGTTTCTTGTGTCACTGTATTGGGTGTCGTCCGTATACTTCATAGCACGCTAGGCAATTCCTCTGGCCAGGTGTGTCGAGCTTTTTCCAATGGTGTTAGCAGACGTTTCTTGATGCCATTGCAGATGATGCCATTTGCTTTCTCGACTTGGCCATTGGTCTGTGGGTGCGCAACTGAGGCAAAGTTTAGTTTGATGCCTACCTCTGCACAATACGCCTTGAATTCCTTGGAAGTGAAGTTGCTGCCATTGTCTGTGACGATGCTATGAGGAACTCCAAATCGAAAAACAATACTTTTGATGAAACTGGCCGCCGATGCTACATCTGGCGAGTTTATTGGTTTTGCCTCAATCCACTTAGAAAACTTGTCGACAGCTACGAGCATATACTCGTATCCTCCTGGCCATGCCTTATGCAATTTTCCTACCATATCAAGACCCCATTGAGCGAAAGGCCATGAAAATGGTATTGGCATCAACTCTGCTGCCGGAGAATGAGGTTTTGCAGCAAACCTTTGGCACGCATCACAGGTACGCACTATGTCCTTTGCATCTTCGATTGCTGTTAGCCAGTAGAATCCTGCTCTGAAAACCTTGGCTGCTATAGCTCGACTACTTGCGTGGTGTCCGCACACTCCCTCATGCACATCTTTTAGGAGTACTCGTCCTTCTTCGGGTGTAACGCATCGCTGCAATACTGTTGGAGATATGACCAAGAGGCAATAATAAAAGTGGTTATTATATATCTTTGTGTTTATGATAAATGTTTATATACCATGCTATAATTGTATTAACCGAAACATTGATACATGTGTGTTATGTAAACAACAATGAGTCCCTAGTAAGCCTCTTAACTAGCTTGTTGATTAATAGATGATTAGAGTTTCATAATCATGAACATTGGATGTTATTAATAACAAGGTTATATCACTATATGAATGATGTAATGGACACACCCATATTAAGCGTAGCATAAGATCACGTCATTAAGTTATTTGCTATAAGCTTTCGATACATAGTTACCTAGTCCTTTCGACCATGAGATCATGTAAATCACTTATACCGAAAAGGTACTTTGATTACATCAAACGCCACTGCGTAAATGGGTGGTTATAAAGGTGGGATTAAGTATCCGGAAAGTATGAGTTGAGGCATATGGATCAACAGTGGGATTTGTCCATCCCGATGACGGATAGATATACTCTGGGCCCTTGATAACCCACAAGTATAGGGGATCGCAACAGTCTTCGAGGGAAGTAAAACCCAAATTTATTGATTCGACACAAGGGGAGGTAAAGAATACTTATAAGCCTTAACAACTGAGTTGTCAATTCAGCTGCACTGGAAAAGCACTAGTAACAGGGGTGATGTGAAAGCAAGCAGTAATATGAGAGCAGTAGTAACGAGTAACACGGCAGCGAGTAGCAGTAATATGAGAGCAATGGCACCAGAAAATAGTTGATACTACTTCCAATGACATGTAGAACGAGTATATGATGATGAGAGATGGACCGGGGTTCCCAGCTATCTACACTAGTGGTAACTCTCCAATAACAAGTGTTGGGTGAACAAATTACAGTTGGGCAATTGATAGGATTGAAATAGCATTAAGACTGAACATCAAGATTATTAATCATGTAGGCATGTTTTCCATATATAGTCATACGTGCTCGCAATGAGAAACTTGCATAACATCTTTTGTCCTACCAGCCAGGTGGGAGCCGGGCCTCTAGGGAATCTACCGGAAATTAAGGCACTCCTTTTAATAGAGCACCGGAGCAAAGCATTAACACTCCGTGAAAACATGTGATCCTCATATCTAAGCCTTCCCCTCCAGTTGTCCCAATTTCTGTCACTTTGGGGCCTTTGGTTCCGGACATAGACATGTGCAAACTGTAGGATAACGTTGCATAGAAAACAAAAAATTTCCTACCGCGAACATGCAATCCAAGCCAAGATGCAATCTAGAAGACGGTAGCAACGAGGGGATGATCGAGACTCACCCTTGAAGATTTCCAAAGCCTACAAGATGAGGCTCTTGTTGCTGCGGTAGACGTTCACTTGCCGCTTGCAAAAGCGCGTAGAAGATCTTGATCACGGCGCCACGAACGGGCAGCACCTCCGTACTCGGTCACACGTTCGGTTGTTGATGAAGACGACGTCCACCTCCCCGTTCCAGCGGGCAGCGGAAGTAGTAGCTCCTCTTGAATCCGACAGCACGACGGCGTGGTGTCGGTGGCGGTGGAGAATCCCGGCGGAGCTTCGCTAAGCGTGCGGGGAAGGAGGAGTAGGGCGGCTAGGGTTTGGGGAGAGGGGGGCGCCGGCCATCTAGGTGGTGTGGCCACCTTGTTGTGTTGGGGTTGGCCGGCCCCCTCCCCTTGGTCCTCATTATATAGGTGGAACACCCAAGAGTTGGTCTACAAGTCTTCGAATAAGACCGCAAACCAAAACCTTCCATATGACATGAAACCTACCCAAGCTAGGACTCCCACTAGAGGTGGGATTCCCACCTTCCCTTGGGAGGGGTGGCCGGCCACCTTAGGTGGAGTCCACCCGGGACTCCACCCCTTAGGGTTGGCCGGCCATGGTGGTGGAGTCCCTTCGGGACTCCGCCTTCCAAAGTGACTTTCTTCCGGAATATTCTAGAACCTTCTAGAACCTTCCATAAATGCACCGATCATTTTCAAACACATAAAATGACTTCCTATATATGAATCTTATTCTCCGGACCATTCCGAACTCCTCGTGATGTCCGGGATCTCATCCGGGACTTCAAACAAATCTTCGAACTCCATTCCATATTCAAGTTCTACCATTTCAACATCAAACCTTAAGTGTGTCACCCTACGGTTCGTGAACTATGTAGACATGGTTGAGATCTCTCTCCGACCAATAACCAATAGCGGGATCTGGAGATCGATAATGGCTCCCACATATTCAACGATGACTTAGTGATCGAATGAACCATTCACATACGATACCAATTCCCTTTGTCACGCGATATTTTACTTGTCCGAGGTTTGATCATCGGTATCACTCTATACCTTGTTCAACCTTGTCTCCTGACAAGTACTCTTTATTCGTACCGTGGTATGTGGTCTCTTATGAACTTATTCATATGCTTGCAAGACATTAGACGACATTCCACCGAGAGGGCCCAGAGTATATCTATCCATCATTGGGATGGACAAATCACACTGTTGATCCATATGCCTCAACTCATACTTTCCGGATACTTAATCCCACCTTTATAACCACCCATTTACGCAGTGGCGTTTGATGTAATCAAAGTACCTTTCCGGTATAAGTGATTTACATGATCTTATGGTCATAAGGACTAGGTAACTATGTATCGAAAGCTTATAGCAAATAACTTAATGACGTGATCTTATGCTACGCTTAATTGGGTGTGTCCATTACATCATTCATATAATGATATAACCTTGTTATTAATAACATCCAATGTTCATGATTATGAAACTAATCATCTATTAATCAACAAGCTAGTTAAGAGGCTTACTAGGGACTCATTGTTGTTTACATAACACACATGTATCAATGTTTCGGTTAATACAATTATAGCATGGTATATAAACATTTATCATAAACATAAAGATATATAATAACCACTTTTATTATTGCCTCTTGGGCATATCTCCAACAGATCTCCCACTTGCACTAGAGTCAATAATCTAGATTACATTGTAAGGTACCTAACACCCATGGCATTCTGGTGTTGGTCATGCTTTGCCCTAGGGAGAGCTTTAGTCAACGGATCTGCTACATTCGGATCGATGTGTACTTTGCAAATCTTTACTTCTCCATCTTCGATGTACTCGCGAATCGAATGATAACGTAGCTTGATATGCTTCAGCCTCTTGTGTGACCTTGGTTCTTGTGCATTGGCGATGACACCCATGTTGTCACAATAGATGGCTAATGGGTCCAATGCACTAGGAACCACACCGAGCTCTACAATGAACCTCTTCATCCATACCGCTTCTGATGAAGCCTCTGAAGCCGCTATGTACTCCGATTCTGTTGAGGATTTCGCCACCGTGCACCGCTTCGAGCTTGCCCGACTTCATCGTAGCACCATTCAATATAAACACGTACCCGGACCGTGACTTAGAGTCATCGGGATCGGTGTTCCAACTTGCATCGGTGTAACTTGTTACAACGAGCTCTTGGTCACCTCCATAACAAAGAAACATATCCTTAGTTCTTTTCAAGTACTTTAGGATATTCTTGACCGCTGTCCAGATGTTCCATTCCTGGATCACTTTGATATCTCGCTAGTCAAACTAACAACATGTGCTATATCCGGTCTAGTACATAGCATGGCATACATGATAGAGCCTCATCGCCGAGGCATAGGGGATCCGACTCATCCTTTCTCTTTCTTCTCGTCGTAGCCGGACCTTGAGTCTTACTCAAGACTTTGCTCGGTAACATAGGTAAGAATCCTTTCTTACTTTCGTCCATTCTAAACTTCTTTAGAATCTTGTCCAGGTATGTACTTTGTGATAGCCCTATTAGACGTCTTGATCTATCTCTATAAATCTTGATGCCTAATATGTACGATGCTTCACCAAGGTCTTTCATTGAAAAACTATTATTCAAATAACCTTTTACACTGCTTAATAGTTCTATATCATTCCCAATCAGTAATATGTCATCTACATATAATATCGAGAATGCTACGGAGCTCCCACTCACTTTCTTGTAAATACATGCCTCTCCATGACACTGTATAAACCCGAAGTCTTTGATCACCTTATCAAAGCGTCGGTTCCAACTTCTTGATGCTTGCTTCAGTCCATAAATTGAACGCTGAAGTTTGCATACTTTGTCAGCATTTTTAGGATCAACAAAACCTTTGGGTTGTACCATATACAACTCTTCCTCAATGTCTCCATTAAGGAACGCCGTTTTGACATCCATCTGCCAAATTTCATAATCGAAAAATGCAGCTATTGCTAACAAAATCCTCACAGATTTTAGCTTCGCTACAGGTGAGAAAGTCTCATCGTAGTCAACACCTTGAATTTGTCGGAAACCCTTTGCGACAAGTCGAGCATTATAGACAGTAATATTACCATCAGCATCTGTTTTTCTCTTGAAGATCCATTTATTCTCGACAGACCTTGCGGCTATCGTGTAAGTCTACCAAAGTCCATACTTTATTATCATACATGGATCCCATTTCGGATTTCATGGCTTCTTGCCATTTGTTGGAATCTGGGCTCATCATCGCTTCTTCATACGTCGCAGTGGTCTTCATCATTGTTGTCCACAATCATGACATTTAGACAAGGATCATACCAATCGGGAGTGGCACGTTCCCTTGTCGATCTGCGAGGTTCAGTAGCTATCTCATTTGAAGTTTCATGATCATTATCATTAGCTTCCTCTGTTGCCGGTGTAGGCGGCACAGGAACATCTTTCGGTACTGCGCTACTTTGATCAACGAGCAGAGATTCTTCAATCTCATCGAGTTCTACTTTTCTTCCAGTCACTTCTTTAGTGAGAAATTCTTTCTCAAGAAAGGTTCCGTTCTTAGCAACAAAGATCTTGCCTTCGAATCTGTGATAGAAAGTGTACCCTATAGTTTCCTTAGGGTATCCTATGAAGACGCATTTCTCCGCTTTGGGTTCTAGCTTGTCCGGTTGTAACTTTTTTCATAGGCTTCGCAACCCCAAACTTTAAGGAACGACAGACTTAGGTTTCTTATTAAACCATAATTCATACGGTGTCGTTTCAACGGATTTTGATGGTGCTCTATTTAAAGTGAATGCGGCTGTCTCTAATGCATAACTCCAAAATGATAACGGCAAATCAGTAAGAGACATCATAGAACGAACCATATCTAAGAGAGTTCGATTACGACATTCGGACACACCGTTTCGTTGTGGTATTCCCGGCGGTGTCAATTGTGAAAGTATTCCGCATTTCTTTAAATGCATGCCAAACTCATAACTCAGATATTCACCTCCACGATCAGATCGTAGAAATTTAATCTTCTTGTTACGTTGATTTTCTACTTCACTTTGGAATTCCTTAAACTTCTCGAAAGTTTCGATTTATGTTTCATGAAATAGATATAACCATATCTACTCGGATCATCCGTGAAGGTTAGAACATAACGATAACCACCGCGCGATGCTACACTCATTGGTCCGCACACATCGGTATGTATGATTTCCAATAAGTCGATAGCTCGCTCCATAATACCGGAGAATGGAGTCTTAGTCATTTTTCCCATTAGACATGCTTCGCATCTATCAAGTGACTCAAAGTCAAGTGATTCAAGTAATCCATCGGTATGGAGTTTCTTCATGCGTTTCACTCCAATATGACCAAGACGACGAGTGCCACATATAAGTAGAATTATCATTCAATTTAATTCGCTTAGCATCAATGTTATGTATATGTGTATCACTACTATCGAGATCTAATAGAAATAAGCAATTCTTTTTAGGTGCTCGACCATAAAAGATATTATTCATAAAAATAGAACAACCATTATTCTTAGACTTGAATGAATAACCGTCTTGCATTAAACAAGATCCAGATATAATGTTCATGCTCAACGCGGGTACAAAATAACAATTATTGAGGCTTAAAACTAATCCCGAAGGTAGATGTAGAGGAAGTGTGCCGACGAGCGATCACATCGACTTTGGATCCATTTCCAACGCGCATCGTCACTTCATCCTTTAGTAGTCTTCGTTTATTCTTTAGTTCCTGTTTCGAGTTACAAATATGAGCAACCGAACCAAGTATCAAATACCTGTGTGATACGTCTCCGACGTATCGATAATTTCTTATGTTCCATGCCACATTATTGATGTTATCTACATGTTTTATGCACACTTTATGTCATATTCGTGCATTTTCTCGGAACTAACCTATTAACAAGATGCCGAAGTGCCGCTGTCGTTTTCTCGCTGTTTTTGGTTTCAGAAATCCTAGTAAGGAAATATTCTCGGAATTGGACGAAATCAAAGCCCGGGGCCTATTTTTCCACGAAGCTTCCGAAGTCCGAAGACGAAACGAAGTGGGGCCACAGGGTGCCCAAACCCTAGGGCGGCGCGGCCCCCCCTTGGCCGCGCCGGCCTGTGGTGTGGGGCCCCGTGCCCCCTCCCCGACTTGCCCTTCCGCCTACTTAAAGCCTCCGTGACGAAACCCCCAGCACCGAGAGCCACGATACGGAAAACCTTCCGGAGACGCCGCCAACGCCGATCCCATCTCGGGGATCCGAGAGATCGCCTCCGGCACCCTGCCGGAGAGGGGAATCATCTCCCGGAGGACTCTACGCCGCCATGGTCGCCTCCGGTGTGATGTGTGAGTAGTCTACCCCTGGACTATGGGTCCATAGCAGTAGCTAGATGGTTGTCTTCTCCCCATTGTGCTATCATTGTCGGATCTTGTGAGCTGCCTAACATGATCAAGATCATCTATCCGTAATTCTATATGTTGCGTTTGTTGGGATCCGATGAATAGAGAATACTTGTTATGTTGATTATCAAAGTTATATCTATGTGTTGTTTATGATCTTGCATGCTCTCCGTTATTAGTAGATGCTCCGGCCAAGTTGATGCTAGTAACTCCAAGAGGGAGTATTTATGCTCGATAGTGGGTTCATGTCTCCGTGAATCTGGAGGGGTGACAAGAACCTCTAAGGTTATGGATGTGTCTGTTGCCACTAGGGATAAAACATTAGTGCTATGTTCAAGGATGTAGTCACTAGTTACATTACGCGCAATACTTAATGCAATTGTCTCGTTGTTAGCAACTTAATATCGGAGGGGGTTCGGATGATAACTCGAAGGTGGACTTTTTAGGCATAGATGCAGTTGGATGGCGGTCTATGTACTTTGTCGTAATGCCCAATTAAATCTCACTATACTCATCATGATATGTATGTGCATGGTCATGCTCTCTTTATTTGTCAATTGCCCAACCGTAATTTGTTCACCCAACATGCTCGTTTGTCTTATGGGAGAGACACCTCTAGTGAACTGTGGACCCCGGTCCAATTCTCTATACTGAAATACAATCTACTCGCAATACTTGTTCTACCGTTTTCTCGCAAACAATCATCTTCCACACAATACGGTTAATCCTTTGTTACAGCAAGCCGGTGAGATTGACAACCTCACTCGTTTCGTTGGGGCAAAGTACTTTGGTTGTGTTGTGCAGGTTCCACGTTGGCGCCGGTATCCCTGGTGTTGCGCCGCTCTGCATCCCGCCGCCATCAACCTTCAACGTGCTTCTTGGCTCCTCCTGGTTCGATAAACCTTGGTTTCTTTCTCGAGGGAAAACTTGCTGCCGTGCGCATCATACCTTCCTCTTGGGGTTCCCAACGAACGTGTGAGTTACACGCCATCAAGCTCTTTTTCTGGCGCCGTTGCCGGGGAGATCAAGACACGCTGCAAGGGGAGTCTCCACTTCTCAATCTCTTTACTTTGTTTTCGTCTTGCTTAGTTTTATTTACTACTTTGTTTGCTGCACTAAATCAAAATACAAAAAAATTAGTTGCTAGTTTACTTTATTTGCTATCTTGTTTGCTATATCAAAAACACAAAAAAATTAGTTTACTTGCATTTACTTTATCTAGTTTGCTTTATTTACTGTTGCTAAAATGGCCAACACTGAAAATACTAAGTTGTGTGACTTCACAACCACAAATAATAATGATTTCTTATGCACACCTATTGCTCCACCTGCTACTACAGCAGAATTCTTTGAAATTAAACCCGCTTTACTCGAATCTTGTTATGCGAGAGCAATTTTCTGGTGTTAGTTCTGATGATGCTGCTGCCCATCTTAATAATTTTGTTGAACTGTGTGAAATGCAAAAATATAAAGATGTAGATGGTGATATTATTAAACTAAAATTGTTCCCTTTCTCATTAAGAGGAAGAGCTAAAGATTGGTTGCTATCTCTCGCCTAAGAATAGTATTGATTCATGGACTAAATGCAAGGATGCTTTTATTGGTAGATATTATCCCCCTGCTAAAATTATATCTTTGAGGAGTAGCATAATGAATTTTAAACAATTAGATACTGAACATGTTGCTCAAGCTTCGGAAAGAATGAAATCTTTGGTTAAAAATTGCCCAACCCATGGACTGACTACTTGGATGATCATCCAAACCTTCTATGCAGGACTAAATTTTTCTTCACAGAATTTATTGGATTCAGCTACTGGAGGTACCTTTATGTCCATCACTCTTGGTGAAGCAACAAAGCTTCTTGATAATATGATGATCAACTACTCTGAATGGCACACGGAAAGAGCTCCACAAGGTAAGAAGGTAAATTCTGTCGAAGAAACCTCTTCCTTGAGTGATAAGATTGATGCTATTATGTCTATGCTTGTGAATGATAGGACTAATATTGATCCTAATAATGTTCCGTTAGCTTCATTGGTTGCACAAGAAGAACATGTTGATGTAAACTTCATTAAAAATAATAATTTCAACAACAATGCTTACCGGAACAATTCTAGTAACAACTATAGGCCATATCCTTATAATAATAGCAACGGCTATGGTAATTCTTATGGGAATTCTTACAACAATAATAGGAATTCACCCCCTGGACTTGAAGCCATGCTTAAAGAATTTATTACTACACAAACTGCTTTTAACAAATCTGTTGAAGAAAAGCTTGGGAAAATTGATATACTTGCTTCTAAAGTCGATAGTCTTGTCTGTCGATGTTGATCTTTTGAAATCAAAAGTTTTGCCTAATGAAAATCATCATGATAAAATTACTACTACAGCAAATGCCATTCAAGTTAGAATTAATGAGAATATAAGATTAATGGCTGAACTGCGTGCTAGGTGGGATAGAGAAGAAAATGAAAAACTAGCTAAAGAGAAGAATGTAGCTAAAGTTTGGACTATTACCACCACTAGTAATGCTAATGCTACACATGTTTCTGCACCTCCTACTAATACTAATAAAAGAATTGGTGTTAGCAATGTTTCCACTTCTAATGCGAAGCGCGAAAACTGCCTCGAAACTGCTAAAACTCGAAACTGCTCGTGATAAAGCTGCTGAAATTTTTTCCAACATTGGGGATGATGATCCCATTGCTTTAGATTATAATGGTTTGAATTTTGATGATTGCCACATCTCTGAAGTTATAAAGTTCTTGCAAAAACTTGCTAAAAGTCCTAATGCTAGTGCTATAAATTTGGCTTTCACGCATCATATTACAAATGCTCTCATAAAAGCTAGAGAAGAGAAATTAGAGCGTGAAGCCTCTATTCCTAAAAAGCTAGAGGATGGTTGGGAGCCCATCATTAAGATGAAGGTTAAAGATTTTGATTGTAATGCTTTATGTGATCTTGGTGCAAGTATTTCGTTATGCCTAAGAAAATTTATGATATGCTTGACTTGCCACCGCTGAAAAATTGTTATTTGGATGTTAATCTTGCTGATCATTCTACAAAGAAACCTTTGGGTAAAGTTGATAATGTTCGTATTACCATTAACAATAACCTTGTTCCCATTGATTTTGTTGTCTTGGATATTGAATGCAATGCATCTTGCCCCATTATATTGGGAAGACCTTTTCTTCGAACTGTTGGTGCTATCATTGATATGAAGGAAGGTAATATAAAATATCAATTTCCTCTCAAGAAAGGTATGGAACACTTCCCTAGAAAGAGAATGAAGTACCCTTTTGATTCTATTATGAGAACAAATTATGATGTTGACACTTCGTCTCTTGATAATACTTGATACACACTTTCGCGCCTAGCTGAAAGGCGTTAAAGAAAAGCGCTTATGGGAGACAACCCATGTTTTTACCTACAGTACTTTGTTTTTATTTTGTGTCTTGGAAGTTGTTTACTACTGTAGCAACCTCTCCTTATCTTAGTTTTGTGTTTTGTTGTGCCAAGTTAAGCCGTTGATAGAAAAGTAAGTACTAGATTTGGATTACTGCGCAGTTCCAGATTTCTTTGCTGTCACGAATCTGGGTCCATCTCCCTGTAGGTAGCTTAGAAAATTAAGCCAATTTACGTGCATGATCCTCAGATATGTACGCAACTTTCATTCAATTTGGGCATTTTCATTTGAGCAAGTCTGGTGCCATTTTAAAATTCGTCAATACGAACTGTTCTGTTTTGACAGATTCTGCCTTTTATTTCGCATTGCCTCTTTTGCTATGTTGGATGAATTTCTTTGATCCACTAATGTCCAGTAGCATTATGCAATATCCAGAAGTGTTAAGAATGATTGTGTCACCTCTGAATATGTCAATTTATATTGTGCACTAACCCTCTAATGAGTTGTTTCGAGTTTGGTGTGGAGGAAGTTTTCAAGGATCAAGAGAGGAGTATGATGCAACATGATCAAGGAGAGTGAAAGCTCTAAGCTTGGGGATGCCCCGGTGGTTCACCCCTGCATATATCAAGAAGACTCAAGCGTCTAAGCTTGGGGATGCCCAAGGCATCCCCTTCTTCATCGACAACATTATCAGGTTCCTCCCCCGAAACTATATTTTTATTCCATCACATCTTATGTGCTTTTTCTTGGAGCGTCGGTTTGTTTTTGTTTTTTGTTTTGTTTGAATAAAATGGATCCTAGCATTCACTTTATGGGAGAGAGACACGCTCCACTGTAGCATATGGACAAGTATGTCCTTGGTTTCTACTCATAGTATTCATGGCGAAGTTTCTCCTTCGTTAAATTGTTATATGGTTGGAATTGGAAAATGATACATGTAGTAATTGCTATAAATGTTTTGGGTAATGTGATACTTGGCAATTGTTGTGCTCATGATTAAGCTCTTGCATCATATGCTTTGCACCCATTAATGAAGAAATACATAGAGCATGCTAAAATTTGGTTTGCATATTTGGTTTCTCTAAGGTCTAGATAATTTCTAGTATTGAGTTTGAACAACAAGGAAGACGGTGTAGAGTCTTATAATGTTTTCAATATGTCTTTTATGTGAGTTTTGCTGCACCGGTTCATCCTTGTGTTTGTTTCAAATAAGCCTTGCTAGCCTAAACCTTGTATCGAGAGGGAATACTTCTCATGCATCCAAAATACTTGAGCCAACCACTATGCCATTTGTGTCCACCATACCTACCTACTACATGGTATTTTCCGCCATTACAAAGTAAATTGCTTGAGTGCTACCTTTAAAATTCCATCATTCACCTTTGCAATATATAGCTTATGGGACAAATAGCTTAAAAACTATTGTGGTATTGAATATGTAATTATGCACTTTATCTCTTAATAAGTTGCTTGTTGTGCGATAACCATGTTTACTGGGGACGCCATCAACTTTTCGTTGTTGAATTTCATGTGAGTTGCTATGCATGTTCGTCTTGTCCGAAGTAAGGGCGATCTACACTGAGTTGAATGGTTTGAGCATGCATATTGTTAGAGAAGAACATTGGGCCGCTAACTAAAGCCATGATCCATGGTGGAAGTTTCAGTTTTGGACAAACATCCTCAAATCTCTAATGAGAAAAGAATTAATTGTTGTTGAATGCTTAAAGCATTAAAAGAGGAGTCCATTATCTGTTGTCTATGTTGTCCCGGTATGGATGTCTAAGTTGAGAATAATCAAAAGCGAGAAATCCAAATGCGAGCTTTCTCCTTAGACCTTTGTACAGAGCGGCATAGAGGTACCCCTTTGTGATACTTGGTTAAAGCATATGTATTGCGGTGATAATCCAGGTAGTCCAAGCTAATTAGGACAAGGTGCGGGCATTATTGGTACACTATGCATGAGGCTTGCAACTTATAAGATATAATTTACATGATGCATATGCTTTATTACTACCGTTGACAAAATTGTTTCATGTTTTCAAAATCAAAGCTCTAGCACAAATATAGCAATCGATGCTTTTCCTCTATGGAGGACCATTCTTTTACTTTCAATGTCGAGTCAGTTCACCTATTTCTCTCCACCTCAAGAAGCAAACACTTGTGTGAACTGTGCATTGATTCCTACATATTTGCCTATTGCATTTATTATATTACTCTATGTTGACAATATCCATGAGATATACATGTTACAAGTTGAAAGCAACCGCTGAAACTTAATCTTCTTTTGTGTTGCTTCAATGCCTTTACTTTGAATTATTGCTTTATGAGTTAACTCTTATGCAAGACTTATTGATGCTTGTCTTGAAGTGCTATTCATGAAAAGTCTTTGCTTTATGATTCACTTGTTTACTCATGTCATATACATTGTTTTGATCGCTGCATTCACTACATATGCTTTACAAATAGTATGATCAAGATTATGATGGCATGTCACTACAGAAATTATCTGTGTTATCGTTTTACTCGCTCGGGACGAGCGGAACTAAGCTTGGGGATGCTGATACGTCTCCGACGTATCGATAATTTCTTATGTTCCATGCCACATTATTGATGTTATCTACATGTTTTATGCACACTTTATGTCATATTCGTGCATTTTCTCGGAACTAACCTATTAACAAGATGCCGAAGTGCCGCTTCGTTTTCTGCTGTTTTTGGTTTCAGAAATCCTAGTAAGGAAATATTCTCGGAATTGGACGAAATCAAAGCCCAGGGGCCTATTTTTCCACGAAGCTTCCAGAAGTCCGAAGACGAAACGAAGTGGGGCCACAGGGTGCCCAAACCCTAGGGCGGCGCGGCCCCCCCTTGGCCGCGCCGGCCTGTGGTGTGGGGCCCCCGTGCCCCCTCCCCGACTTGCCCTTCCGCCTACTTAAAGCCTCCGTGACGAAACCCCCAGTACCGAGAGCCACGATACGGAAAACCTTCCGGAGACGCCGCCAACGCCGATCCCATCTCGGGGATCCAGAGATCGCCTCCGGCACCCTCGCCGGAGAGGGGAATCATCTCCCGGAGGACTCTACGCCGCCATGGTCGCCTCCGGTGTGATGTGTGAGTAGTCTACCCCTGGACTATGGGTCCATAGCAGTAGCTAGATGGTTGTCTTCTCCCCATTGTGCTATCATTGTCGGATCTTGTGAGCTGCCTAACATGATCAAGATCATCTATCCGTAATTCTATATGTTGCGTTTGTTGGGATCCGATGAATAGAGAATACTTGTTATGTTGATTATCAAAGTTATATCTATGTGTTGTTTATGATCTTGCATGCTCTCCGTTATTAGTAGATGCTCCGGCCAAGTTGATGCTAGTAACTCCAAGAGGGAGTATTTATGCTCGATAGTGGGTTCATGTCTCCGTGAATCTGGAGGGGTGACAAGAACCTCTAAGGTTATGGATGTGCTGTTGCCACTAGGGATAAAACATTAGTGCTATGTTCAAGGATGTAGTCACTAGTTACATTACGCGCAATACTTAATGCAATTGTCTGTTGTTAGCAACTTAATACCGGAGGGGTTCGGATGATAACCTCGAAGGTGGACTTTTTAGGCATAGATGTAGTTGGATGGCGGTCTATGTACTTTGTCGCAATGCCCAATTAAATCTCACTATACTCATCATGATATGTATGTGCATGGTCATGCTCTCTTTATTTGTCAATTGCCCAACCGTAATTTGTTCACCCAACATGCTGTTTGTCTTATGGGAGAGACACCTCTAGTGAACTGTGGACCCCGGTCCAATTCTCTATACTCGAAATACAATCTACTCGCAATACTTGTTCTCATCGTTTTCTGCACACAATCATCTTCCACACAATACGGTTAATCCTTTGTTACAGCAAGCCGGTGAGATTGACAACCTCACTGTTTCGTTGGGGCAAAGTACTTTGGTTGTGTTGTGCAGGTTCCACGTTGGCGCCGGTATCCCTGGTGTTGCGCCGCACTACATCCCGCCGCCATCAACCTTCAACGTGCTTCTTGGCTCCTCCTGGTTCGATAAACCTTGGTTTCTTTCTGAGGGAAAACTTGCTGCTGTGCGCATCATACCTTCCTCTTGGGGTTCCCAACGAACGTGTGAGTTACACGCCATCACCAGGTACTAGTGCGAGAACCAGTAAGATAAACATCTATAACATGTATATCAGATATACCTTCTTTCTTCTTCTTGACAAGGCCGCTCTTCAGATCCGCCAAATACTTGGAGCAATTACGCTTCCAGTGTCCCTTCTCCTTGCAGTAATAGCACTAGGCATCAGGCTTAGGGCCAGTCTTAGGTTTCACAGGAGGCGTGGCAGCTTTCTTGCCACCCTTCTTGAATTTGCCTTTAGACTTGCCCTGTTTCTTGAAGCTGGTGGTCTTGTTGACCATCAACACTTGGTGCTCTTTCTTAATCTCAATCTCAGCAGATTTTAGCATGGCGAAGAGTTCAGGTAACTCTTTGTTCATGTTCTGCATATTGTAATTCATCACAAAGTTCTTGTAACTAGGTGGCAGTGATTGAAGGACACGATTAATCCCCAGTCGGTTAGGAATCACTATTCCCAAATCACTGAGTTTCTTCGCATGCCCGGTCATGGCGAGCATGTGCTCACTAACGGAGCTGCCTTCTTCCATCATGCAACTGAAGAAGTGTTTCGATGCTTCATAGCATTCCACGGCCGCATGAGTTTCAAAGATAGTTTTCAACTCATTGATTAACTCATGTGGATCGTGGTGCTCAAAACGTTTTTGAAGATCGGCTTCCAGACTGCACAGGATGGCACACTGAACTTGAGAGTACCGAGTTTTCCGAGTCGCGTAAACATTCTTTACTTCATCGGTTTCAGTTTCTGCAGGAGGGTCACCTAGCCGTGCATCAAGCACATACTGCAGATTTCCGCCATTGAGGAAGATCCTCACATGACGGAACCAGTCGGTGAAGTTGCTACCGTTGCTCTTAAGCTTTTCTTTCTCTAGGAACTGGTTAATATTGATTGGGGACGCCATATCTACAACATATTTGCAATAGTTTTAGACTAAGTTTATGACAAATTGAGTTCAAATTTTAATTTAACAAAATTAAAAACTAGGTGAACTCCCACTCAAAATAACATCCCTCAAATTTTCTTAGTGATCACACGAACCAAATCCACCACACCAAGTCCGATCATCACGAGAAAAGATGTAACTTCAATGGCGAACACTCAAAGTGTTCATCATATCAATCATATGATTCATGCTCTACCTTTCGGTATCACGTGTTTCGAGACCATGTCTGTACATGCTAGGCTCGTCAAGGCCACCTTAGTATCCGCATGTGCAAAACTGGCTTGCACCCGTTGTATGCACTTGTTGAATCTATCACACCCGATCATCACGAGATGCTTTGAAACGACAAGTCTTGGCAACGGTGCTACTAAGGATGAACACTTTATTATCTTGATATTTTAGTGAGAGGGATCATCTTATAATGCTACCGTCGCGATCTAAGCAAAATAAGATGCATAAAAGGATTAACATCACATGCAGTTCATATGTGATATGATATGGCCCTTTTGTCTTTGCGCCTTTGATCTTCATCTCCAAAGCACGGACATGATCTTCATCATCAACGGGCATGATCTCCATCATTGTCGGTGAAGCACCAAGGTCAATGGCGCCGTCTTCATGATTGTCCTCCATGTAGCAACTATTACAACTACTTTGAAATACTACTCAACATGAAATTTAAAGACAACCATAAGGCTCCTGCCGGTTGCCACAATACAATAATGATCATCTCATACATAGTCATCATCACATTATGGCCATATCACATCACCAAACCCTGCAAAAACAAGTTAGACGTTCTCTAATTTGGTTTGCATATTTTTCGTGGTTTAGGGTTTTCGAGTGAGATCCAATCTACCTACGAACATGAACCACAACGGTGATACTAGTGTTGTCAATAGAAGAGTAAATTGAATCTTCACTAAAGTAGGAGAGATAGACACCCGCAAAGCCACTTATGCAATACAAGTTGCATGTCGAGCGTCGAGCAAATCTCATGAACGCGGTCATGTAAAGTTAGCCCGAGCCGCTTCATCCCACTATGCCACAAAGATGCAAAGTACTCAAACTAAAGACAACATAAGCATCAACGCCCACAAAACCATTGTGTTCTACTCGTGCAACCATCTATGCATAGACACGGCTCTGATACCACTGTAGGATAACGTTGCATAGAAAACAAAAATTTTCCTACCGCGAACATGCAATCCAAGCCAAGATGCAATCTAGAAGACGGCAGCAACGAGGGGATGATCGAGACTTACCCTTGAAGATTTCCAAAGCCTACAAGATGAGGCTCTTGTTGCTGCGGTAGACGTTCACTTGCCGCTTGCAAAAGCGCGTAGAAGATCTTGATCACGGCGCCACGAACGGGCAGCACCTCCGTACTCGGTCACACGTTCGGTTGTTGATGAAGACGACGTCCACCTCCCCGTTCCAGCGGGCAGCGGAAGTAGTAGCTCCTCTTGAATCCGACAGCACGACGGCGTGGTGTCGGTGGCGGTGGAGAATCCCGGTGGAGCTTCGCTAAGCGTGCGGGGAAGAAGGAGGAGTAGGGCGGCTAGGGTTTGGGGAGAGGGGGGCGCCGGCCATCTAGGTGGTGCGGCCACCTTGTTGTGTTGGGGTTGGCCGGCCCCCTCCCCTTGGTCCTCATTATATAGGTGGAACACCCAAGAGTTGGTCTACAAGTCTTCGAATAAGACCCCAAACCAAAACCTTCCATATGACATGAAACCTACCCAAGCTAGGACTCCCACTAGAGGTGGGATTCCCACCTTCCCTTGGGAGGGGGTGGCCGGCCACCTTAGGTGGAGTCCACCTGGGACTCCACCCCTTAGGGTTGGCCGGCCATGGTGGTGGAGTCCCTTCGGGACTCCGCCTTCCAAAGTGACTTTCTTCCGGAATATTCTAGAACCTTCTAGAACCTTCCATAAATGCACCGGATCATTTTCAAACACATAAAATGACTTCCTATATATGAATCTTATTCTCCGGACCATTCCGGAACTCCTCGTGATGTCCGGGATCTCATCCGGGACTTCGAACAAATCTTTGAACTCCATTCCATATTCAAGTTCTACCATTTCAACATCAAACCTTAAGTGTGTCACCCTACGGTTCGTGAACTATGTAGACATGGTTGAGGTCTCTCTCCGACCAATAACCAATAGCGGGATCTGGAGATGCATAATGGCTCCCACATATTCAACGATGACTTAGTGATCGAATGAACCATTCACATACGATACCAATTCCCTTTGTCACGCGATATTTTACTTGTCCGAGGTTTGATCATCGGTATCACTCTATACCTTGTTCAACCTCGTCTCCCGACAAGTACTCTTTACTCGTACCGTGGTATGTGGTCTCTTATGAACTTATTCATATGCTTGCAAGACATTAGACGACATTCCACCGAGAGGGCCCAGAGTATATCTATCCAACATCGGGATGGACAAATCCCACTCGTTGATCCATATGCCTCAACTCATACTTTCCGGATACTTAATCCCACCTTTATAACCACCCATTTACGCAGTGGCGTTTGATGTAATCAAAGTACCTTTCCGGTATAAGTGATTTACATGATCTCATGGTCATAAGGACTAGGTAACTATGTATCGAAAGCTTATAGCAAATAACTTAATGACGTGATCTTATGCTACGCTTAATTGGGTGTGTCCATTACATCATTCATATAATGATATAACCTTGTTATTAATAACATCCAATGTTCATGATTATGAAACTAATCATCTATTAATCAACAAGCTAGTTAAGAGGCTTACTAGGGACTCATTGTTGTTTACATAACACACATGTATCAATGTTTCGGTTAATACAATTATAGCATGGTATATAAACATTTATCATAAACATAAAGATATATAATAACCACTTTTATTATTGCCTCTTGGGCATATCTCCAACACAAACAACTTGTAGATACAATCTAAGCAATAAGTATAGAGCTTAAATCTAAGATCATGCCACTCGGGCCCTAGTGACAAGCATTAAACATAACAAGATTGCAGCAACAATAACTTCACAAACTTTATAGATAGACTAATCATAATGTAACAATCCATCGGATCCCAACAAACACAACACCGATTACATCAGATGAATCTCAATCATGTAAGGCAGCTCATGAGATCATTGTATATTGAAGTACATGGGGGAGAGAATACCAACTAGCTACAGCTAGAACCCGTAGTCCATGGGGGAACTACTCACGGAGCATGATGGAGGCGGTGGCGTCGATGGAGATGGCTTCCGGGGGCACTTCCCCGTCCCGGCAGGGTGCCGGAACAGAGACTTCTGTCCCCCGAATTGGAGTTTCGCGATGGTGGCGGCGCCCCTGGAGTCTTTCTGGAGTTTCGTCAATTGGTATCGATGTTTTAGGTCACCAGGGCTTAAATAGGCGAAGAGTCGGAGTCGGAGGGGCCACGGGGCCTCCTCACACTAGGGTGGCGCGCCCCCCCTTGGGCCGCGCCGCCACCACGTGTGGGGCCCCCGTGGCACCCCTCTCGGTCCCCCTCCGACTTTCCGGAAGGTTCCGGGAAAAATAAGGTTCCGGGCGTTGATTTCGTCGAATTCCGAGAATATTGCCCGAACAGCCTTTCCGGAACCAAAAACAACGAAAAACAAGCAATCGGCCCTTCGGCATCTCGTTAATAGGTTAGTTCCGGAAAATGCATAAAAACATTATAAAGTGCAAGCAAAACATGTAAGTATTGTCATAAAACAAGCATGGAACATCGAAATTATAGGTACGTTGGAGACGTATCAAGCATCCCCAAGCTTAGTTCCTACTCGCCCTCGAGTAGGTAAACGATAAAAAGAGTAATTTCTGTAGTGACATGCTACTTACATAATCTTGATCATCCTATTATAAAGCATATGAGATGAATGCAGTGACTCAAGGCAATGATCTATAGTTGCTAACAAATAGATAACATATAGCAAAACTTTTCATGAATAGTACTTTCAAGACAAGCATCAAAAGTCTTGCACAAGAGTTAACTCATAAAGCAATAAATTCAAAGTAAAAGCATCGAAGCAACACAGAGGAAGATTTAAGTTTGAGAAGTTGCTTTCAACTTTCAACATGCATATCTCATGGATATTTGTCAACACAAAGTAATATGATGAATGCAAATAAGCAAGTATGTAAGAATCAATGCACAGTTGACACAAGTGTTTGCTTCTAAGATGGAAGGAAGTAGGTAAACTGACTCAACATAAAAGCAAAAGAAGGGCCCTTCGCAGAGGGAAGCAGGGATTAAATCATGTGCTAGAGCTTTTCAAGTTTTGAAATCATATAGAGAGCATAAAAGTAAAGTTTTGAGAGGTGTTTGTTGTTGTCAACGAATGGTAATGGGTACTCTAACCACCTCGTCAACCAGACTTTCAAGAGCGGCTCCCATGAAGGACATTATCTCTACCAGCAAGGTAGATCATCCCTCTTCTCTTTTGTTTACACATGTATTTTAGTTTCATTATTTATGGATGACACTCCTCCCAACCTTTTGCTTACACAAGCCATGGCTAACCGAATCCTCGGGTGCCTTCCAACATTCACATACCATGAAGGAGTGTCTATTTGCAAAATTAAGTTGCTTACTGATGAATCAGAGCAAAACATGTGAAGAGAATTATTAATGAAGGTTGATTTATTGGGGGCTGGGAACCCCGCGCCAGCTCTTTTGCAAAATTATTGGATAAGCGGATGTGCCACTAGTCCATTATGAAAGTCTGTCAGGAGTAAATGACAAGATTGAAAGATAAACACCACATACTTCCTCATGAGCTATAAAACATCAACACAAATTAAGAAGCATTTTGAAGGTTTAAAGGTAGCACATGAAGTATTTACTTGGAATGGCAGGAAATACCACATAGTAGGTAGATATGGTGGACACAAATGGCATAGGTTTTGGCTCAAGGTTTTGGATGCACGAGAAGCATTTCCTCTCAGTACAAGGCTTTGGCTAGAAAGGTTGTTTGAAGCAAACACAAGTATGAACTGGTACAGCAAAACTTACATAAGAACATATTGCAAGCATTATAAAACTCTACACTGTCTTCCTTGTTGCTCAAACACTTTTACCAGAAAATATCTAGACCTTAGAGAGACCAATCATGCAAATCAATTTCAACAAGCTCTACGGTATTCCTCCACTAATAGGTTTAAACTACATGATGCAAGAGCTTAATCATGATCTACTTGAGAGCTCAAAACAATTGCCAAGTATCAAATTATCCAAGATAATATGAAGCATTTTCTTTTTCCAACCAAATAGCAATAATGCAATAGCTTCCAACTTTTATCATTGAACATTAAAAGTAAAACGAAGAACACGAGTGTTCATATGAAAAAGCGGAGCGTGTATCTCTCCCACACAAGGATTGCTAGGATACAATCTTATTCAAACAAAATGAAAATAAAAACACACAGACGCTCCAAGTAAAGCACATAAGATGTGACCGAATAAAAATATAGTTTCAATAGAAGAACCTGATAAGTTGATGAAGAAGGGGATGCCTTGGGCATCCCCAAGCTTAGACGCTTGAGTCTTCTTGAAATATGCAGGGATGAACCACGGGGGCATCCCCAAGCTTAGACTTTTCAACCTTCTTGATCATATATCATCCTCCTCTCTTGACCCTTGAAAACTTCCTTCACACCAAACTTCTCATAAACTTCATTAGAGGGGTTAGTACTCAAATTTTTTTAATCCACTTTAGTCCTGTAGTGACATATTGCAAGAACTCAATAAAACATTAGCTACAGCTCTCCACATCTAGAAAGCCTCACTTAAAGTCCACAAGAGACAATGCAAAAAACAAAGACAGAATCTGTCAAAACAGAACAGCCAGTAAACACGAATTTTTAAACGGTACTTCCGTTGCTTAAATCAGAAAACTCAAAACTAACGAAAGTTGCGTACATATCTGAGGAACGCGCACGTAAATTGACAGATTTTTCTGAGTTACCTACAGAGAGCCCTGCCCAGATTCGTGAAAGATAGAAATCTGTTTCTGCGCAGAAATCCAAATCTAGTATCAACCTTCTATTAGAGACTTTACTTGGCACAACATTGCAATAACTACTATATTAAAGCATAACAGCTTCCTTTTTTGTTAGAGTTTTGGGAATTAGCACGGTTGCCTCACGTGTTGTATCAACTGATTATTCTTATGTGTGCACTTTAGGGGCTCTGTAAGAATTTATAGGGAAGCTAGGAGTTTGTTCAATACCAACACGAATGCAATGTTCTTTGCCTCCCTACGTAGTGCTTTGGTTCTGGGCTTTGTTTTGGTGTCGCTGTAGTGTTTTTGTACTTGATCAAAGCGGTGCCCACCTTCCACACACTGGAAACAGCCAAATATTCACCGTTGCGATCTACCATTTTGCCCCCTCCTCACATCTCCCATCTCTCTCTTTCTCTTTGTTTAATCTCTGGGTCGATGCCCTGCTCCTATCTCTCTTTCATCCCCATGTCCGCCGCCGCCGCACAGCGCCGCGCCTCCGCCGCCTCCTCATCTTTTGTTTCCCAGCGACCGCAGTGCTTTGCCGAGCCCCTACCGCGCGGGCCCGCGAACCGTAGCCGCGCCATGGGCTGGTCGCCGTTGCTGCTCCGACGCCGCCGCACCTCCGACTCCTCCTCCTCACCGAGTTCGACTTCCTCTATGTCGCCTGCACCTCCCCCTCGACCTTCTAGAGCTCCAGCTCCACTACATCGACCCCGACGACCACCTCCTGTAACCCCGCCTCGACCATCTCATTCGCTGCTTGGGCGACGAGGTAGAGGCGGCGGGGAACGCCGGCCTCTGTCGATGTCGGCCGAAGCTTCACCGGTGGGGAACGTCGGCCTCTGCTGGTGGGGTGCAGTCAGCGGGGACGCGTTGGTGGCCGCCGCAGGAGTCAGGCGGCCGCGCGGCGCCTCCCCATTCTAAGACTGAGGGCCTCCTCTCTCTCCACAGGCCGCCTTGCTCTTCAATGTATGAGATCCACCATGTCTAGGTTGTTGCCATGGAGGTACCACCAAGTCTCTCGAATTGTGCAGCTATCCCCATGGTCAATGCTCTCTCTCAAATGGAGGACATGTGCATGGTCGCCGGTCGAGCGGACGGACTCGAGTGGGGGCGGAGCTGCAGCCTCCTCTCGTGGCACGGGCGCACTCCTCTCTCTCTCTGGCTGGCTGTCGTGGGAGCCCCTGCCAGACCGGAAGTGGGAAGGAGGTAGCAGGTAGGTGATGATAGAAATTTTCTGATGATTAGGTGCTCTGCTTTTTGATTTTGGTGCGTAAGAAGTGTTTGTTGTTATTCCTACAAGAACTTAATCAGTGTATTTTCAGATTCTCATTTGGTTTTTGTGGGCTAAAGCAATTTATTCAACTGATAACCCACATGCTTAGCATGCAGCGCATCTGAGATTTCTTCTTGCTAGCCTTGATATCTTATGGCTATTGGGAGTGGTCCGATGATCTGAATTTTTGGTTGTCATATTCTGCAATTAGATGTTGGAGCTCAGCATGGACGCAATAGAATGATTCAATCATCTTAAACTGTATTTTTCTTTCTTGATGACAACCCTTGGCATATGCATTGCAGATTTAGGCCTCACGACTGGTATGATGCCGTGAAGATTTTTCTCCATATGTTTTTTTTCTCACTGCACTATTTAGGTTATTTGCAACAAATGGTCCGTGAAGATTTTTCTCCATATGTTTTTTTTCTCACTGCACTATTTATGTTGTTTGCAACAAGTGGTTGACAATATGTACAGTGGGTTTATTCCTATAGATTTTCCTCACTGCACTATTCAGCACGGACCAGGTTCATGGCACGTACTATAGAAATTTAATGGTTAATTTTGATGATGATTGATGGTTGATATTTTCTGTTGCTTTTCCAGGAACTTAATATTCAAATTAACATGTATTTGCTTAAGGTACTGACATTAGTCCAACACACTTGACACATCAGTTCTTTTAGTTTCAAGGCATTTCTTTGAAGGTACTGTTTCTCCTTGCTTAATTTTAGGATGAG
Source organism: Lolium rigidum (assembly GCF_022539505.1). NCBI lineage: Eukaryota > Viridiplantae > Streptophyta > Magnoliopsida > Poales > Poaceae > Lolium > Lolium rigidum. The sequence goes on along the minus strand of NC_061512.1, from coordinate 224,688,512 downwards.
GCCATAGACGGCAAGCTTTGCATAGTAATTTTTTATCAGGCGTAGCATTGTTGGTTCAACTTTATTGCTGAATTTTAATTCCAGTCACAAAGTGAGTAGCTAAATTACTGATAATTTTGGGGTTTATGTAGGTATCTGCAAGTTCTAAAATCGTATGTTGATTGTACGACATGCCGGTGAAGCTCTTTCCTGGCCGACGGCATGGTGTGGGTCAGGTCGTCCAAAGTCATGGTCGACGCTGACACGCTCCAGCCATCCCCACTCAGGTTTTCCCACCGCAACTCCTCACCTGGACGGTGACCCTGCCGCATGTTCAGCTGGGTGGGCGCTCAATGACAAGCAATGCTTGCGCCTGCTCGGGATCAGGTTGCATTACCGAGAAACGGCCACGACGCGACCCGGGACGACCATGATACAGACGACAAGGCAGGGCAATGAGGACCGTAGCGGCCTAGGGGCCTCGCAGGAACACCTGGTATCTTAAGATGGTCTATCTCATTCTGTTGTTCTAGCATAGATTAGCAGCAGAGCAGCTTTGGTGTTTTTCAGAAGCACCTATTCCTTATTTAAATATAGGCTCAACAAGGAATTGCTTCTAAATATGAATTGCTTATCACTCTTGTACAGTTAAAAGTATGCTGTGCATTCTGTTCATTCACGAGAAATATTTATTTACCTGTATGTAATATGCAAAAAAAACCTTTTTGATCAACTCTATTTTGATGTATTCTAATCATCCTTTCACAACACTTTCTTTAATGGTAACTCATGTGTTAGTAGCTGATTAATCTCACCCTCTGTTTCTTTTGTCCTTTGTTTTCATGTACATATTCAACTATCTTACTTCTTTGTGCATGTTAAGGTCCTCCTTTTACAAAAGTTACCACTTCCCTGATGTCCATGCATTTACCATTCTCATTTGCATCCCATTTATCATGCCAATTTTGTATACTTTGGTTGATATATTATGCTAAAAAATAATATACTTCCTTTTTTATTCAGATTCTGAAGATGACATTTCACAACTGATGAAACATTTGGAGGTACCCGTGTTCTTGCTACGAAGTTTGGATCGTCATATGTGTTCCTCCGCTTTTTTGTCTGCCCATGCAACATCTTTGACTGGGAATTATATTGGCTAATGTATAACACTCATTTATTTGTGCATGTTGGAGAAAAAACAGGACAATGGAGTAACCCTTCTGAAAGATGTATCTTGCCGAGTGTACTGCTGGAAATTACTTGTGCAGCGAACCAGGATCTGGGAATTCAGAAGCGATGGACCGTCAGGTAAACACTATACTGTAGCCATAGAATTAGGCCGGGTTCCTCCTGTTGTACTCCACACTATGAAATCAGAGGTATAAAAAAGGAGTCATGTAAATAACTAGACTATTTTCCAAGTATGGTTATTTCATTGCGCTACCATCAACATCCATTTTTTTTTTCATGGCCAGCATGTCTTGCTCACATGAGAAGCTAGCTGTGTGTTGTACACAGATTGTTAACTTGTTGTTTTGCCCCAGTGTTTCAACGCACAACCGAGAATTAGGCCGGGTTCCTCCTGTTGTACTCCACACTATGAAATCAGAGGTATAAAAAAGGAGTCATGTAAATAACTAGACTATTTTCCAAGTATGGTTATTTCATTGCGCTACCATCAACGTCCATTTTTTTTTTCATGGCCAACATGTCTTGCTCACATGAGAAGCTAGCTGTGTGTTGTACACAGATTGTTAACTTGTTGTTTTGCCCCAGTGTTCCAATGCACAACCGACTCAATTGTAGATTATTATTCCTCCTATGATTCCAGGTTAAAATATGGTTTGACACGTCTCAGAACTTTCTTGTGACTGCATGATGGTACACTGGAGGGTCTATTACCAGGAAATCGAGTGGATATGTGGGATCCGTGTTGCCCAACCACAAGGCTTTCCTATGTTTGTCAACAATGCATTTTGTTTTTACTGCTACAAGAACACATTAGTTTATTAGTACAAAGAAATTTAGATAATTTATTTTTCTACACCCTTATCTATTCAATCTGTATATTCCGCAAACTTAGCATTTCATTGGTGCTTTGTGAGTCCCACCCAACAAACTCCTTGGTCACCTGGTATTTTTTTCACCTGAAAGTTCTCTAGATTCCTTTAATGTGATTGATTATATTACTTGAACTTCTGACGTGGAATGGCAGAAAAGTTTAAACATAACCCGATCTTAATCTACGCAGCAGGTTTATTTGGGAGTAAGCATAACCTGAAGTGTCCTTAATTTTTGGATTGATTATATGAGCGAGAACCTACTATTCTATTTATTTATCTATACATGTAGAGCATGACTTCAGAATATAAGAAATAAACCCTTTCTACCATTTCAACCATGGTTTTAAAGGCGCCAAGGCATCCCAAGGCGATGGGGGGGGGGGCGCCTATGCGCTCAAGGCGCATTGCAAGGCGACGCCTTTGAGGCTGCCTTGCTAGAAGCAAAGCATCAGCTAGGTAGGATGAGGCAGAGGCAAAGTAGGCAAGAAGAAGTGCATCACATACACACACCAGACACCACTAAGGCACCAAGAGAAGCTATCATGGAAGCTGTACATTGTTTCCCTCTGGGAGAGGGATGCACCAGTGGGAGGAGTCGCCAGAAGCTTGGCCAGAAGCTTGCCGGAGCTGGGGAGGCCGGCAGATGAAGGAGCAGCAGCAGATCTAGCCAGAGTTGGGGAGGTCGAGTGAGAGGAGCTCCCCCTCTCTCTCTCTTCCCTATCTTTCCCCTATAGATGGCCCTCAATTTCCCTCCCAACCCGCCATTTCTGTTTTCCCCTCCTGCCAGCCCAAAGTTTTCCGCGCACAGAACAGAGGCGTCCAGATTCATGCAAGGCGGCGATTTCACGCCTAGGCGACGCCTTTGGACGCCTTGGGTAGAAAACAAAGGCGACGCCGACGCCTTGCCCTCCTGGAACGCCTGGACGCTTAAGCGTCGCTTAGGCGACGCCTTTAAAACCATGATTTCAACTTCACTTATGTGATCTTTTAAGATAATTTAATTAATGCACCACTTGTACATTCAGTTGCGGCTCGCTTTGGAATAGTTTGTTCTTGATGATGTGTTTATATTGAGAGAGTTATGGTCTCATAGTTGAGTTTGATATATCTCTGTAAGCTGTCACATGTAGTTAAGATCTTTCATTAAATATTGTCCTACTTGATGCAATAGGTTCAGAAACACTCATCCCTCATGTCAGGTGCACTTCCATTGAAAAGGAGTCCGGAATTAGCCTACTGGAGTTTTTTTTTTGCATAGCCCATAGTTTTCCTTCTATTTATTAAATATGTTTGAGGTAAGGTTACCATATAGAGAATCAATTCAGTAAGTTCTCCTTGCACAGTGTGTTATCAGAACTGTTTAGGATGCAGCTTATCAAGCTTCATTTTGAGGATCCAATGGTCAACCGAAGCTGAATAGAGATTAGAAGCATTGTATAAGGTATTGAAATATTATGTGTGGTTTGAAGTTAATACCTAGCTAACATTTACCTCTGGATGTATGCTCTCTAATATTTCACCATTTTCCAAATTGCCCGAAAAAATATTTCTATTTTTAGGTAGAAAGTCATCTGATTTTTTCACACCAAGATTTCTTTTCTTGGACATGATGGCTTTGCCATGCTGCTATAGTCCTGTGGCCCTGACTCGCTCTTCATATGCTTGCATCCACTTGGCTAACAAAACAAAGATAGCAAAAGTCCTTTATGTAGAATTTGTTCTCCATGCAGTCCAAGCTTCTAAGTTCCATCTTCTTGAACCATCACACTACACTATAGTTCTAGATTGTTAAAATTAAAGTTTCTAATTGCAAATCGCACATTTATTAATTATACTGGTGAGTTCTTCATTGAATCATTATACTGCATTAGCTCTACTGTTAGTCCAAACTTTCAAGTTTGATCTTCTTTTGAGTCATAGAACACATCAAGGGAATCACCGAGGAGGCCATCTGGTCCAAACATGCCAGGGAAGTGGCACGGGCTCTCTACATCGCCAACCAGATGGCGATCGGAAGTCTCCTCGGGCGATATGGTAATTGTTTTATCGACGGTGATGAGGCATGATCCCCCTCCGGGAGAATATGAGCCACACCAGCCCGTGGTCCCTCTGTCGGCAATCGGTGATATCCCTAGGCCAAGGAAAAAGAAGGCACTTACCCTAACTTAGTATTTGGTTGTTTTCTTTGAGTTTTAGCTACTAGATGTGATTTATCGGTGATTTCCTTATTTGGTTGCCATCATTTAAAATTTAGTAGATTTATCTAAATTAAGTGTACCTCATTCCATTGCCTTCAAATGTGGTCTTATCTGTTAGGCTCATGTTACTGGAGGAAATAAACGGCTCAAGACTTAGGACTTATGCGAACACCTACTCTAGGAAGTGTTGTAGATGGCAGTGCCATCCATATATGGCGCTCCACGTGTGTTCACAGTTTTTTGTACTTACGGTATTTCTGTTCTTATATAAAATTTTCCTTACGATCAATATTGTTCTCATGTGAGATACTGTTTAACTTGCACACTATAATGCATATAACCTTTTCTTATTGTATTTCATATGATCAGTGTCCGTTACTCTGTTAGGTTCATGGTAAAGTAGAGCGTACTTGCAACAATGAAATGGCCAATTCCGAATGCAAACGATAGTCTACTGATTTATGAACGTAGAACATTGCTTATTCCTTGTTTTTATCACATAACATAGAAACGTCATTTGTTCTTCAATTCCTGACTCGAGCATGTCATCATCACCGTTGTAATTTAACATGGAATTATCATTTATTCTTCAACTCCTAACTACCTTAATGGCGCGGCGTGCCGCCGCGCCTTTCCTTGCTAGTAAAATAAAGATAAGGAGAGGTTGCTACAGTAGTAACAACTTCCAAAACACAATAAAACAGTAGCAAAATAAAGACATGGGTTATCTCCCAAGAAGTGCTTTCTTTATAGCCATTAAGATGGGCTCAACAGTTTTAATGATGCACTCGCAAGAAATAAGAGTTGAAGCAAAAGAGAGCATCAAGAAGCAAATTCAAAACACATTTAAGTCTAACCCTCTTCCTATGCATATGAATCTTGTACACAAATAAATTCATGAAGAACAAAGTGACAAGCATAAGAAGATAAAACAAGAGTAAATTCAAAATTTTCAGCATATAGAGAGGTATTTTAGTACCATGCAAATTTCTACAACCATATTTTCCTCTCTCATAATAATTTTCAGTAGCTTCATGGATAAAGTCAACAATATAACTATCACATAAATCATGTTTCTCATGATCCATAAACATATAATTTTTATCAAGCTCAAAAATAGTGGAATTAAAACTTTCAAACCCACTTTTAGCAATAATATAACAAGATGATTGATCAATCTCAAGAGATATGGGACTCCTAGATAAAGTCAAGACCTTTCCAATCCCATTTTCATTAGTAGTACAATTAATATTATCAAGTAACATAGGACCATCATCTAGAGATTTATCATAAACATTTGCCAAGCAAAACTCTTTAGTACCATTGTAATGTCCCAGGTTTAGAGACGATCGAGGGGTAGATTTTAGAAAGGGATGTGCATTGCATAGTAAATTCTGGGGAAATTTCGCGCTTTTAAACAAAAACTGCATCGAAGGGGGACAAGTTTCTCTCTCGACACCTTACAGGGATAGGGTTTCGAGAGTGCGACAAACTTGCATCTCATTTCACTAGTTTAGGGTTTTGAGAAGAGAGGGGAGAGTTTGCATGATTGAATTCTAAATGATATGACATGGTTGAATGCAAACCAAGGTTGAATTTGAATTTCAAATTCAAACATTAAATAATTACCCTAAATAATTCAATTGAGGAAATTCATTAAGTAAATAATCAATAATAAACAAGATGAACAATTATAATAAAGTAAAGCTCATTAGGGAAAACTTTGAGCTTTATTGATCATCACACAATATACATTGTCATTACAATATTCATAAGAGAAAATAAATGAATTACAACACATTACAAGAATTGGTGAAACTTTGAAAAAAATAAAAGAAAATAAAAAGAAAAGTACAAGAAATGATCCTAGTCTAAATACTACAAGATCATCTTCACTTGATGTTGGATTTGATGAACTCCATGTTCATTTTGCTCAATGGATGATCCCTGCACAAATCAAAGCAAGAACAAATTATGCCAAGTGGCAAAGCCACTTGGCAGATTAGAAAGAAGTGAATATGGTGGATAATATCACAGCTCTGCCGAGCTGATCCTCTCCAAGCCAAGTTCAAAGGATCTGGTACACACATACACACAAGCAGCACACACAGCATGTGTGCATGCTCAACACCAAGCCACTGAGTGTGCATGTGGCACAACATACTCACACATCATCAGTGAGTCACCAAGTGTGCAGGCCAAGCTGTCGACCAAGGATGCAAGGGAGCACCACTTATAAGCTTTCCAGAAGCAAAACCTAGTCATTCATCGACAGGCTTCACTGGTAAGAACACAAGAACTCAAGAACACATGAACGAGCCACCGCTGTTCAATCCGCTAACTCACCACAGACATTTAATCAAGCCCACAAGATCACCAGGAGGAGCAGGGCAAGTAAATCAACCACAAGCTCAACCCTGAAGAAATCCTCTACACCAACAAACCATCTAGGAGCTGGAGTGAGGTATAAACCAAATCAACCTGAGCAAAACCAAGTTTTGCTCATAAATAAGCATACAATGCATCACAGGAGCACAGAAGGGTAGAGTACCCTGTTTGTGTCATCATTTGGCTGCAAAGCCATTTGGTGCAAGCAAATATGGGTAAAGACTATTAGGCAATCATCCTATGGGAACAGCAGTTATGTAAATCAATGCATAACTGAAGAAATCCAGCAAAAGATGAAGTCACAGTTAGCCTAGCCCACACACTTAGCACCTACAGCTATTTATGCCATCAGACTATAGACAATTACTTGTCTATATATTTTGTCAACATCAAAAGGTCACTGGAAGTCCAATATTGGATCAAGCCAGTGAACAGCTATTCCATTCTAGCCAGCAAACACAAGCCATGGCAAATCACAGAGAGGGGAGCAACCAGGACAGCATCACAAGTGCTGCCAGGGCCACCTCAACCCTGAACCAGCACAAGAACCTATACCTCATTATCCATTTGGATTCAGTAGAGGGCTAGGGTACACAACTGAGTGTTGGCATCCATCTAGCCCTGTCACAATTAATTGGATGATCACAACTGCAAAGCAGCTCACATCACTTATCCACTTCAGTAAAATTCAGGCAATACAGATAAGTGAACAAAACAAATAAATCAAAGCACCAGGGCTTTGCAGTGATCCAAAGGATCACTGCAAGCAACAGCAGTTGCTCAAGCCAACAACAATACACACCAGGTTAAGCCTGTATGAAGCACAAACAGCACTGGTTGAGTACCAGTGAATCACAGAGAGGAGCACACACTTGCTCACAAGCAAGTAATGATAAATTGCTCATCAGATCATCACTTGCTCTTGCTACAGATCACCACAACCAAGCATAGCATCAACACATGAACCAGACAATAAGATCAGCCACAGGACATGAACCAATACATCACAGATAATCAAATAAGCTAGATATCAAGGTATCCAGTAGCAGTTCATCATGGGATAGAGCTGTACAGGCACAGCTATGCTCAGTGGAGTATTCCCATGAATTAAAGCACACATAAAGGCATATCAGAGGCACTGACACTTGCAAATTTGCAAGGATTATACACAGTAATCACAGCCAGGGCAAATAGTTAAATACACTTGATGATCCAGCAGTAATAGCATCAAGGACAAGATCACAGAGATAGAATTAAGCAAAGATTGCAAACATAAGCAAGCACAGAGCCTAGGAATTTTGCACAGAATCATGTATAGCATGGCAGGATAGCACAACAGCAGTAACCATGGCAGTAGCAGGCCAGCAGATTTACAGCAACAACGCGTAGTCACGGCAAGCATCTCAACATGGAGATGCAGGCCAGTGGCTGAGCCAGACGAAGGGGATGAGGAGAAAAGTGAGCAGAGCTGACAGGGCGAGTAGGAGGCGATGGATACTCACCGGTGAAGTGAAGCGCAGGGCACGGCCATGGCGGCCACGGCGGCACACGCCGAGGGCGCAGCAGCGCCAGGCCAGGCCAATCCATAGCGGCGTCACGGCACCAGCACCACCACGGTCAGGCACGGCGGCGCCACGACGATCCGGAGCGTCGGTGGCGACGAGATCGCCACGGCACTCCACGCCTGGCGACCAGAGACGAAGGGGGGCAAGGCGAGCAGGCGGCGCTTCACAAATCGCCGCGGTGGATCTGGAGCGCTGTTGCACGGCGGTTCAGATGCGACCGATCTCACCGCTGGAGATGGCCGGAGACGGTCGGATTAATTCGGTGACGGCGGCGGCGACCACGAATCGCCAGAGCACGGGAGAGGATTAGGGTTAGGTCGAGTGGCGCGAGGGGGTAGACGAGTGAGCGACCGCTCGGGTCGGTTGGACCCGAGCCGGTTTAGCCCAACCCACTGGGCCACCCTGACAGGTGGGCCCAGGGGCAAATTTGGTATTTCACAAATACCAAATAAACCAGAAACTTGGAAATTTCATAGAAATTAATTATAACTCTAAAAAAATAATTAAAAATATGAAAATAGATCAGCATCAAATTCTCTATTTAAATAAAATATCAAATAGAACTTTTGAAGACAAATAAGAATAAGTCCTCATTTGATGATTTAAATAATCATTTAAATCACACATACTATTTTCAATAATAAAAATAAGTCCATTAATGCAAATGGATTATCAAAAACACCTTGACAACATTTCAAGGTTGTATTTTACTTGGAATGAAGTATCCCCAAATTATTCTTAGTATTAACCTCTTACATAAAATAATAACGACATCGGAAGGGGGGAACAAACCCTAAAAAATGGAATCATGCATAATTGCTTCTTTAACCATTGCCCTTATCGGACAATGATGCTATTTTTCAGAACAAGAGGACAAGGGTCAGTCCATACCTTCCAACTGCAGAACTTTGCGGTGTTCGAGCAAGTTCATCGCTTGCTCATGTCATTTGAGTATTTTTACCAAATTACTTGCAAAGTACTATAATTATCACTATTGCATGAAAAACAAAACCACTATTTTCATAACTATGAATATGACTATGTGGTGGGCAATGGAACCATGGATTGTGTTGATATGGTGGAGGTTCCATTGCAAGGGTTTATATCCATCTAGGATTAAACAACAAATGTCGCCAGTGATTCTTGTGCCGTAATACCCGTGTTAACCATAAGATCCGGAGTGGGACGGAGTAGTCAAAAGTGTTTCCACCTCTCGTTCATCAACGGATGCGCTTTACCGTAGACACTTGTATCCGTCGGCGGCAAGCGGTAGGTCGGGGAAGCCTTAAGTCCCCACGGCATAGTCCGTAGACACTTGTCGTGCGAAGTGCAAGCGGTAGGGTGGGGATCCCATTCTAATTCCCCACGGTATTGCGGTCTATGATGGGTTGCAGCCACCGGCATAGGAGTGTATGGTAAGAGCCCAAGCATCGTTGTCGTGGTCGGGGTCCACCCTGAAATTACGGGAATAATGGGACCGACGTGGACCCAGGGTCGGCGCATGCAACAAAGGGTGGGTGTTCGAGGTAGCGGAGGAACATGTTTGGCTAGACCTTATACCGGGCCTCACACCAAAGGAAGTGTGGACGGGAAAGCTGCCCGGTTGGCACCAAGGTTAAGATCTCTTATGGGTAAAGCAACACACCTCTGCAGAGTGTAAGAACTGTGACTCGTCACTCCTCGTTCCGGGATTGAGGAACTGCGAACGCGGCCGGAAAGGAGCTCCATGAAGTTCTAGTAAACCGGTGAAGGCCGACGGACATAGCTCTTTGAAATAAAAGCAATCTCTTGAAGAAATGTTTATAAAAACTTGCATTGGTATTAGACTTTCTGGTCTAATATCGTAGCTAGTGCATTAAACACCTCTTATCTATAATGAACTTGTTGAGTACGCTAGTACTCATACCACTCTTAAATCCCCTGCCTAGATTGTCTGAATCATCTGGAGGAGGACTACAACAACAATGAAGGGGCCGAGATCATCGGCTACGAGGAACCAGACCTCTCAGGAGGAGTTGAAGGCGTAGACTATATCATAGTCTACGGATCCGGGGAGGCTTCCGGAGGAGAACAAGCCTAGAGAAATCCGATGAATAGTAGTAGCCGAGCAGCACAAACTCTTACTATTTAGTCTGCTCGATTAAATAAATGTTTAGTTTAATGAGACTATGGTATTGTAAGTTAAGATGGGTTCGCCTCGAACCCGGGAGTTATCCTCTTAGGACCCAAGAGGAGCTCCGAGACGACTTGTGTATGTTAATTGTAATAATATGTGAATGAGTTATGGACCCTGCTATGTTCCGTTGTACTACTCGAGGGATGTAATATTTGCGGAATGGTACTTCGCGAATGTTATATCAACGACCGGCATACTACAACATGCAAGTGGTATGCAGTGGTCACCACAGTTGGTATCGAGCAAAAGCTTTGACCTTAGGTTGGAACCTAGTAAATGGGACCAAACGTTAGGAGTCAAATAGGATTAGTAAAGAATTCTCTAAAAATATGGTGTATATTCAATTGAGAATACAACAATCATATCTTTTAGTGCGATAATTCTTTATTATCTCTATTATGATGCACTATTACTAATCTTATAATCTTTCTATTTCTACAGCCAACATGGCAAGTTCACGACCGGGAAGAAACGTGAAAGTTATGGATTCCACACTGAACGAATATCAAGGAGGACTTGCTGATATCCTACGAGCCATGTTATTGGAATTTGGGTGCGATCCCCAGATTCCAGTAAAGAAGTACATGTTCTATGATGGACCGGTATTGGCCAAGTGCAGAGTAGGACTGCGACTTCCCGAATCATTGGGAATGAGCGTAGTCATGCCAGCTGGAGAAGCTAGGACAACCAACACAGCCTACCATATAGCTGTGATGAGAGCCATAACCGACATACGGGAACATAAGACAAAAGAGCTTATGGATTCCGAGTTCTCCCATATTCCTCATAATCAGGAGGAAGAAGATCCCATGCTCAACCACTACAAATACGCCAAACGCAAACCCATAGCAGCGGCAAAATATATGGATAATAGCCGTAACTTCATATCATTACTCTTTCAGTTGAACCATCATCTGATAGGAGCAATTGATACGATGCTTGAGGAATTTACTGCACCCGAGGAGGAGAGTAGGGGGAAAGAACCTATGGAGAATGTAGTGCACATACCAGTGTATTCAGCTGGTGACTACATCAGTTTTGATCCACTTGCACGTGAACCTACACCTGCTAGACCTGGGAACTATTTGGGTAGTTCCTATGGGGGATACGAAGGCGGAGAGGAATCCGGAAACAAACAGCGTTCCGAGACTCCAATCGAGAATTCTAGGGGTTGGCGTTGGGGTAATGATACTGGAACCCATAGTACTACTGAGTATTATGATGGAGAGATGAATGATGACGCAACAACCTAGAACCAGAGCTATCCTAGTAATGAAGGAGTGGATGGAGGATATCCGACTCAAGTTGAGTCGGGTATGGGTTTTGGTAACCCTTATGGTGGGGCTACAGGAGAGTACACCCGATGGGTGGACTATGATGCACTCAACGATCAGTTTGTGAACACTGATTTCTCCTTAGGATCATCATCCGATTCAGATTACCAGCCAACGGGGAGACCTTATGTTCCAGGGTCTATCAGGAGGACAACACGTTCGACCGGATGGAAGCCTGGAATGTATCGGGAGTGAAGATCGACTAGAGTCCACCAAGGGAGGCGTGGCTATAATACACAAGTACCACGTGTATTATAGTTTGTAATATTTGTATAAATTTGTACATATATTTTAATAAGTGAGTTTGCATACTCACATCGACTTGAGTATTGTAATAAGACCACTTATGTATGTATATACAGGGTATATGTTTTGTATGATTTGGATTTGCTTCTTGATTTCCATTGCGTGACTAGTTCTGTGCACAAAGTTGAGCTCAGAAAACTTGCGCATGGAGTAATTATGAGTATCATCTTGTGTTGCAGAACTAGGGGGATTATGTCGGGAACGTTAGGAAACGAGATCGAAGCGCGAGGCGCATGGAGCGCGAAGCAAAAGAAAAGGAAGAGGCTGAGGGTGCAGCCAGAGATCAGCTTCCACCACCACCACCACCCATGACGGAGCAAAACTTTATCCAGTACATGCAGCTGGTGGAAGAGCGACAACGTGTAACGCTGGAGCAGCAGAATAAATTCTTTCAAGAGTTGATGCAGCAGAACAGGGTGGAGAGACCTGAGAACCCGGGAGTCACATTAGCAGACTTCCAAAACACCAAGCCGATATCTTTCGCATACGCGCCCGAGCCAATGGACGCGGAAGATTGGCTGATGGATACTGAGCGCAAGCTCAACACTGTTGGATGCAACGATCAAGAGAAGGTTCGATATGCTACCCATCTGCTATGTGGACCTGCCGCATCATGGTGGGACAATATTGTAGCCGTTTACCCGGCTGGAAAGGTATTTACCTGGGAGGAATTCGCAAGGAAGTTCAGGGAATCCAATGTCCCTGAAAGTATTGTGGAACTGAAGCGTCGAGAGTTCGAGAGTCTCGAGCAGAAGGACAAGGCAATCCTGACCTATGTCGTGGAGTTCTCAAAGCTGTCCCGGTACGCTGTTGAGGAAGTCAACACCGAGGACAAGAAGAAGAAGAGATTTCTGAGGGGGTTAAGTCCCCAGTTCAAGGTACAGCTACGGATGATGAGAGCAACGGAATTCCAAGAGTTGGTGGATGCAGCCATCACTCTTGAAGATGACTTCAAACAACTGCAAGAAGAGAAGAGGAAAAATGCCAAGTTTGAGCCTAAGAGGTTTGTTAGTAACAAGCCTAATACCAGCTTGAGTTTCAAGCCCCGATACAGCAACAACAACAACAACAACAACAGCAACTACTACGGTAGTAGGAAGAATCAGGCATTCCAGACTGCAAATCAAATAATTTGCAGAAGCTGTGGATTCACAGGGCATCTGGCCAAAGACTGTAAGAAACCAAGGATTATATGCTTTGGTTGTCGCCAGGAGGGGCACATGCTGAAGGATTGCCCCAAGAAAAACACTGGAGGAGGTCAATCTGGAGGAGGAGGAAATCGAGGAAACACCGGAGAGAGCTGGAAGAATAAGAAGCCCTTCGGCAAGCTGAACTGCACTAGTCTGGAGGAGGTGGTCAACTCTGACCAGGCGGTGATAGGTACGCTCCGGATACTCACTCATCCTCGGCAAAGTACTTTTTGATACTGGTGCAACTACATCATTCATTTCTCAACAATTCATCATCAAACATGGGATTAGTTGCACTAAGTTAGATACAACCATAGCCATACTTTCTCGCGGGGGAACGATAGTAGTAACCCATGCCAAACAAAAACAAGTCATTATGATCAATAAGTGCGCGTTTGACGCGGACCTGTTCATTTTACCGATGAAGGACATTGATGTCATTCTTGGTATGAACTGGTTGGAAGCTAATGGAGCATTGATCGACTGTGTAAACAAAACGGTGTCTTTGAAGAGCCCCGATGGAAGTAGAATGATCTACCAAGGCGACAAACACACTCAAATTGAAGTTGAGCTACAGCTGAACAGCATGAAGGAGGTGAAGTTAGAAGATATACCTGTAGTAAATGAATTCCAGGATGTGTTTCCTGCGGAATTACCTGGTATGCCACCAGATAGGGAGATAGAATTCACTATCGACCTAATTCCAGGAACAGCTCCGATTGCCAAAGCACCATATAAGATGGGGCCCAAGGAATTGAAAGAACTTAAGGAGCAATTGGATGACTTGGAACAAAAGGGATTCATTCAAGAGAGTGTTTCACCATGGGGATCACCTGTGATCTTCGTGGATAAAAGAGATGGAGGAAGAAGGATGTGCGGAGATTACAGGAATTTGAACAACGTCACAATCAAGAACAAGTATCCACTTCCAAGAATACAAGATCTATTTGATCAAGTGAGAGGCGCGGGAGTCTTTTCCAAGATTGATCTAAGATCGGGTTATCACCAGATAAAGATCAAGAAGGAGGACGTTCCGAAACTCGCCTTTGTCTCAAGGTATGGACACCATGAATACCTTGTAGTACCTTTTGGATTAACCAATGCCCCAAGCAATATTCATGAATCTCATGAATAAGATTTTCATGCCATATCTAGACAAGTTTGTCATCGTATTTATCGATGATATTCTGATATACTCCAAGAACAAGGCAGAACATGCCGAACATTTGAGGTTAGTGTTGCAAACACTAAGGGAACACCAACTTTATGCCAAATTCAGCAAGTGCGAATTTTGGTTGGATCAAGTGGAATTTCTTGGTCATGTCATTAGCAAAGATGGAATCGCTGTCAACCCGAGCAAGGTAGCAGCAGTTCTAGAATGGGAAGCACCCAAGACTGTCAAGGAAATCCGAGGATTCCTAGGAATGGCAGGCTACTATCGGAGATTCATTGAAGGATTCTCTAAGATAGCAGGACCAATGACAAAGTTGCTAAGGAAGAACACACCATTCGTGTGGTCGAGGAGTGTGAGAAGAGTTTTCAAACTCGAAGGAGAAACTCACCACGGCACCGGTGTTAGCAGTTCCGGAGGTTGGCAAGGATTACACCGTGTACTGTGACGCATCCAAGCATGGATTGGGTTGCGTACTCATGCAAGATCGGAAAGTGATATCTTATGGATCGAGGCAACTCAGACCTCATGAGGTGAATTATCCAACACATGACTTGGAATTAGCAGCTGTCATGTTTGCATTAAAAACTTGGAGACATTTTCTCTATGGAGCTAAGTGTGAGCTCTATACAGATCATAAAAGCCTCAAATATTTCTTCACTCAGAAGGAACTCAACATGAGGCAGAAAAGATGGCTAGAATTGATCAAGGATTATGATCTGACAATCAATTACACACCAGGGAAGGCTAATGTAGTAGCAGACGCCCTGAGTAGGAAGAGTACCGGAGGAGTGGAACAAGAAATATCACCGGAGTTGAGGAAGGAAATAAGCCAAGCCCAAATACAACTTTGGGAGAAAGAAGCCCATGAAGGATTATCGGCGTTGCAAGTAGCCGATGAACTTAATGTTAACTTGAAGAATGAGATAATGATGGGTCAGATGGACGATCCATTCATTGTAGAAGAGATGAGAAGAATAGATGAGGGAAGACCATCAGAATTTCACCGAGGAGAATCTGGATCCTTATGGTTCCAGAAAAGAATTTGCGTTCCGGATATTGCTGAAATTAAGGAAGTAATACTCCGGGAAGCTCATCAAATACCATATTCAATACATCCGGGAAGTACAAAGATGTACATGGACCTAAAGGAACTATTCTGGTGGAATAACATGAAGAGGGAGATAGCACAATATGTGGCAGAATGCCATACATGCCAGCGAGTGAAGGCTGAACACCAGAGTCCGGCAGGGAAGTTACAACCTTTACCTATTCCAGAGTGGAAATGGGAGGAAATAGGGATGTATTTCATCACCGGACTACCCATGACCAATAAAAAGAAGGACATGATATGGGTAATCGTGGACCGGTTGACGAAAAGTGCACACTTTTTAGCGGTAAACCAGCAGGATAAAGGAGAGAAACTTATCGATCTTTACATCAAAGAGATCGTGAGTAAGCATGGAGTGCCAAAGAAGATAGTATCGGATCGAGGATCCGTGTTCACATCAGCATTCTGGAAGCAGCTTCACGAAGCTTTAGGATCCAAGTTGGATTATAGTACCGCTTATCATCCTCAGACCGGTGGACAAACCGAGAGAACCAACCAGATCTTAGAAGATATGCTTAGGGCTTGTGCCCTAGACTTCGGAGGATCATGGGAAGAACACCTACCACTAGCAGAGTTTTCATATAACAATAGTTATCAAAGCAAGCATCAAGATGGCACCATTTGAAGCTCGTATGGAAGGAAGTGTAGATCACCGATATGTTGGTATGAAGCCGGAGCAAGCAAAGAGTTCAACCCCGATTATGTCAAGGAAAAACAACAAATCATTGACATTATCGGAGACAGAGCTCAAGATAGCCCGCAGTCGGCAAAAGAGTTATGCCGATCGAAGAGAAGGACATGGGAACCACAAGTTGGAGACATGGTTTATCTTAAGGTAAGCCCGATGAAAGGACTCCAGAGGTTTGGAGTAAAAGGGAAACTCAGTCCTAGATATATAGGACCTTTCAAGATACTAAGTCAGAACAAAGGCTTAGCCTTTGAATTGGATCTACCGGGAAGGTTAGCTCAAGTTCACAACGTGTTCCATGTGTCACAACTCCGGAAATGTTTGAAGACCCCAGATGAACCAATCTCACATGATGAGCTCGAGTTACAACCAGATTTAACATATATCGAGAAGCCAGCCAAGATTCTCGAGGAGAGCTGGAAACAACTCAGAAATAAGGCGATCAAGTATTGCAAGATACAATGGAAGCATCATCCCGAGAGGGAAGCCACCTGGGAAAAAGAGGAAGACCTGAGGAAAACATACCCCGAGCTGTTCCGGTATTACAACCACAACTTCGGGACGAAGTTTTCTTTAAGGGGGAAAGGCTGTAATGTCCCGGGTTTAGAGACGATCGAGGGGTAGATTTTAGAAAGGGATGTGCATTGCATAGTAAATTCTGGGGAAATTTCGCGCTTTTAAACAAAAACTCGCATCGAAGGGGGACAAGTTTCTCTCTCGACACCTTACGAGGATAGGGTTTCGAGAGTGCGACAAACTTGCATCTCATTTCACTAGTTTAGGGTTTTGAGAAGAGAGGGGAGAGTTTGCATGATTGAATTCTAAATGATATGACATGGTTGAATGCAAACCAAGGTTGAATTTGAATTTCAAATTCAAACATTAAATAATTACCCTAAATAATTCAATTGAGGAAATTCATTAAGTAAATAATCAATAATAAACAAGATGAACAATTATAATAAAGTAAAGCTCATTAGGGAAAACTTTGAGCTTTATTGATCATCACACAATATACATTGTCATTACAATATTCATAAGAGAAAATAAATGAATTACAACACATTACAAGAATTGGTGAAACTTTGAAAAAAATAAAAGAAAATAAAAAGAAAAGTACAAGAAATGATCCTAGTCTAAATACTACAAGATCATCTTCACTTGATGTTGGATTTGATGAACTCCATGTTCATTTTGCTCAATGGATGATCCCCGCACAAATCAAAGCAAGAACAAATTATGCCAAGTGGCAAAGCCACTTGGCGGATTAGAAAGAAGTGAATATGGTGGATAATATCACAGCTCCGCCGAGCTGATCCTCTCCAAGCCAAGTTCAAAGGATCCGGTACACACATACACACAAGCAAGACACACACAGCATGTGTGCATGCTCAACACCAAGCCACCGAGTGTGCATGTGGCACAACACACTCACACATCATCGATGAGTCACCAAGTGTGCGAGGCCAAGTCGTCGACCAAGGATGCAAGGGAGCACCACTTATAAGCTTTCCAGAAGCAAAACCTAGTCATTCATCGACAGGCTTCACTGGTAAGAACACAAGAACTCAAGAACACATGAACAGCCACTGCTGTTCAATCTGCTAACTCACCACAGCATTTAATCAAGCCCACAAGATCACCAGGAGGAGCAGGGCAAGTAAATCAACCACAAGCTCAACCCTGAAGAAATCCTCTACACCAACAAACCATCTAGGAGCTGGAGTGAGGTATAAACCAAATCAACCTGAGCAAAACCAAGTTTTGCTCATAAATAAGCATACAATGCATCACAGGAGCACAGAAGGGTAGAGTACCCTGTTTGTGTCATCATTTGGCTGCAAAGCCATTTGGTGCAAGCAAATATGGGTAAAGACTATTAGGCAATCATCCTATGGGAACAGCAGTTATGTAAATCAATGCATAACTAAAGAAATCCAGCAAAAGATGAAGTCACAGTTAGCCTAGCCCACACACTTAGCACCTACATCTATTTATGCCATCAGACTATAGACAATTACTTGTCTATATATTTTGTCAACATCAAAAGGTCACTGGAAGTCCAATATTGGATCAAGCCAGTGAACAGCTATTCCATTCTAGCCAGCAAACACAAGCCATGGCAAATCACGCAGAGGGGAGCAACCAGGACAAGCATCACAAGTGCCGCCAGTGGCCACCTCAACCCCGAACCAAGCACAAGAACCTATACCTCATTATCCATTTGGATTCAAGTAGAGGGCTAGGGTACACAACCGAGTGTTGGCATCCATCTAGCCCCGTCACAATTAATTGGATGATCACAACCGCAAAGCAGCTCACATCACTTATCCACTTCAAGTAAAATTCAGGCAATACGGATAAGTGAACAAAACAAATAAATCAAAGCACCGGGGCTTTGCAGTGATCCAAAGGATCACTGCAAGCAACAGCAGTTGCTCAAGCCAACAACAATACACACCAGGTTAAGCCTGTATGAAGCACAAACAGCACTGGTTGAGTACCAGTGAATCACAGAGAGGAGCACACACTTGCTCACAAGCAAGTAATGATAAATTTCTCATCAGATCATCACTTGCTCTTGCTACAGATCACCACAACCAAGCATAGCATCAACACATGAACCAGACAATAAGATCAGCCACAGGACATGAACCAATACATCACAGATAATCAAATAAGCTAGATATCAAGGTATCCAGAGCAGCTCATCATGGGATAGAGCTGCACGAGCACAGCTATGCTCAGTGGAGTATTCCCATGAATTAAAGCACACAGAAAGGCATATCAGAGGCACTGACACTTGCAAATTTGCAAGGATTATACACAGTAATCACAGCTAGGGCAAATAGTTAAATACACTTGATGATCCAGCAGTAATAGCATCAAGGACAAGATCACAGAGATAGAATTAAGCAAAGATTGCAAACATAAGCAAGCACAGAGCCTAGGAATTTTGCACAGAATCATGTATAGCATGGCAGGATAGCACAACAGCAGTAACCATGGCAGTAGCGAGCCAGCAGATTTACAACGAATAGCGCAGTAGTCACGGCAAGCATCTCAACATGGAGATGCAGGCCAGTGGCTGAGCCAGACGAAGGGGATGAGGAGAAAATGAGCAGAGCTGACAGGGCGAGTAGGAGGCGATGGATACTCACCGGTGAAGTGAAGCGCAGGGCACGGCCATGGCGGCCACGGCGGCACACGCCGAGGGCGCAGCAGTGCCAGGCCAGGCCAATCCATAGCGGCGTCACGGCACCAGCACCACCACGGTCAGGCACGGCGGCGCCACAGCATCTGGAGCGTCGGTGGCGACGAGATCGCCATGGCACTCCACGCCAGGCGACCAGAGACGAAGGGGGGCAAGGCGAGCAGGCGGCGCTTCACAAATCGCCGCGGTGGATCTGGAGCGCCGTTGCACGGCGGTTCAGATGCGACCGATCTCACCGCCGGAGATGGCCGGAGACGGTCGGATTAATTCGGCGACGGCGGCGGCGACCACGAATCGCCAGAGCACGGGAGAGGATTAGGGTTAGGTCGAGTGGCGCGAGGGGGTAGACGAGTGAGCGACCGCTCGGGTCGGTTGGACCCGAGCCGGTTTAGCCCAACCCACTGGGCCACCCTGACAGGTGGGCCCAGGGGCAAATTTGGGATTTCACAAATACCAAATAAACCAGAAACTTGGAAATTTCATAGAAATTAATTATAACTCTAAAAAAATAATTAAAAATATGAAAATAGATCAGCATCAAATTCTCTATTTAAATAAAATATCAAATAGAACTTTTGAAGACAAATAAGAATAAGTCCTCATTTGATGATTTAAATAATCATTTAAATCACACATACTATTTTCAATAATAAAAATAAGTCCATTAATGCAAATGGATTATCAAAAACACCTTGACAACATTTCAAGGTTGTATTTTACTTGGAATGAAGTATCCCCAAATTATTCTTAGTATTAACCTCTTACATAAAATAATAACGACATCGGAAGGGGGAACAAACCCTAAAAAATGGAATCATGCATAATTGCTTCTTTAACCATTGCCCTTATCTGACAATGATGCTATTTTTCAGAACAAGAGGACAAGGGTCAGTCCACACCTTCCAACCTGCAGAACTTTGCAGGTGTTCGAGCAAGTTCATCGCTTGCTCATGTCATTTGAGTATTTTTACCAAATTACTTGCAAAGTACTATAATTATCACTATTGCATGAAAAACAAAACCACTATTTTCATAACTATGAATATGACTATGTGGTGGGCAATGGAACCATGGATTGTGTTGATATGGTGGAGGTTCCATTGCAAGGGTTTATATCCATCTAGGATTAAACAACAAATGTCGCCAGTGATTCTTGTGCCGTAATACCCGTGTTAACCATAAGATCCGGAGTGGGACGGAGTAGTCAAAAGTGTTTCCACCTCTCGTTCATCAACGGATGCGCTTTACCGTAGACACTTGTATCCGTCGGCGGCAAGCGGTAGGTCGGGAAGCCTTAAGTCCCCACGGCATAGTCCGTAGACACTTGTCGTGCGAAGTGCAAGCGGTAGGGTGGGGATCCCATTCTAATTCCCCACGGTATTGCGGTCTATGATGGGTTGCAGCCCACCGGCGTAGGAGTGTATGGTAAGAGCCCAGCAGATCGTTGTCGTGGTCGGGGTCCACCCTGAAATTACGAGAATAATGGGACCGACGTGGACCCAGGGTCGGCGCATGCAACAAAGGGTGGGTGTTCGAGGTAGCGGAGGAACATGTTTGGCTAGACCTTATACCGGGCCTCACACCAAAGGAAGTGTGGACGGGAAAGCTGCCCGGTTGGCACCAAGGTTAAGATCTCTTATGGGTAAAGCAACACACCTCTCGCAGAGTGTAAGAACCGTGACTCCGTCACTCCCTGTTCCGGGATTGAGGAACCGCGAACGCGGCCGGAAAGGAGCTCCATGAAGTTCTAGTAAACCGGTGAAGGCCGACGGACATAGCTCTTTGAAATAAAAGCAATCTCTTGAAGAAATGTTTATAAAAACTTGCATTGGTATTAGACTTTCTGGTCTAATATCGTAGCTAGTGCATTAAACACCTCTTATCTATAATGAACTTGTTGAGTATGCTAGTACTCATACCACTCTTAAATCCCCTGCTTAGATTGTCTGAATCATCTGGAGGAGGACTACAACAACAATGAAGGGGCCGAGATCATCGGCTACGAGGAACCAGACCTCTCAGGAGGAGTTGAAGGCGTAGACTATATCATAGTCTACGGATCCGGGGAGGCTTCCGGAGGAGAACAAGCCTAGAGAAATCTGATGAATAGTAGTAGCCGAGCAGCACAAACTCTTACTATTTAGCTGCTCGATTAAATAAATGTTTAGTTTAATGAGACTATGGTATTGTAAGTTAAGATGGGTTCGCCTCGAACCCAGGAGTTATCCTCTTAGGACCCAAGAGGAGCTCCGAGACGACTTGTGTATGTTAATTGTAATAATATGTGAATGAGTTATGGACCCTGCTATGTTCTGTTGTACTACTCTGAGGGATGTAATATTTGCGGAATGGTACTTCGCGAATGTTATATCAACGACTGGCATACTACAACATGCAGTGGTATGCAGGGTCACCAGCATTTCGACATCAGGCATAAACAAAGCATTATCATAAGATTTATCAAAGTAGCATGGATTATCATGAATAACAGTAGCATAATTATTCTCACAAGTTTTACTTGTAGGTAATATTTCAAGAGAATCCACAGGAACATAACATTCAACCTCCTTTGGTAAGCATGGAGGAAAATCAAATAGTGTAAGAGATAAAGAGTTACTCTCATTAGAAGGTTGGCATGGGTAGCTAATCCATTCTTCCTCCTTTTGTTCATCACTCTCCTCTTCTTTTTCATCCAATGAGCTTTCGGGTTCATCAATTTCCTCCTCTTTTTCATCCAATGAGCTTTCGTGTTCATCAATTTCTTCTTCCACTGGTTCCTGCAAATTGTGAGTGCATTCTTGTGCATTAACGAGTCTCTCTTTATAATCAATGATATAAGGATTATTGCTGTAACTTTCTATGAAAAAATTAAGGATAGAAGAGACATAATCTTTAAGGTCCTTACAAACAACACAAGTTTCATAATTTTTAGCAATGAAGGATTCTATCTCAGAGGCTCCCATAAATATGACAAATTGTTCTACCTCTTCGAACCCAAAATGAAGATAGCTATTCCAATTATAGTTCTTAATTAAAACTTCCTCACTAAAGCCACATTAAAATTTAAGATGTTTAGTATCCTGTTGAGAGCAACAGTTTATATCATGGCGTTTAAGCAAGATTTTAGCAATTGTATTTAATTTTTCTATCACAGCACTCATAACTTTTCCCGTTCTTGATTCTCTATAATTATTATATAATTCAATAAGCTCCAAATAGGTTGTAGGTTCTCCCATAGCAACAGTTTTTAATTTTTCGGTTTTTCAAATTTTTATGGATTTTCGGGTATACGAGGAAAATAAAACAAGACAAAAACAAACTGGACAAAAGTAAACTAAGCAAAGTAATACCAGACAGAAATAAACTAAGCACAAATAAACTAGACATAAGTAAACTAAGAAAAACAAAATAAAATAAAACAGAGAGAGAGGTGGAGTGTACTCCCCAGGTGAACTTATGAGTAGAGCTATGCCTCCCCGGCAACGGCGCCAGAAAATAGTCTTGATAACCCACAAGTATAGGGGATCGCAATGAGTCTTCGAGGGAAGTAAAACCCAAATTTATTGATTTGACACAAGGGGAGGTAAAGAATACTTATAAGCCTTAACAACCGAGTTGTCAATTCAGCTGCACCGGAAAAGCACTAGTAACAGGGGTGATGTGAAAGCAAGCAGTAATATGAGAGCAAGTAGTAACAAGTAACACAGCAGCGAGTAGCAGTAATATGAGAGCAATGGCACCAGAAAATAGTTGATACTACTTCCAATGACATGTAGAACGAGTATATGATGATGAGAGATGGACCGGGGTTCCCAGCCTATCTACACTAGTGGTACCTCTCCAATAACAAGTGTTGGGTGAACAAATTACAGTTGGGCAATTGATAGGATTGAAATAGCATTAAGACCGAACATCAAGATTATTAATCATGTAGGCATGTTTTCCATATATAGTCATACGTGCTCGCAATGAGAAACTTGTATAACATCTTTTGTCCTACCAACCGGTGGCAGCCGGGCCTCTAGGGAATCTACTGGAAATTAAGGTACTCCTTTTAATAGAGCACCGGAGCAAAGCATTAACACTCCGTGAAAACATGTGATCCTCATATCTAAGCCTTCCCCTCCAGCTTGTCCCAATTTCGTCACTTTGGGGCCTTTGGTTCCGGACATAGACATGTGCAAACAACTTGTAGATACAATCTAAGCAATAAGTATAGAGCTTAAATCTAAGATCATGCCACTCGGGCCCTAGTGACAAGCATTAAACATAACAAGATTGCAGCAACAATAACTTCACAAACTTTATAGATAGACTAATCATAATGTAACAATCCATCGGATCCCAACAAACACAACACCGATTACATCAGATGAATCTCAATCATGTAAGGCAGCTCATGAGATCATTGTATATCGAAGTACATGGGGGAGAGAATACCAACTAGCTACAGCTAGAACCCGTAGTCCATGGGGGAACTACTCACGGAGCATGATGGAGGCGGTGGCGTCGATGGAGATGGCTTCCGGGGGCACTTCCCCGTCCCGGCAGGGTGCCGGAACAGAGACTTCCCCCCGAATTGGAGTTTCGCGATGGTGGCGGCGCCCCTGGAGTCTTTCTGGAGTTTCGTCAATTGGTATCGATGTTTTAGGTCACCAGGGCTTAAATAGGCGAAGAGTCGGAGTCGGAGGGGCCACGGGGCCTCCTCACACTAGGGTGGCGCGCCCCCCTCCTGGGCCGCGC
The DNA here is from genome assembly GCF_022539505.1 of Lolium rigidum. Classification (NCBI taxonomy): domain Eukaryota; kingdom Viridiplantae; phylum Streptophyta; class Magnoliopsida; order Poales; family Poaceae; genus Lolium; species Lolium rigidum. The sequence goes on along the minus strand of NC_061512.1, from coordinate 224,664,383 downwards.
CGCCACCACGTGTGGGGCCCCCAGGGCACCCCTCTGGTCCCCTCTGACTTTCTGGAAGGTTCCGGGAAAAATAAGGTTCTGGGCGTTGATTTCGTCGAATTCCGAGAATATTGCCCGAACAGCCTTTCTGGAACCAAAAACAACAGAAAACAGCAACTGGCCCTTCGGCATCTCGTTAATAGGTTAGTTCCGGAAAATGCATAAAAACATTATAAAGTGCAAGCAAAACATGTAAGTATTGTCATAAAACAAGCATGGAACATCAGAAATTATAGGTACGTTGGAGACGTATCAGCCCTCTCGGTGGAATGTCGTCTAAATAGCTTGCAAGCATATGAATGGTTCATAAGAGACCACATACTACAGTACGAGTAAAGAGTACTTGTCAGGAGACGAGGTTGAACAAGGTATAGAGAGATACCGATGATCAAACCTCGGACAAGTAAAATATCGCGTGACAAAGGGAATTGGTATCGTATGTGAATGGTTCATTCGATCACTAAGTCATCGTTGAATATGTGGGAGCCATTATGGATCTGCAGATCCCGCTATTGGTTATTGGTCGGAGAAAGTTCTCAACCATGTCTACATAGTTCGCGAACCGTAGGGTGACACACTTAAGGTTTGATGTCTTATTAGTAGAACTTGAATATGGAATGGAGTTCGAAGTTTTGTTCGAAGTCTCGGATGGGATCCCGGACATCACGAGGAGTTCCGGAATGGTACGTAGAATAAGATTCATATATAGGAAGTCATTTTATAAGTTTGAAAATTATCCGGTGCATTTATGGAAGGTTCTAGAAGGTTCTAGAAAAGTCCGGAAGAAATCACTTTGGAAGGCGGAGTCCCGGAGGGACTCCACCATCCATGGCCGGCCAACCCTAGAGGGGTGGAGTCCCAGGTGGACTCCACCAAGGTGGCCGGCCACCCCCTCCCAAGGAAAGGTGGGAATCCCACCTCAAGTGGGAATCCCACCTTGGGTAGGTTTCATGTCATATGGAAGGTTTTGGTTTGGGGTCTTATTCGAAGACTTGTAGACCAACTCTTAGGTGTTCCACCTATATAATGAGGGACAATGGGAGGGGGCCGGCCACCTCAAGCCATAGCCTTGGCCGCACCCCATAGTGGCCGGCCACCCCCTCTCCCAAACCCTAGCCTCCCCACCTCCTCCACCTCTCCCGCAAACGCTTAGCGAAGTTCCACCGGAGATCTCCATCGCCACCGCCACCACGCCGTCGTGCTGCTGGATTCAAGGAGGAGCTACTGCTTCCGCTCCCCGCTGGAATGGGGAGAAGGACGTCGTCTTCATCAACACCGAACGTGTGACCGAGTACGGAGGTGCTGCCCGATTGTGGCACCGTCAAGATCTTCTACGCGCTTTTGAAAGCGGCAAGTGATCGTCTACCGCAGCAACAAGAGCCTCATCTTGTAGGCTTTGGAAATCTTCAAGGGTGAGTCTCGTTCATCCCCTCGTTGCTCCCGTCTTCTAGATTGCATCTTGGCTTGGATTGCGTTCTCGCGGTAGGAAATTTTTTGTTTTCTATGCAACGAATCCCTACAGTGGTATCAGAGCCAGGTCTATGCATAGATGGTTGCACGAGTAGAACACAATGGTTTTGTGGGCGTTGATTCTTATGTTGTCTTTAGTTTGAGTACTTTGCATCTTTGTGGCATAGTGGGATGAAGCGGCTCGGGCTAACTTTACATGACCGCGTTCATGAGATTTGCTCCACGCTCGACATGCAACTTGTATTGCATAAGTGGCTTTGCGGGTGTCTCGTCTCACCTACTATAGTGAAGATTCAATTTACTCTTCTATTGACAACACTAGTATCACCGTTGTGGTTCATGTTCGTAGGTAGATTAGATCTCACTCGAAAACCCTAAACCACGTAAAATATGCAAACCAAATTAGAGAATGTCTAACTTGTTTTTGCAGGGTTTGGTGATGTGATATGGCCATAATGTGATGATGAATATGTATGAGATGATCATTATTGTATTGTGGCAACCGGCAGGAGCCTTATGGTTGTCTTTAAATTTCATGTTGAGTAGTATTTCAAAGAAGTTGTAATAGTTGCTACATGGGAGAACAATCATGAAGACGGCGCCATTGACCTTGACGCTACGCCGACGATGATGGAGATCATGCCCGTTGATGATGGAGATCATGTCCGTGCTTTGGAGATGAAGATCAAAGGCGCAAAGACAAAGGGGCCATATCATATCACATATGAACTGCATGTGATGTTAATCCTTTTATGCATCTTATTTTGCTTAGATCGCGACGGTAGCATTATAAGATGATCCCTCTAAATAAAATATCAAGATAATAAAGTGTTCATCCTTAGTAGCACCGTTGCCAAGACTTGTCGTTTCGAAGCATCTCGTGATGATCGGATGTGATAGACTCAACAAGTGCATACAACGGGTGCAAGCCAGTTTTGCACATGCGGATACTAAGGTGGCCTTGACGAGCCTAGCATGTACAGACATGGTCTCGGAACACATGATACCGAAAGGTAGAGCATGAATCATATGATTGATATGATGAACACTTTGAGTGTTCGCCATTGAAGTTACATCTTGTCCCGTGATGATCGGACTTGGTGTGGTGGATTTGGTTCGTGTGATCACTAAGACAATTCGAGGGATATTGTTTTGAGTGGGAGTTCACCTAGTTTTTAATTTTGTTGAATTAAAATTTGAACTCAATTTGTCATAAACTTAGTCTAAACTATTGCAAATATATGTTGTAGATATGGCGTCCCCAATCAATTTTAACCAGTTCCTAGAGAAAGAAAAGCTTAAGAGCAATGGTAGCAACTTCACCGATCGGTTCCGTCATGTGAGGATTTTCCTCGCTGGCGGAAATCTGCAATATGTGCTTGATGCACCGCTAGGTGACCCTCCTGCAGAAACTGAAACCGATGAAGTAAAGAATGTTTACGCGACTCGGAAAACTCAGCACTCTCAAGTTCAGTGTGCCATCCTATGCAGTCTGGAAGCCGATCTTCAAAAATGTTTTGAGCACCACGATCCTCATGAGTTGGTCAATGAGCTGAAAGCTATCTTTGAAACTCATGCGGCCGTGGAATGCTATGAAGCATCGAAACACTTCTTCAGCTTGCATGATGGAAGAAGGCAGCTCCGTTAGTGAGCACATGCTCGCCATGACCGGGCATGCGAAGAAACTCAGTGACTTGGGAATAGTGATTCCTAACCGACTGGGGATTAATCGTGTCCTTCAATCACTGCCACCTAGTTACAAGAACTTTGTGATGAACTATAATATGCCACGCTATGTACTAGACCGGATATAGCACATGTTGTTAGTTTGACTAGTGATACGTCCCAAACGTATCTATAATTTCTTATGTTCCATGCTACTTTTATGATGATACTCACATGTTTTATACACATTATATGTCATTATTATGCATTTTCCGGCACTAACCTATTGACGTGATGCCGAAGAGCCAGTTTGTCTGTTTTCTCGCTATTTTTGGTTTCGAAATCCTAGTAAGGAAATATTCTCGGAATTGGACGAAATCAACGCCCAGGGTCCTATTTTTCCACGAAGCTTCCAGAAGTCCGAAGAGGAAACGAAGTGGGGCCACGAGGCGGCGACACACTAGGGCGGTGTGGCCCAGGCCCTGGCCGCGCGGCTCTAGCGTGTGGGCCCCTCGTGACGCCCCCTGACCTGCCCTTCCGCCTACTTAAAGCCTTCGTCGCGAATACCCCAGTACCGAGAGCAACGATACGGAAAAACCTTCCAGAGACGCCGCCGCTGCCAATCCCATCTCGGGGGATTCAGGAGATCGCCTCCGGCACCCTGCCGGAGAGGGGAATCATCTCCCGGAGGTCTCTTCATCGCCATGATCGCCTCCGGATCGATGTGTGAGTAGTTCACCCCTGGACTATGGGTCCATAGCAGTAGCTAGATGGTTGTCTTCTCCTCATTGTGCTATCATGTTAGATCTTGTGAGCTGCCTATCATGATCAAGATCATCTATTTGTAATGCTACATGTTGTGTTTGTTGGGATCCGATGAATATTGAATACTATGTCAAGTTGATTATCAATCTATCATATATGTTGTTTATGTTCTTGCATGCTCTCCGTTGCTAGTAGAGGCTCCGGCCAAGTTGATACTTGTAACTCCAAGAGGGAGTATTTATGCTCGATAGTGGGTTCATGCCTCCATTGAATGCAGGACGAGTGACGAAAGTTCTAAGGTTGTGGATGTGTTGTTGCCACTAGGGATAAAACATCGATGCTTTGTCTAAGGATATTTGTGTTGATTACATTACGCACCATACTTAATGCAATTGTCTGTTGCTTGCAACTTAATACCGGAAGGGGTTCGGATGATAACCTGAAAGTGGACTTTTTAGGCTTAGATGCATGCTGGATAGCGGTCTATGTACTTTGTCGTAATGCCCTGATTAAATCTCATAGTAGTCATCGTGATATGTATGTGCATTGTTATGCCCTCTCTATTTGTCAATTGCCCAACCGTAATTTGTTCACCCAACATGCTATTTATCTTATGGGAGAGACACCACTAGTGAACCGTGGACCCCGGTCCATTCTTTACATCTGAAATACAATCTCATCGCAATTGTTCTTTACTCGTTCTTCGCAAACAATCATCATCTTCCACACAATACGTTTAATCCTTTGTTTTCAGCAAGCCGGTGAGATTGACAACCTCACTGTTACGTTGGGGCAAAGTACTTTGATTGTGTTGTGCAGGTTCCACGTTGGCGCCGGAATCCCTGGTGTTGCGCCGCTCTACACTTCGCCGCCATCAACCTTCAACGTGCTTCTTGGCTCCTCCTGGTTCGATAAACCTTGGTTTCTTTCTGAGGGAAAACTTGCTACTGTACGCATCACACCTTCCTCTTGGGGTTCCCAACGGACGTGTGTTAATTGCACGCATCAAGCACTTTTTCTGGCGCCGTTGCCGGGGAACTGAAGAAAAGCTACACCACAGAAATTGCCAACTCCCACGGCAACAGCACTTTTTCTGGCGCCGTTGCCGGGGAGATCAAGACACGCTGCAAGGGGAGTCTCCACTTCCAATGTCTTTACTTTGTTTTTGTCTTGCTTTATTTTATTTACTACTTTGTTTGCTGCACTAAAACAAAACACACAAAAAATAGTTGCTAGCTTTATTTTATTTACTATCTTGGTCTCCATATTAAAAACACAAAAAAAATAGTTACTTGCATTTACTTTATCTAGTTTGCTTTATTTACTACTGTTAAAATGAATACTCCTGAAAACACTAAGTTGCGTGACTTCACAAACACTAATAATAATGATTTCTTATGCACACCTATTGCTCCACCTGCTACTACGAGCAGAATTCTTTGAAATTAAACCTCGCTTTACTGAATCTTGTCATGAGAGAGCAATTTTCCGGTGTTAGTTCTGATGATGCTGCTGCCCATCTTAATAATTTTGTTGAACTTTGTGAAATGCAAAAGTATAAGGATGTAGATGGTGACATTATAAAATTAAAATTGTTTCCTTTCTCCTTAAGAGGAAGAGCTAAAGATTGGTTGCTATCTTTGCCTAAGAATAGTATTGATTCATGGACTAAATGTAAAGATGCTTTCATTGGTAGATATTATCCTCCTGCTAAAATTATATCTTTGAGAAGTAGCATAATGAATTTTAAGCAATTGGATAATGAACATGTTGCTCAAGCATGGGAAAGAATGAAATCTTTGGTAAAGAATTGCCCAACCCATGGACTGACTACTTGGATGATCATCCAAACCTTCTATGCAGGATTGAATTTTTCTTCGCGGAACCTATTGGATTCAGCTGCTGGAGGTACTTTTATGTCCATCACTTTGGGGGCGGCAACAAAGATTCTTGATGATATGATGATAAATTACTCTGAATGGCACACGGAAAGAGCTCCACAAGGTAAGAAGGTAAATTGTGTTGAAGAAACCTCCTCCTTGAGTGATAAGATTGATGTGATTATGTCTATGCTTGTGAATGGTAGATCTAATGTTGATCCTAATAATGTTCCTTTAGCCTCATTGGTTGCTCAAGAAGAAAATGTTGATGTAAACTTCATTAAAAATAATAATTTCAACAACAATGCTTATAGGAATAATTCTGGTAACAACTATAGGCCATATCCTTCTGCTAATAGTAATGGTTATGGTAATTCTTATGGGAATTCTTACAACAATAATAGGAGTGTACCCCCTGGTCTTGAAGCCATGCTTAAAGAATTTATTAGTACAAAAACTGCTTTTAACAAATCTGTTGAGGAAAAGCTTGATAAAATTGATATCCTTGCTTCTAAGGTTGATAAACATGCCTCTGATGTTGATCTTTTAAAATTGAAAGTTATGCCTAATAAGGATAATGATAATAAGATTGTTACTACAGCAAATGCCATCCAAGTTAGAATTAATGAGAATATAAGATTGATGGCTGAATTGCATGCTAGGTGGGAAAGAGAAGAAAACGAAAAAATTGCTAAAGAGAATAATGTAGCTAAAGTTTGGACTATTACCACCACTAGTAATGATAATGATTCACATGTTGCTAAACCTCCTACTATTAATGGTAAAATAATTGGTGTTGGCAATGTTTCTACTCCTAGTGCAAAGCGTGCAAAATTACCTGAAACTGCTAAAACTGCTGAAACTGCTTGTGATAAAACTGCTGAATTTTTTTCCAACATTGGGGACAATGATCCCATTGCTGTAGATCATAATGGTTTAGATTTTGATGATTGTCACATCTCTGAAGTTATAAAGTTCTTACAAAATCTTGCTAGAAGTCCTAATGCTAGTGCTATAAATTTGGCCTTTACAAAACATATTACAAATGCTCTCATAAAAGCTAGAGAAGAGAAACTAAAACTTGAAACTTCTATTCCTAGGAAGTTAGAAGATGGGTGGGAGCCCATCATTAAGATGACGGTCAATGATTTTGATTGTAATGCTTTATGTGATCTTGGTGCAAGTATCTCTGTTATGCCTAAGAAAATCTATGATGTGCTTGACTTGCCACCATTGAAAAATTGTTATTTGGATGTTAATCTTGCTGATAATGCTATAAAGAAACCTTTGGGGAGGATTGATAATGTTAGTATTATGGTTAATAATAACCTTGTCCCCGTTGATTTTGTTGTCTTGGATATCGAATGCAATGCATCTTGTCCCATTATTTTGGGAAGACCTTTTCTTCGAACTGTTGGTGCTACTATTGATATGAAGGAAGGTAATATTAAATATCAATTTCCTCTCAAGAAAGGTATGGAACACTTCCCTAGAAAGAAAATAAAGTTACCTTATGATTCTATTATTAGAACAAATTATGATGTCGATGCTTCATCTCTTGATGTTACTTGATTCACACTTTCTGCGCCTAGCTGAAAGGCGTTAAAGAAAAGCGCTTATGGGAGACACCCCATTATTTTACTTCTGCACTTTGTTTTATATTTGAGTCTTGGAAGTTGTTACTACTGTAGGAACCTCTCCTTATCTTTATTTTATTGCATTGTTGTGCCAAGTAAAGTTTTTGATAGTAAAGTCAATACTAGATTTGGATTACTGCGCAGAAACAGATTTATTGCTGTCACGAATTTGGGCAGGGTTCTCTGTAGGTAACTCAGAAAAATCTGCCAATTTACGTGCGTGATCCCCAGATATGTACGCAACTTTCATTCAATTTAAGCATTTTCATCTGAGCAAGTTAAGTGCCCCTGGAAAATTCGTCTTTACGGATCGTTCTGTTTTGACAGATTCTGCCTTTTATTTCGCATTGCCTCGTTTTGCTATGTTTGATGGATTTCATTGTTCCATTAACTTTCAGTAGCTTTGTGCAATGTCCGAAGTGTTAAGAATGATTATGTCACCTCTGAATGTATGAATTTTCAATTATGCACTAACCCTCTAATGAGTTTGTTTCGAGTTTGGTGTGGAGGAAGTTTTCAAGGGTCAAGAGAGGAGGATGATACAATATGATCAAGAAGAGTGAAAAGTCTAAGCTTGGGGATTCCCCCGTGGTTCATCCCTGCATATTTTAAGAAGACTCAAGCATCTAAGCTTGGGGATGCCCAAGGCATCCCCTTCTTCATCGACAACTTATCAGGTCACCTCTAGTGAAACTATATTTTTATTCAGTCACATCTTATGTGCTTTGCTTGGAGCGTCTGTTTGCTTTTATTTTTGTTTTTGTTTGAATAAAGTCGGATCCTAGCATTCTTTGTGTGGGAGAGAGACACGCTCCGCTGTTTCGTATGAACACATGTGTTCTTAGCTTTATCTTTAATGTTCATTGCGAAAGTTGAACTACTTCGTTCATTGATATATGGTTGGAAACGGAAAATGCCGCATGTGGTAAATGGTATAATGTCTTGAATAATTTGATACTTGGCAATTGTTGTGCTCATATAGATCATGTTTAAGGTCCTGCATCATGTACCTTGCACCTATTAATGAAGAACTACATAGAGCTTGTTAAAATTTGGTTTGCATGATTGGTCTCTCTAAGTCTAGATATTTTTTGGTTAAGGTGTTTGAACAACAAGGAGACAATGTAAAGTCTTATAATAGTTACAATATGTTCATATGTGAGTCTTGCTGCACCATTTTATACTTGAGTTTGCTTCAAACAACCTTGCTAGCCTAGCCTTGTATTGAGAGGGATTCTTCTCGTGCATCCAAATCCTTGAGCCAAAAACTATGCCATTTGTGTCCACCATACCTACCTACCACATGGTATTTCTCTGCCATTCCAAAGTACATTACTTTAGTGCTACCTTTAAACTTCTATTCTTTGCCTTTACAATACATAGCTCATGGGAAAATAGCCTTAAAAACTATTGTGGTGAAGAATATGTTGCTATGTGTCTTATTTCTTAATAAGTTGCTTGTTGAGCGGTAACCATGTTTCTGGGGACGCCATCAACTTTTACCCATGTTGAATATCATGTGAGTTGCTATGCATGTTCGTCTTGTCTGAAGTAAGGGCGATTTTCATGATCAAATGGTTTGAGTATGCATATTGTTAGAGAAGAACATTGGGCCGCTAACTAAAGCCATGAATCATGGTGGAAGTTTCAGTTTGGACACAAATCCTCAATCTCTGATGAGAACATTAACTGTTGTTGAAGGCTTATGCATTAATGTAACAACCCA
>NC_061512.1:224574355-224655101 GCF_022539505.1 Lolium rigidum | reverse complement strand
GTAAGCTTTGGACCTCCTCTCGGATCCTTCTAGACTCATTTTCGTCAACCGGCAAGGTGCCGTTGATCAGGAATTCCTTAATAGGTTTAACCCATGATGGTGCCTCCTGGACTAGGAACACCGGTACGTCTACATCCATGCTATCCACCAGCATTGCTTCTTCCGGTATGGGCACAGCAGTCCCCGAGCTTACCGGAGCAGTCCCCGGGTTCCCTTCGTCGATATCCATTGGTGCAACATGTGACTCCGGTACAAAAATTGATTCCGATTCCGGACTCGGTTTGATCGATGGTACTCTTAAGTGAGCTAAAGCTATTCCGGGAGGAATTTCTTGCCTAGATGAGCCCAGCTTGGACAAAGCATCCGCGGCTTCATTTTCTGCGCGCGGCACATGGTGAAACTCACACCCTTCGAAGAATCCGGCAATCTTTTGCACGTGAAACCGGTACGAGGCCATGTTGGCATCTTTTGCATCCCAATCCCCGGAACACTGCTGTACCACAAGATCTGAATCTCCGTAGCAAATGATCCGGTGTGCACCGATTTCTTTTGCGACCTTAAGCCCATGGATCAAAGCTTCGTATTCAGCGACATTGTTTGATGCCCTGAAATGCACTTGTAAAACATACCGAAGATGATCTCCCTTTGGTGAGGTGAGCACCACACCGGCACCTAGACCCTCTTTGAGTTTGGATCCGTCAAAGTGCATCTTCCAGTACTCTACCCTCTGGTCTGAGGGCTTGTATTGCATTTCCGCCCAATCAACCAAGAAATCAGCTAAAGCTTGTGATTTTATGGCATCCCTTCTTTCATATACCGGCACATACGGTGATAACTGAATTGCCCATTTTGCAATCCGGCCGCTGGCGTCTTTATTGCACATGATATCGGAGATGGGTGCCTCACTCCCACCACCTTCATGGGGTGCTCCTCAAAGTAGTGCTTGAGCTTCGTGGCGGCCATGAACACGCCATAAGTCATCTTCTGGAAGTGCGGGTAGTTTTGCTTCGAGGAGGAGAGCACTTCGCTCAGGTAGTATACCGGCCTCTGCACAGTTTTCCTTCCTCTTCTCGTTCTACTACAACTACAACACTAACCACCCGGTTTGCTGCTGCTATGTAAAGCAACATGGGTTCCCTTTCTAGAGGTGAGGCCAAGATTGGGGCCGTTGCAAGCATGGTTTTTAGCTCTTTAAACGCCGCGTCTGCCTGAGGGGTCCAGACGAACGTATCGGATTTTTTCATTAGAGCATATAATGGCAAAGCTTTCTCTCCTAGCCTCCTTATGAACCGGCTTAGCGATGCCAAGCTTCCGGTAAATTTTTGCACATCTTTTAGTTCTCGTGGGATAGTCATTCTTTCTATTGCCCGGATTTTTACCGGATTGACTTCAATGCCCCGGCTTGACACAAGGAAACCGAGCAGCTTGCCGGCAGGGACACCGAAAGTGCATTTTGCCGGATTAAGCTTCATCCGGAACCGTCTTAGGTTATCGAATGTTTGCCGGATGTCATCGATTAAGGTGTTCTTTACCTTAGTTTTTATCACAATGTCGTCTACATAGACTTGCACATTCTTTCCGATTTGATCAAACAAGCATTTTTGCATACATACTGGTACGTTGCACCAGCTGTTGCGCAAACCAAAGGGCATAGTGACATAGCAATAAGCCCCATGCGGGGTAATGAACGCAGCTTTTATTTGATCTTCCTTTTTCAAGGGAATTTGGTGGAAACCGGAATATGCATCCGTAAAGGACAACAACTCACACCCAGCAGCTTGAATCAATCACTTGATCGATCCGCGGCAAAGGGAAAGGATCTCTGGGCAAGCCTTGTTTAGGTTGGTGTAGTCGATGCACATGCGCCATACCTTTGGAGCTTTTGCCTCCGTAGTTCTCATCTTTTTTCTTTTTCGACCATTACCGGATTGGCCAGCCACTCTGTGTGCGTGACCTCCACAATGAATCCGGCAACGAGCAGTTTGGTCACTTCTTCTCCAATAATCTTCCTCCTATCTTCAGCGAACCGGCGCAAGGGTTGCCGCACCGGCTTGGCGTCTTTCCGGACGTTTAAAGAGTGCTCAGCCAGCCTCCTCGAACACCCACCAAGTCATCGCTGACCAGGCAAAGATATTCCGATTCTCACGGAGGAAGCCGACGAGCGCGTTTTCCTATGCTTGATCGAGTCCGGCACCGATGCGACACGGTGCGCTCCGGGTAAGCCGGATCCAGCACAATGTCCTTTGTTTCATTTGTCGGCTTGAATGCCGATGGAGCCCAAGCTTCCACTCATTGCCGCTAAGCTCAACTGTGAGGACTGAGCCAGCACAACTGCGGTTTGCATTCTTCTTTTTTCCTCCGCGATCAGCAGCGATTCCGCTAGGTTTGATCCGGCAGATGCTGTTTCGAGTGAGACCTTATAATTCCCCACCACAGTTAAGGGTCCACGAGGTGCCGGCATCTTCATCTTGAGGTAAGCTGTGTGAGTCGTAGCCATGAAAGCTGCCAATGCTGGTCTTCCCAGCAACGCATGGTAAGGACTGTCTAGGTCCACGACCTCAAACTCAACATTTTCAACCCGGCAATTGTCACGTCCTCCAAACGCTACGTCCACCCGAACTTTTCCTACCGGAGCGCAGGACAAGCCCGGAACGATTCCGTGGAACGTTGTACGCGTTGGCTGAAGCATGTTTTCTGTTATGCCCAGCGTATGCATGGTATGCTTGTACATGATGTTTATGCTGCTGCCGTTGTCTATCAGCACCTTGCTGAATTTTACTCGAGTTTGCGGCCCTTTCATGATTGGGTCCACAACAAGAGCGTATCCACCCGGATTCGGCATGATTTTGGGGTGATCCTTAAATGACCAGGTAATTTCCTGATCTAACCACAGCATGTATCTGGGAACTGCCGGCATCACGGCGTTTACCTCCATGGAGCGGCGATGCACACTTTGCCCGTCTCGTCGGCTCGTGTGACAAAGACAACACAAAGATAGATGCGGGTCCTCGTAAACATTCCGGCCTAAAGGTGCCGGTGGAGGTGGCTGATCATTGTTTTGCTCCACCCGGTTAACTTGCTGGTATCGTTGCCTGTCTGGCTGAGGCTGTACTGGTAAAGCATTTGCTCCGGTGAGTGGTGGCGGTGGTGGTAGTTGTTGCTGACGCATCATATCTTGCGATGGCGGCAACATTGTTGAGCACCCTTGTGCTTGCGCGTCCTTTACTGCTCCCTTTTGCATCAAGTACTTGGTCCAGGAACAATCCTTCGTCAGGTGGTTTGACGGGTGATCCGGGTTCGGCGTGTGCCACCGGCAAGGTTGATCCATGGCGGCTTCCATGGTGTATTTTACGGGTTCCTGCCAATTCTTTTTCTGGCCCCAGGGCTTCTTTTCGACCCACTGCTTTTTAGGACCCGCCCATGGCTGCGATCCGGTTTTTTGCCTTTGGCTGCCGCCGGCATCATAATTTTCTTGCACGGCAGCAACGTGCTGCGGAGCGTACCTTCGATCCGGGAAATCTTTCCTTCTCTTGTTGTTCCGGTTGTCCCGGTATTGTTCCTGCCGTCGCTGAGGCGGGTTTGATCTGCCCGGCTCAGCCTTGTACCGCCGGTTGCAATGGGTCTCCCAATGCATAGCTATCCGCCACACGTATCATCTCCGCCAAGGTTGCCGGCATGCTTCTCTCGCAGCTTTTGCCACAGCGGTGATCCTCTCCGGCATCCTTGACTGAACCAAGCAATTGCTTGTGCTTCAATCACTCCTTCACACGTGTTTCTTGTTGAGTTCCATCGGGTAAGATAATCCCCGTCCGTCTCACCGGCACGTTGCCGGCATAAAGCGAGCTGTTGGGGCCGGTTTGGCCTCTTGTAAGTGCTACTGAAGTTGTTCACGAAGGCTTCCTCAAAGTCCAGCCATCCGTTAATGCTTCCTGCCGGCAAGTTGTTAAGCCAAATCCGCGCAGGGCCTACCAGGTAGGACGGTATGATTCTCACCGCCCAACGCCGGTTTACTCCACCACCAGCTACATAAACAGCTGTGACATAGTCCGCCAGCCAATCTTCCGGCTTGGTCGTGCCATCATACGTTTTTGTGTCCCGGGGCAGCTGGAAATTGCGTACCGGTGGCTCTTCTCCCATGATCCGTGGGCCAAAACATTTCGGGCCAGGAGGACCCTCAGATTCGATCATTTCGGAAAGATGTACCCTGCCCAGCCTGTGCCTCGCATCCTGGTCTGGCAAACATCTCTCCCCCAGGCGTTCCCCCAAAGGATTCCGGTAGACTCTTGTTCGTTCTACTTCGGAATCTCCCTCTCCGTATCTTTCCGGTTCCGCGGCTCTTGCCTGCCGGTACCTTGGTGGTGGCATTTCCTCATACGCTGCCCTTGCAGCTCGATAATTTTGCCCGGTTTCATATCTACCGGCATGATTGTTTCCGGCATAGCCTCCTCTGGCATAGCCTCGACCTGCCCCTTGGCTTTTTCTACCGGCATCGTGTTGCCCGGCTTGTTGTTTTCCGGCAAGAACCGGATCGTACACAGTCATCTGCTGTGCGTTCATCTCTTTTTCCCTTCTTCGTCCGGATGGGGGACGATGCTCTGCCCATGGGACTTGCTTCCGGCATTCTTTGTTGAACGCGCGGATTTTGAGGCCGCGGCCTTGTTCAGCTTAGCTAGCTGCTTCAAGCATTTCGTCGCTCAATAGTTTCCAAGCAGCTCTCTAACACGCTCTTGCTGTTTTGCCAAAGCATCTCCGAAAGCGATTCACATAGCTCTACTGCAGCTTTAGCAGCTTTTATAGTTTTATCCGGGCTACTGTACTTAGGTTTTTCCACGATGCTAACAGATGCAGAGGTACTTTTGCCGGCAAGAACTTCCTTGCGCAGATCCTGATCTAGATTCCGAGCTTTAAGCCGGTTCTCCGGTATCCTAGCAGCATGAGCGCTAACAGAAGCAAAGCCATGGGCAGCGTTATACTCACGTAGGGTTAGATTCAGCTCGCGCTGCGCCCGGACGATGTCGGCGCCGTTCGCGAGCAGCTTCTGGCGTTGTGCCTCCAGCTCCGCCTGAGCCGCTGCCGGGTCGATGTTCTGCGCGATGGGCGTTGCCAGCACGTTCATCGCCGCTTGGAGTGGTGTTGCCGGTGGTGCAGAAGATGCTCCCGCAGCGCCAGCGTCGCGCTCCAGCGGTGGCTTGGCCGCAAGGGTCGAAGCCGCACGACCAGCACCTTCATCCACAGCTTCTTTTCCTGCACCAACCACGCTAGTCATCATTACCTCGACGCTGCTGACGGCGCGGCCAGCACAAAGCCACCTTGGCTGGTCCGGTGCCACCAGCACCGGCGAGAGGCGCTGGCGCACAGGGACGGTGCCGAAGTAGACGCGGTGGCTGCCGAACTCGATGGTGCGGCAGTTCTTGGGGAAGATGCCACCATTGGCGAAGCAGCGCGCGTTGTCGTTGATGAAGTCCATGTCGTAGATGCGCTGCACAAGCGCGGACACCGTACGCTCGCCGGCGACCTCGAGGATGCCCGCCCGAATATGAACTCCTGCAAGCGCCACTTCATGCCCCACGGTGGGCGCCAACTGTCGTCGTGGTGAACAGTAGCGTGATGCCATAGGATGGCTTAGATTGGGGCCGAATGGACGCTAGAGGATTCGGGGGAGGGTTTGCGATCAGATGGGATGAACTTCCGGATGGTTTCCTCAAGAACTTAGCCGAGGCTAGAGGTTGAAGAAGAAAGACACAAGGAAGAACTCGCTCTAGATCGCTTTCTTCATTGATTTTCACAGGTTCCAGGTTTGTGTTTACAGAATCTCTCCCTCTGTGTTCCGTGCATGCGTATCTCTATCTCTCTCTCTCTCTCTGCCCGTGAGGAGGGCTGCCCCCTCTCCTTATATAGGGGAGAGGGTGGCTTACAGGGCAAGAAACCCTAATGGCATCTTTGACTAGACAAACTACTTTACAAAGCTACTTTACAAAGCTACTTTAATCATAGATGACACCGGGGTCCTCTTTAATCAGGGAGGCTGACGTCCTCCGGCTTCTTTCTTCGTCATCCTTCTCTTTATCGTCAGCCCTTCGTTTAAAGCTACTTTGCTTAGCTCATCTTTGTCTTCTAGCTCTGGAGAGGATCTTTGACCAGTCCTGCCGACATGCTCTTCTTTCCGGTAGCCCGGTGTCTTTCCTATCCGGTTCCGGTATACCTCTTCTGAGGATACCGGCTTAGCCCCGCTTAGCCAAACGCTTATCTTGTGCTCCGGTATGATCATTAAACCGGTATCTTGATGGCTCAAACCATCCGGTTTGGCATGCCTTTGGCATACCGGGGGTCATCCCCCCAACAAGTACTATAAGGGGTGTCAAGCATGTCAGAAATTTGGGAGCATTCAGATGGTACCCGCATCAGCAATGAATCCTATCATCAAACCTTGGCCATTCCGAGGTTGGGGCATGGATATGATCGGCAAAATTCATCCTGCATCGAGCAAAGGCCATGAATGGGTTCTGCCATTACGGATTACTTCACTAAATGGGTGGAGGCCATCCCTATGAAATCGAGTAGCATCGAAAGATGTTATCGGCTTCGTGTTGGAACATGTCATTCATAGATTCGGGATTCCCCGGACTATCACGACCGATGGAGGTTCGGTCTTCGTTTCTAAGGAGTTTAGAAAATTCTGCGAGGATATGGGAATCAAGCTGATCCGATCGTCTCCATACTATGCTCAAGCAAATGGGCAGGCTGAAGCATCCAACAAGAGCCTGATCAAGCTGATTAAGAGGAAAATCGACGAACACCCTAGACGTTGGCATGAGGTATTGTCAGAAGCTTTGTGGGCTTATCTCATGTCGTGTCATGGAGCAATAAAAACCTCGCCATATCAGCTGGTCTATGGACAGGAAGCTGTGTTACCCTGGGAAATCAAGGCTGGGTCGAGACGGATTACATTTCAGAATGATTTAACTGCTGAAGAATATGCAGCCCTAATGAGCGACAGCATTGAGGATGCAACGGAACTCAGACTATGGTCACTTGAGAAAATCAAGGAGAATAAAGCCAAGGTGGCTTGCGCATATAATAAGAAGGTGAAGCCAAAGGAGTTCCAAGTTGGTGATCTGGTATGGGAAGCTGTATTGCCGTTGGGGACGAAGGACAAAGTGTATGGTAAATGGTCTCCAAATTGGCATGGCCCATACAAAGTTGACCAAGTTTTGAAGGGTAATGCATACATGCTTGAGCAAGCTTGGATGGCGTGAAGTTCCCGCAGAGCTGTCAATGGTCAACATCTCAAGAAATATTTCCCAAGCATGTGGGATGACGAACAGTGAAATGTGGGGGCCGATTCATGAAATCGGCCAGTAAAAAAAAATTTTTTTTTACAAAGTCACAGCCAATGCACGGACATCAACTTCAGAATAATAAAAAAGCCGATGCATTGCCATCGACTCTAGAGGAACAAGCTCAATTGAGCAGGTTAACAGATCGGTTTCAGGCCAGAGATCATGACATCTGAGACGAATCTCCCAGTGGATTTGCTGAGGAGTTGGATCTGCGCGTTTGAGGTTGGAGGATGGTTTGGACATGGACTGGATCTGTTTGACCGTGTGAATAGGCAACTGTTCGGCCTCAAATCGTGTTTATAGTGCAGGCCGATGCCCTGCCATCGGCTCTTTGTGCAGCGACTTCGTTTGACAATCGGCAAAATTGACGAGAAAGCAAAATTAATAGGGGAATATTTTCTTCATTAATAATAGGATTTCTTACAAAGAAAGAGCCGATTGCTCAAAGGAGGAAGAACAAAAGAAAGGTCTATTGACCAATCTGCTACTACTACTACTAGGCCTGTACTAATAGTTCCTAGTCTATGGGCCGTCGCTGCCCTCGTCGTCGTCATCGAAGATCTCGTCGGCGCTGCTGCCGGCGGGCTCCTCGTCGCTGCTCCAGCGGCCCTCATTGGGGGCCTCCTCATCTTCATCATCGTCGTCGTCGTCGTCGTCGGACCCGGCGCGGAAGCGCTTCGCCGGTGGGTAATCCTCGAGGGAATCGTCGTCGTCGTCTTCCTCCTCCTCTTCCTCGGAGGAGGTGTAATCGTCCCAGGAGAACAAGTCGTCCTCGCTCTCCGATTCCAGCCTCCCCATCAGCGAGGAACTCGGAGGTCTTCATCTCCGCCGGTCAAGGACTTGTCGTCCCCGGACCGGACGGAGGAGGCGTGGTCCTCCTGGTCCCACTCCTCCGGGGCGCGCTCGTTGTGCGCCGCCATCGGAGCCGCCATCGGATCCCCACTCGGAGTGGGTTCGCGGGAGGAGGAGGAGGAGGAGGAGGAGAAGGACTGGGAGGAGAGATCCGACGAGGCGGAGGAGGAAGAGGAGGAAGACATTGCTCTGAGATTGGGGTTTCTTGGTGCCGATGGCCAGAACAGAGCAAGGGGATGAAGTGGCAAACTGTTCGATGCGGTTAAATAATGGGATATGGGAGAGTTAATGTTGCAGCAGTTTCCGAGGAAGTGGTGCCAAAGAACTGTCAAATTGTGCAGAGAAGTTGAGGAGGCGAGGCATCATGATGAAGGATACTGCGATGGTTCTGCTCTGCCACGACATGACCCGACGAAGAAAAAGCAGAGTGATTTTGGAATTATCATTGCCAAAACCAGGGGGCATGTGTTATCACCAGATTTTGGCCAAATCAAGAGATGGGCCGTAATTGAGATGGGCTTGAAGGATGTACACGTGGAGCGTCTCTGAAGCGGCCTTGCTGTATATTATTAGATCGTGTCGGTTAGAATTAAAAGATAGAGTCTACCCCGTACACGGGTTAGTTTATTTCCGAATTAGAAAGTCCCTTGGACTATAAAATATGTACCTAGGGTTATTGAGAAAGGAGGACAATCACGTTCACAACAAACACAAACCAGGCGCATCGCCACCCCTTATTTCCGAGGGTTTCTTCCGGTAAGTATCATGCTGCCTAGATCGCATCTTGCGATCTAGGCAGTATACGTTTATTCGTTACCTTGTGTTACTCGTGCTGAAGCGTTGTTGATGGCGAGTAGCACTATTTATCGTAGATGTTTTGGGGCTTGCATTGATGCTTTTCTTATGCATATCTGCTTAGCAATGCCGTCCCTCGATATCTAGCTGCCCTTACACCTATTTAGGTGTAAGGGCAGCACCTTGCTTGTTCGTTACTTAGTAGATCCGATCTGTTATAGTTGCTCCTTGTTTCAAGGATTAGTTTAATATCTGCATGATTAGGCCTTATGCTGGGGTTGGATGATCCGGTAGTGCGTGAGGTGTTGTTTTACCGTTCCTTTAAGGGATGTTCCGGGAATTGACTTTACGTTGGTTTTTAGGCCTCTTTTAGGAATAGTTTCCATCACCTTCCGTATCTGCTAGGCCCAACTACGCGTAGGATGTTCCGATTATGCGGTGAAAACCCTAAACTGTCGTAGATTGGTTTAGCTTTGTTTTGATCAGCGGTGATCCCCATGTCATCGTAAATCCAACGCGGACCATGGGGCGATCGGCTCTTTGAGCTGATCCACAGGGCAACCCGAGAGCCGATCGGGCTCGTATTTAATGTTTACGTGTCTACCATGCAGGAGACTAATCGAAGCAATCCAACACCTTCCTGATCAGGTATAGGTCAGGTGGCACGCCCTTGCAACCGCCAGGACGTGTGCTGGGACTTTGCGGGACGACCCGAGACACCAGGGCCCACTTAGCAGTCTTGGGAGTCTCCCGGCTCTTCGTGTTGCTTAACCACTACTCGCCGGTGGGTTTTGGCAGGCAACACCATGCTACTTTTATGATGATACTCACATGTTTTATACACATTATATGTCATTATTATGCATTTTCCGGCACTAACCTATTGACGAGATGCCGAAGAGCCACTTGTCGTTTTTCGCTGTTTTTGGTTTCGTAAATCCTAGTAAGGAAATATTCTCGGAATTGGACGAAATCAACGCCCGGGGTCTTATTTTTCCACGAAGCTTCCGGAAGACCGAGGGAGATACGAAGTGGGGCCACTGAGGCGACGCCACACTAGGGCGGCGCGGCCCGAGATGCCCGCGCGCGGCCCTTGCGTGTGGGTCCCTCGTGACGCCCCCTGACCTACCCTTCCGCCTACATATAGTCTTCGTCGCGAAACCCCCAGTACCGAGAGCCACGATACGGAAAACCTTCCAGAGACGCAGCCGCCGCCAATCCCATCTCGGGGGATTCAGGAGATCGCCTCCGAGCACTCTGCCGGAGAGGGGAATCATCTCCCGGAGGTCTCTTCATCGCCATGATCGGCCTCCGGATCGATGTGTGAGTAGTCCACCCCTGGACTATGGGTCTATAGCAGTAGCTAGATGGTCGTCTTCTCCTCATTGTGCTATCATGTTAGATCTTGTGAGCTGCCTATCATGATCAAGATCATCTATTTGTAATGCTACATGTTGTGTTTGTTGGGATCCGATAAATATTGAATACTATGTCAAGTTGATTATCAATCTATCATATATGTTATTTATGTTCTTGCATGCTCTCCGTTGCTAGTAGAGCCTCGGCCAAGTTGATACTTGTGACTCCAAGAGGGAGTATTTATGCTCGATAGTGGGTTCATGCCTCCATTAAATCTCGGACGATGATGTAAAGTTCTAAGGTTGTGGATGTGATGTTGCTACTAGGGATAAAACATCGATGCTTTGTCTAAGGATATTTGTGCTGATTACATTACACACCATACTTAATGCAATTGTCTGTTGCTTGCAACTTAATACCGGAAGGGGTTCGGATGATAACCTGAAAGTGGACTATTTAGGCATAGATGCATGTCGGATAGCGGTCTATGTACTTTGTCGTAATGCCCCGATTAAATCTCATAGTACTCATCATGATATATGTATGTGCATTGTTATGCCTTCTTTATTTGTCAATTGCCCAACTGTAATTTGTTCACCCAACATCTCGTTTATCTTATGGGAGAGACACCACTAGTGAACTCGTGGACCCCGGTCCTATTCTTTACATCTCGAAATACAATCTACCGTAATTGTTCTTTACCGTTCTTCGCAAACAATCATCATCATCCATACTATACATCTAATCCTTTGCTTGACGCAGTTTCGGTGAGATTGACAACCTCACCGTTACGTTGGGGCAAAGTACCGTGATTGTGTTGTGCAGTTCCACGTTGGCGCCGGAATCCCCGGTGTTGCGCCGCACTACACTCCGCCACCAACAACCTTCAACGTGCTTCTTGGCTCCTAATGGTTCGATAAACCTTGGTTTCTTTCTGAGGGAAAACTTACTGCTGTGCACATCACACCTTCCTCTTGGGGTTCCCAACGGACGTGTGTCTCACGCGCATCAATGACATATTATTGATTGGGAATGATATAGAACTATTAAGCAGTGTAAAAGGTTATTTGAATAATAGTTTTTCAATGAAAGACCTTGGTGAAGCATCGTATATATTAGGCATCAAGATTTATAGAGATAGATCAAGACGTCTAATAGGGCTATCACAAAGTACATACTCGGACAAGATTCTAAAGAAGTTTAGAATGGACGAAAGTAAGAAAGGATTCTTACCTATGTTACTGTGCAAGGTCTTGAGTAAGACTCAAGGTCCCAGCCACTACAGAAGAAAGAGAAAGGATGAGTCAGATCCCCTATGCCTCTGGCAGTAGGCTCTATCATGTATGCCATGCTATGTACTAGACCGGATATAGCACATGCCGTTAGTTTGACTAGCGGATATCAAAGTGATCCAGAATGGAACACTGGACAGCTGGTCAAGAATATCCTGAAGTACTTGAAAAGAACTAAGGATATGTTTCTTTGTTATGGAGGTGACCAAGAGCTCGTTGTAACCAGCTACACCGATGCAAGTTGGAACACCGATCCCGATGACTCTAAGTCACAGTCCGGGTACGTGTTTATATTGAATGGTGCCGCAGTAAGTCGGGCAAGCTCGAGCAAGGGCACTGTGGCGAAGTCTTCAACGTAATCGGAGTACATAGCGGCTTCAGAGGCTTCATCAGAAGCGGTATGGATGAAGAGGTTCATTGTAGAGCTCCGTGTGGTTCCTAGTGCATTGGACCCACTAGTCATCTACTCGTGATAACATGGGTGCCATCGCCAATGCACAAGAACCAAGGTCACACAAGAGGTCGAAGCATATCAAGCCGCGTTATCATTCGATTCGCGAGTACATCGAAGATGGAGAAGTAAAGATTTGTAAAGTACACACCGATCCGAATGTAGCGGATCCGTTGACTAAAGCTCTCCCTAGGGCAAAGCATGACCAACACCGTAATGCCATGGGTGTTAGGTACCTTACAATGTAATCTAGATTATTGACTCTAGTGCAAGTGGGAGATCGTTGGAGATATGCCCAAGAGGCAATAATAAAAGTGGTTATTATATAACTTTGTGTTTATGATAAATGTTTATATACCATGCTATAATTGTATTAACCGAAACATTGATACATGTGTGTTATGTAAACAACAATGAGTCCCTAGTAAGCCTCTTAACTAGCTTGTTGATTAATAGATGATTAGTTTCATAATCATGAACATTGGATGTTATTAATAACAAGGTTATATCATTATATGAATGATGTAATGGACACACCCATATTAAGCGTAGCATAAGATCACGTCATTAAGTTATTTGCTATAAGCTTTCGATACATAGTTACCTAGTCCTTTCGACCATGAGATCATGTAAATCACTTATACCGGAAAGGTACTTTGATTACATCAAACGCCACTGCGTAAATGGGTGGTTATAAAGGTGGGATTAAGTATCCGGAAAGTATGAGTTGAGGCATATGGATCAACAGTGGGATTTGTCCATCCCGATGACGGATAGATATACTCTGGGCCCTCTCGATGGAATGTCGTCTAAATAGCTTGCAAGCATATGAATGGTTCATAAGAGACCACATACCACGCGTATCGAGTAAAGAGTACTTGTCAGGAGACGAGGTTGAACAAGGTATAGAGAGATACCGATGATCAAACCTCTGACAAGTAAAATATCGCGTGACAAAGGGAATTGGTATCGTATGTGAATGGTTCATTCGATCACTAAGTCATCGTTGAATATGTGGGAGCCATTATGGACTCCGTATCCCGCTATTGGTTATTGGTCGGAGAGAGTTCTCAACCATGTCTACATAGTTCGCGAACCGTAGGGTGACACACTTAAGGTTTGATGTCGTATTAGTAGAACTTGAATATGGAATGGAGTTCGAAGTATTGTTCGAAGTCTCGATGGGATCCCGGACATCACGAGGAGTTCGGAATGGTCCGAGAATAAGATTCATATATAGGAAGTCATTTTATAAGTTTGGAAATGATCCGGTGCATTTATGGAAGGTTCTAGAAGGTTCTAGAAAAGTCCGAAGAAATCACTTTGGAAGGCGGAGTCCCGAGGGACTCCACCACCCATGGCCGGCCAACCCTAGAGGGGTGGAGTCCTGTGTGGACTCCACCAAGGTGGCCGGCCACCCCTCCCAAGGAAAGGTGGGAATCCCACCTCAAGTGGGAATCCCACCTTGGGTAGGTTTCATGTCATATGGAAGGTTTTGGTTTGGGGTCTTATTCGAAGACTTGTAGACCAACTCTTGGGTGTTCCACCTATATAATGAGGGACAAGGGAGGGGGCCGGCCACCCAAGCCATAGCTTGGCCGCACCCCATAGTGGCCGGCCACCCCCTCTCCCAAACCCTAGCCGCCCCACCTCCTCCACCTCTCCCGCAACGCTTAGCGAAGCTCCGCCGGAGATCTCCATCGCCACCGCCACCACGCCGTCGTGCTGCCGGATTCAAGGAGGAGCTACTACTTCCGCCGCCCGCTGGAACGGGAGAAGGACATCGTCTTCATCAACCCCGAACGTGTGACCGAGCACGGAGGTGCTGCCCGATTGTGGCACCGTCAAGATCTTCTACGCGCTTTTGAAAGCGGCAAGTGATCGTCTACCGCAGCAACAAGAGCCTCATCTTGTAGGCTTTGGAAATCTTCAAGGGTGAGTCTCGTTCATCCCCTCGTGTCTCCCGTCTTCTAGATTGCATCTTGGCTTGGATTGCGTTCTCGCGGTAGGAATTTTTTTGTTTTCTATGGAACGAATCCCTACAAATACTCTCGATATACTTCGCTTATACAGCTCGCCCTTAACCACAGTGAAGGCCTTAGACCGTCGAATAACTCGCATTGCTTCTACTGGATCTTCGGGTATTTCTTTCCTTAAGATATAGGCGATGTAAACCTGCATCCACGGAACTTGCACCACCATCACCTCTTGTGATTCCTCTTCATCTCCTGATGCACTTGCTTCTGATATTGCTGGAGCCCCGAGCCTTTCTCGACCTTCTCCTTTTTGTTTGACTGTTTCTTTGCCTTAGTCGATCTTTCATTTATCTCCTCCCAAAATATGCCGGGTGGTATTGCTAAGCATTGCGACCTGATGTTTGCCAAAACATCGGCTTCATCATTGCTGAGTCTACTGATATGATTCACTTCGCACCCGTCAAAGAACTTCTCGAGTTCATTCTATACCTCCTTGTATGCTATCATACTGTCATTGACTGCGTCACATTGGTTCATCACCTGTTGAGCCACCAATTGGGAGTCGCCGAATATTTTTAATCGGGTTGCACCATAGGCTTTTGCCATCTTCATCCCATGTATTAGTGCTTTATACTCTGCCTCGTTGTTAGACGCGTTAGGAAACATCATCCGCAGTACATACTTCAGCTTATCTCCTTGAGGTGATACTAATATCACGCCGGCTCCAGCTCCTTCTAACATTTTGGACCCGTCAAAGTTCATAGTCCAGGTTCTCGACAAATCTGGGGGTCCCGTATTTTGCAGCTCTATCCACTCCGCGATGAAGTCTGGTAAAATCTACGACTTTATTGCTTTTCGTTTCTCATACGTGATGTCCCGAGGGAAAAGCTCTATTCCCCAAAGGGAGACACGATGCGTAGCTTCCGGGTTGTTTAATATATTGGACATAGGCGCCTCGTTGATTACTAATATCGGATGTGCCAAAAAATAGTGTCGCAATTTTCTTGCGGTTGTGAATACTCCATATGCCAACTTTTGGTACTACGGGTATGATATGTCTCCGACGTATCGATAATTTCTTATGTTCCATGCCACATTATTGATGATATCTACATGTTTTATACACATTATATGTCGTATTTATGCATTTTCCGGCACTAACCTATTAACAAGATGCCGAAGAGCCGCTTGTTGTTTTCTCGCTGTTTTTGGTTTCAGAAATCCTACAAAGGAAATATTCTCGGAATTGGACGAAATCAACGCCCAGGGTCCTATTTTTGCCACGAAGCTTCCAGAAGACCGAAAGGGAAACGAAGTGAGGCGACGAGGCGGCGACACGCCAGGGCGGCGCGGCCCACCTCCTGGCCGCGCGGCCCTGTTGTGTGGGCCCCTCGCGTCGCCCCCTGACCTACCCTTTCGCCTACTTAAAGCCTT
The DNA here is from genome assembly GCF_022539505.1 of Lolium rigidum. NCBI lineage: Eukaryota > Viridiplantae > Streptophyta > Magnoliopsida > Poales > Poaceae > Lolium > Lolium rigidum. The sequence goes on along the minus strand of NC_061512.1, from coordinate 224,639,602 downwards.
CGTCGTGAAACCCCCAGTACCGAGAGCCACGATACGGAAAACCTTACTGAGACGCCGCCGCCGCCAATCCCATCTCGGGGGATTCAGGAGATCGCTCTCCGCACCCCTGCCGGAGAGGGGAATCATCTCCCGGAGGACTCTTCATCGCCATGATCGCTCCCGGAGTGATGAGTGAGTAGTTCACCCCCGGACTGTGGGTCCATAGCGTAGCTAGATGGTCGTCTTCTCCTTATGTGCTTCATTGTTGGATCTTGTGAGCTGCCTAACATGATCAAGATCATCTATCCGTAATGCTATATGTTGTGTTTGCTCGGGATCCGATGGATAGAGAATACTATGTTATGTTAATTATCAATCTATTACCTATGTGTTGTTTATGATCTTGCATGCTCTCCGTTATTAGTAGAGGCTCGGCCAAGTTTTTGCTCTTAACTCCAAGAGGGAGTATTTATGCTCGATAGTGGGTTCATGCCTCCATTAAATCTGGGACAGTGGACGTAAAGTTCTAAGGTTGTGGATGTGTCGTTGCCACTAGGGATAAAACATTGATGCTATGTCCAAGGATGTAGTTGTTGATTACATTACGCACCATACTTAATGCAATTGTCTCGTTGTTTGCAACTTAATACCGGAAGGGGTTCTGATGATAACCTCGAAGGTGGACTTTTTAGGCATAGATGCATGCTGGATAGCGGTCTATGTACTTTGTCGTAATGCCCAATTAAATCTCACTATATTTATCATATCATGTATGTGCATTGTCATGCCCTCTCTATTTGTCAATTGCCCGACCGTAATTTGTTCACCCAACATGCTATTTATCTTATGGGAGAGACACCTCTAGTGAACTGTGGACCCCGGTCCTATTCTTTTACATCGCATACAACCCATCGCAATAATTGTTCTTTACCGTTCTTCGCAAACAATCATCTTCCACACAATACGGTTAATCCTTTGTTACAAGCAAGCCGGTGAGATTGACAACCTCACCGTTTCGTTGGGGCAAAGTACTTTGGTTGTGTTGTGCAGTTCCACGTTGGCGCCGAATCCCCGGTGTTGCGCCGCACTACATCCCGCCACCAACAACCTTCAACGTGCTTCTTGGCTCCTCCTGGTTCGATAAACCTTGGTTTCTTTCCGAGGGAAAACTTGCTATCGTCCGCATCACACCTTCCTCTTGGGGTTCCCAACGGACGTGTGTCAGCTGCACGCATCAAGCTCTTTTCCGGCGCCGTTGCCGGGAGATCAAGACACGCCGCAAGGGGAGTCTCCACAATCCAATCTCTTTACTTTTGTTTTTGTCTTGCTTTATTTACTACTTTGTTTGCTGCACTTAAACAAAACACAAAAAAATTAGTTGCTAGCTTTACTTAATTTATTGTCTTGTTCTCTATATCAAAAACACAAAAAAATTAGTTACTTGCATTTACTTTGTTTACCTTTTGTTTATTTCATCATGTTTCCTCCTAAGTACACTCTAAAAGACATACCGGTAGGCCGAGGGTCTATAATTGGAAGAGATAATATAGAAGATTTTTTCACTCATGTTAGTACAGTTGAAGATTTTGAAGATAGACACTTGGTAGAACTTGCTCCTACTTATGAAATTGCTGTCGCTTCTTTAGTTCACATGTTGGAAACTAAATTTGTTAATCTCAATCCTATAATCCAACACATGTTTCTCACACTTGGTGATATGGAAGAAGGGGAGAAGAAAGATTTTGTCTTAGAAACCCTTCTTAAAGAATTTGGCGGTGTAGCAAGAGAGGCTAGAAAGGTCTTTATTAAATACAATATGCTTGGCTCTTATACCAATTTTGTTAGTATCCTTGAAAAGATGGACATGGAGAGAGTAAGGTACACTAATAATGTTAATGATGGTGGGGAGATTAAGACAACAATACCTTGTAAGCTCCTAGAATGAGCGATGCTCTAGAAACTAATTATGGTTGGCTTGTCCCTGAAAATTTGTTTGACGAGGATAGCAAACCTAAGAATAATGAAAAGGGAGCCTCTGAAACTCACATAGATAAGATAAAATGCATAGTTGAGGCAACTCCCAACACCCAAGGTAATGTTGATGCTTCATATCTCGATAACATTTGATATACACTTTCTGCGCCTAGCTGAAAGGCGTTAAAGAAAAGCGCTTATGGGAGACAACCCATGTTTTTACTATAGTACTTTGTTTTATATTTGAGTCTTGGAAGTTGTTTACTACTGTAGCAACCTCTCCTTATCATGTTTTTGTGCCAAGTAAAGTCTCTATGGTAAAGTTGATGCTAGATTTGGATTGCTGCACAGAAACAGAATTGCTGTCCTGTCACGAATTCGCGCAGAAGTCTCTCGTAAAAAAATCAAAAAAATCTGCAAATTTACGTGCGTGATCCTCAGATATGTACGCAACTTTCATTAGTTTTGAGTTTTTCCGTTTGAGCAAGTTAAGTGCCCCTTCCAGGTTCGTCTTTATGGACTGTTCTGTTTTTGACAGATTCTGCCTTTTATTTCGCATTGTCTATTTTGCTATGTTGGATGAATTTCTTTGATCCATTAATGTCCAGTAGCTTTGTGCAATGTCCAGAAGTATTAATAATGATTGTGTTACCTCTGAACATGTGAATTTTTGATTATGCACTAACCCTCTAATGAGTTTGCTTGAAGTTTGGTGTGAAGGAAGTTTTCAAGGGTCAAGAGAGGAGTATGATATACTAAGATCAAGAGGAGTGAAAGCTCTAAGCTTGGGGATGCCCCGTGGTTCACCCCTACATATTTTAAGAAGACTCAAGCTGTCTAAGCTTGGGGATGCCCAAGGCATCCCCTTCTTCATCGACAACATCATCGTGTTCCTCCCCTGAAACTATATTTTTATTCAGTCACATCTTATGTACTTTGCTTGGAGCGTCGGTCTGTTTTTGTTTTTGTTTTTGTTTGAATAAAATGGATCCTAGCATTCATTGTGTGGGAGAGAGACACGCTCCGCTGTTGCATATGGATAAATATGTCCTTAGGCTTTACTCATAGTATTCATGGCGAAGGTTGAATCTTCTTCGTTAAATTGTTATATGGTTGGAATCGGGAAATGCTACATGTAGTAATTCTAAAATGTCTTGGATAATTTGATACTTGGCAATTGTTGTGCTCATGTTTAAGCTCTTGCATCATATACTTTGCACCCATTAATGAAGAAATACATAGAGCTTGCTAAAATTTGGTTTGCATATTTGGTCTCTCTAAAGTCTAGATAATTTCTAGTATTGAGTTTTGAACAACAAGGAAGACGGTGTAGAGTCTTATAATGTTTACAATATGTCTTTTATGTGAGTTTTGCTGCACCGGTTCATCCTTGTGTTTGTTTCAAATAAACCTTGCTAGCCTAAACCTTGTATCGAGAGGGAATACTTCTCATGCATCCAAAATCCTTGAGCCAACCACTATGCCATTTGTGTCCACCATACCTACCTACTACATGGTATTTCTCCGCCATTCCAAAGTAAATTGCTTGAGTGCTACCTTTAAAATTCCATCATTCGCCTTTGCAATATATAGCTCATGGGACAAAATAGCCTTATAAACTATTGTGGTATTGAATATGTACTTATGCACTTTATCTCTTATTAAGTTGTTTGTTGAGCGATAACCATGTTCTCGGGGACGCCATCAACTCTTTGTTGAATATCATGTGAGTTGCTATGCATGTTCGTCTTGTCTCGAAGTAAGGGCGGTTTTCACAATCAAATGGTTTGAGTATGCATACTGTTAGAGAAGAACATTGGGCCGCTAACTAAAGCCATGAATCATGGTGGAAGTTTCAGCTTGGACATAAAACCTCAATCTCTTATGAGAATATTAATCGTTGTTGAATGCTTAAGCATTAAAAGAGGAGTCCATTATCTCGTTGTCTATGTTGTCCCGGTATGGGTGTCTAAGTTGAAGAATGATCAAAAGCGAGAAATCCAATGCGAACTTTCTCCTTAGACCCTTGTACAAGCGGCATAGAGGTACCCTTTGTGACACTTGGTTGAAACATATGTTATGCAATGATGATCAGTGTTAACCCAAGCTAATTAGGACAAGGTGCGGGCACTATTAGTATACTATGCATGAGGCTTCAACTTGTAAGATATAATTTACATGATATATATGCTTTATTACTACCGTTGACAAAATTGTTTCATGTTTTCAAAACCAAAGCTCTAGCACAAATATAGCAATCGATGCTTTCCTCTTTGAAGGACCTTTCTTTTACTTTTATGTTGAGTCAGTTCACCTATTTCTCTCCACCTCAAGAAGCAAACACTTGTGTGAACTGTGCATTGATTCCTACATACTTGCATATTGCACTTGTTATATTACTTTACATTGACACTATCCATGAGATATACATGTTATAAGTTGAAAGCAACCGCTGAAACTTAATCTTCCTTTGTGTTGCTTCAATACCTTTACTTTGATTTATTGCTTTATGAGTTAACTCTTATGCAAGACTTATTGATGCTTGTCTTGAAGTACTATTCATGAAAAGTCTTTGCTTTATGATTCAGTTGTTTACTCATGTCATTACCATTGTTTTGATCGCTGCATTCATTACATATGCTTACAATAGTATGATCAAGGTTATGATGGCATGTCACTCCGTAAATTATCTTTGTTATCGCTTACTCGCTCGGGACGGCAGAACTAAGCTTGGGGATGCTGATACGTCTCCGACGTATCGATAATTTCTTATGTTCCATGCCACATTATTGATGATATCTACATGTTTTATACACATTATATGTCGTATTTATGCATTTTCCAGCACTAACCTATTAACAAGATGCCGAAGAGCCAGTTGCTGTTTTCTGCTGTTTTTGGTTTCAGAAATCCTACAAAGGAAATATTCTCGGAATTGGACGAAATCAACGCCCGGGGTCCTATTTTTCCACGAAGCTTCGGAAGACCGAAAGGGAAACGAAGTGAGGCGACGAGGCGGCGACACGCCAGGGCGGCGCGGCCCACCTCCTGGCCGCGCGGCCCTGTTGTGTGGGCCCCTCGCGTCGCCTCCTGACCTACCCTTTCGCCTACTTAAAGCCTCCATCGCGAAACCCCCGATGCACGAGAGCCACGATACGGAAAACCCTTGCGAGACGCCGCCGCCGCCAATCCCATCTCGGGGGATTCAGGAGATCGCCTCCGGCACCCTGCCGGAGAGGGGAGTCATCTCCCGGAGGACTCTTCATTCGCATGATCGCCTCCGGAGTGATGAGTGAGTAGTTCACCCCTGGACTATGGGTCCATAGCAGTAGCTAGATGGTCGTCTTCTCCTTATGTGCTTCATTGTTGGATCTTGTGAGCTGCCTAACATGATCAAGATCGTCTATCTGTAATGCTATATGTTGTGTTTGTCGGGATCCGATGGATAGAGAATACTATGTTATGTTAATTATCAATCTATTACCTATGTGTTGTTTATGATCTTGCATGCTCTCCGTTATTAGTAGAGGCTCGGCCAAGTTTTTGCTCTTAACTCCAAGAGGGAGTATTTATGCTCGATAGTGGGTTCATGCCTCCATTAAATGCGGGACGAGTGACGAAAAGTTCTAAGGTTGTGGATGTCTGTTGCCACTAGGGATAAAACATTGATGCTATGTCCAAGGATGTAGTTGTTGATTACATTACGCACCATACTTAATGCAATTGTCCGTTTGTTTGCAACTTAATACCGGAAGGGGTTCGGATGATAACCCGAAGGTGGACTTTTTAGGCATAGATGCATGCTGGATAGCGGTCTATGTACTTTGTCGTAATGCCCAATTAAATCTCACTATATTTATCATATCATGTATGTGCATTGTCATGCCCTCTCTATTTGTCAATTGCCCGATCGTAATTTGTTCACCCAACATGCTATTTATCTTATGGGAGAGACACCTCTAGTGAACTGTGGACCCCGGTCCTATTCTTTACATCGCATACAATCTACTGCAACAATTGTTCTTTACTGTTCTTTGCAAACAATCATCTTCCACACAATACGGTTAATCCTTTGTTACAGCAAGCCGGTGAGATTGACAACCTCACTGTTTCGTTGGGGCAAAGTACTTTGGTTGTGTTGTGCAGGTTCCACGTTGGCGCCGGAATCCCTGGTGTTGCGCCGCACTACATCCCGCCACCAACAACCTTCAACGTGCTTCTTGGCTCCTCCTCGGTTCGATAAACCTTGGTTTCTTTCTCGAGGGAAAACTTGCTACCGTCTCGCATCACACCTTCCTCTTGGGGTTCCCAACGGACGTGTGTCAACCGCACGCATCAAGCTCTTTTCCGGCGCCGTTGTCGGGGAGATCAAGACACGCTGCAAGGGGAGTCTCCACAATCCAATCTCTTTACTTTGTTTTTGTCTTGCTTTATTTTATTTACTACTTTGTTTGCTGCACTTAAACAAAACACAAAAAAATTAGTTGCTAGCTTTACTTTATTTACTATCTTGTTCTCCATATCAAAAACACAAAAAAATTAGTTACTTGCATTTACTTTGTTTACCTTTTGTTTATTTCATCATGTTTCCTCCTAAGTACACTCTAAAAGACATACCGGTAGGCCGAGGGTCTATAATTGGAAGAGATAATATAGAAGATTTTTTCACTCATGTTAGTACAGTTGAAGATTTTGAAGATAGACACTTGGTAGAACTTGCTCCTACTTATGAAATTGCTGCCGCTTCTTTAGTTCGCATTGTTGGAAACTAAATTTGTTAATCTCAATCCTATAATCCAACACATGTTTCTCACACTTGGTGATATGGAAGAAGGGGAGAAGAAAGATTTTGTCTTAGAAACCCTTCTTAAAGAATTTGGCGGTGTAGCAAGAGAGGCTAGAAAGGTCTTTATTAAATACAATATGCTTGGCTCTTATACCAATTTTGTTAGTATCCTTGAAAAGATGGACATGGAGAGAGTAAGGTACACTAATAATGTTAATGATGGTGGGGAGATTAAGACAACAATACCTTGTAAGCTCCTAGGAATGAGTGATGCTCTAGAAACTAATTATGGTTGGCTTGTCCCTGAAAATTTACATCGCATACAATCTACTGCAACAATTGTTCTTTACTGTTCTTCGCAAACAATCATCTTCCACACAATACGGTTAATCCTTTGTTACAGCAAGCCGGTGAGATTGACAACCTCACTGTTTCGTTGGGGCAAAGTACTTTGGTTGTGTTGTGCAGGTTCCACGTTGGCGCCGGAATCCCTGGTGTTGCGCCGCACTACATCCCGCCACCAACAACCTTCAACGTGCTTCTTGGCTCCTCCCCGGTTCGATAAACCTTGGTTTCTTTCTGAGGGAAAACTTGCTACTGTCTGCATCACACCTTCCTCTTGGGGTTCCCAACGGACGTGTGTCAACTGCACGCATCAGGGTACCGCTGTTTTGAAGGCGATAAAACTTCGATGATGAAGTATACCGGCCGCTGGACTCCATGGAGTTTTCCTTCTTCTTCTCGTTCGACCACAAGTACCGTGCTGACCACCTGAGGTGTGGCTGCGATATATAACAGAAGAGGTTCCTTTTCCTTAGGTGCCACCAATATTGGTGGTGTCGAGATTGTGCGCTTGAGATCCTCAAAGGCTCTGTCTGCTTCTTCGTTCCACTCGAATTTTTCTCCCTGTTTGATCAAGGCGTAGAACGGCAACACCTTTTCTCCCAGCCTGGCGATGAATCTGCTCAAAGATGCGACTCACCCAGTTAGCTGTTGTATTTCCTTTAACTTTGTTGGCTTCCGCATCGTCACGATGGCTTGAATTTTCTCCGGGTTAGCCTCGATTCCTCTTGCTGACACCAGAAACCCGAGAAGTTCTCCCGCAGGAAGGCCGAAAGAGCACTTCGTCGGGTTCATCTTGAGGCAGAATTTATCGAGGTTGTCGAAAGTTTCCTTGAGATCATCGATCAAGGTTGACCCTTTCTTTGTTGTTATGACGACATCGTCAATGTACACTTGAACGTTCTTGCCAATCTGAGTGGCAAGGTATTTCTGCATCATCTATAGCAGAACACGCCATAAGGTGTTATAAAAGATGTTTTGACCTCATCTTCTTCTTTTAGTCAGATCTGGTTGTAACCAGAATATGCATCCAGGAAGGAAAGACGTTCACAGCCTGCCGTAGAGTCGATAATTTGATCGATCCTTGGGAGGGGGAAGTGATCCTTTGGACAATGTTTATTGAGACACGTGAAGTCGACGCACATGTGAAGGACCTCTGTGTTTTTCTTCGGGACCAGCACTGGGTTAGCTACCCACGTGGCCTCTGTATGTAGCTCTTTGATAAATCCAGCTTCTCAGAGTCGATTAATTTCCGACAGCATAGCTTTGCGGTTTGGTTCCGAAAAACGCCGCAAAGGTTGTTTGATTGGCCTAGCCAATGGATCCAAGTTAAGGGGGTGCTCGGCAAGTTCCATGGGTACTCCTGGCATGTCTGCTGGACACCATGCGAAGATTTCCCAGCGCTCATGGAGGAACTCGACGAGCGCGCTTTCCTATGCGAGATCCATATTTGTGGCGATAGCTGTCGTCTTCTTGGGATCTGTCGGGTGAATCTGCACCTCCTTTGAATTTTTCGTTGTGTTGAAGATTGTCTCCTTTAGCGGCCTCCCTCCATCAGGCAACACGTCATAATCAGTTATTAGCCTGGACGCCATATACTCTGCTTGCATCCCGAAGGTTTCTGACAGTCGATGAAAATCCTTGTCGCACTTATCCGCTAGCGCGAAACTACCTTTTTACTGTGATTGGACATTTGGGTCCATGGATTCTCCACAACAAGTATGTGTAATGTGGTACCGCCATAAACCTGGCATACGCGGGTCGTCCCAGTAGAGCATGGTACTGTGATGGAAAATCTACGACTTCGAACTCCAGTCTTTCTATCCTGTAGTTTTCTCGGGTTCCAAACTGAACATCGAGATTGATCTTTCTCAGTGGATAATTTGGCTTGTCTGGTGTGATACCATGGAAACGTGTGTCAGTTGGTTTTAAGTTTGCCAAGGATATATTCATCTTCCTCAATGTATCTGCATACATGAGGTTTAAACTGCTGCCTCCATCTATGAATACTCGTGAAACGTCGAATCCTACGATCACCGCTGGTAAGATCAAAGCTGATTGCCCTGGTCGAGGGACTTGCTGCGGGTGGTCCGCTATGGTGAAGCCAATGTCCTGTCCCGACCAATTCAGGTACTCGATTGTTGGTGGAGGCATCTTTTCTGCCATGAAGACTTGTCGCGAAATTACTTTTTGAGCTCTGTTGGATGGCCTGGCCTTCTGAATCATCGAGACCGCACCATTGGTGTCAATATAAGGAGGCGGGTGTGGAGCTGCCGCTATTTGTAACTGGTGTCGATTTTCGTCCGTGATCGCGGGGGGAGGTGGAAGGTGGATCTCACTCCTTGGCCCCTGAGGGTTCCTATTTGCTGCCTGTGCGTTGGCATGCCCCGCATACCTGTTCAGCGCCTGGAAAGTTCAGCAATCCTTCTGCAAATGCCCCGACTACCTCTTCCCGTTGTTGTCGAGAAAGAAGTGCATCTGGCATGGTCCGTTCATCATATCTTCGGGAGATAAGTACAGCCTCTGGAACCTTGGTCCATTATTTTGTCTGTTGGGGCGTCGACTATCCCTGTAGTCGTTACGCTGTTCACCACTCTTTTGATAATCATCTCGATTATTATTTCCACTATTTCCTCGGAAGCCAGCCGATATTTGGTCGGGACCGTCATAGTCGGAGAATTGGCGAGAAAATCGTCGTCTATTTTGAATATTTCGATTACGATCGTCCTCAGGCGACCTATGCCGCTTGTTGTGAACAACATCTTCTCCATCTGCCCAGCGATTCGCTATTTCGATCAGTGCCGCTATTGTTTTTGGATTAGTCCTTCCCAAATCCTCGACTAGATCCTTCCTTCGAATCCCAGCGACAAACGCATCTATCGCTCTTTCATCAGATATGTTTTCTGCCGAGTTTTTGATAATGTTCCACCTCTGAATGTACATCCTCATCGACTCATCATACTTTTGTCTACAGGCTCGTAGCTGCTCTATTGACGCAGGTTTCTTGCATGTAGATAGGAAATTTTTCACAAACATGTCCTCGAAGGTTTCCCAACTTTCGATGGATCCAGGTGGTAACTTTTTTATCCATGATCGTGCTGCTCCACTTAGGTGCACTTGAATACTCTGCATGGCAGTTGCTTTGGTTCCTCCTGTCAATTTCACTGTTTCCAGATAATCGACTAGCCAATCCTCTGGGTCTTGCAGGCCATCGAACTTCTTGTAATTGTCGGGTAACTTGAAACCAGATGGAACCCGCGTTTTGCGAACTCTTCGAGTAAATCAAGGGAGCCCGCACATCTCCTCCTCGTCGACTTCTGGAGACTGCCGACGTTCTCTCCTTTCTTGTCGCGCCCTATCAACTCGCGCTTGTGTTGATGTATCTCTTGCCGCGCTTGTTCTTGGCGGGTCCTGTACCATCACTGTAGGTCGTGGACTATTTTGCCTTGGAGCACCTTCGGGAGGTGTACCTGTGTTTGCGAATGCTGTTCCCATGACTCCAACTCCCGCTATAGCCATGTTGTACAATGCTTCCCTCGAATCTCCGGGAGGTGGTCTATTTGCCAGTATAAAGGCCTGAGTCGCCATATATCCAGCTTCCGGTGTTTTGGGGATAATGTTTCCCCTTGTATCTATTGACATAAAGGACATATCGAGATTTTGGATCAGATTGTCCCTCTCGCCTTCGGGCACGTTCTGCAGCCTCGACCTTGCTCTATTACGGGCTGCCCTATGATTAGATTCCGAAGTTCCTGAATGTCGGCTGAGCTCTGCCCTTCTTCGGCTTGACGCAGAAGCTGCGGATTTCCTCCTATTAAGCTCAGCCGTTTGTTTTTCGAGTTCTCGTCCAGCACGGGCGAGTTTATATTGGTATGCTTGCAATTCTTCGGACGTGGCAGTTGTAGTCATCGGCTCTGTACCGTCCATGGCTTTTGCGGCTCTGTCCCAAGCTGCTTGTGGAAGTTCCACCATCTGTCGCGTCGCAGGCCCAACGTACTTGGTGCCCAAACCTCGCGTAAGATCGACATATGGATTTCCCACATCATCGAAAGCCTCTGACGTCTCCTCCTGTGGGCGACTTGGTTCCCCAATTGCATAGACTTGATGATATTTTGAAGCTTTACTTTCGTTGGGGTTGGTGACACCGTCGTATAGATCGGTGAAGACCTCCCGAACAGAAGTAGATCTGTCAATGAAGTTGAAGCTGTCGATGCTTTCTGAGTTGCTTCTTATATTGGAGTCCGCAGACGACTCGAAGGACATGCTGCCGAAGATCTTGACGAGTTCTCTGCTTGCCACAGCCTTGGCAAAGCGTGGCGACGAGATCTCCTCGGTTCCCGTCTCGAACGATGACGACGATTCCAAAAGATCGGAGTCAGCCGCCGATGATCCCGACGAAATCGAAACCTCGAGATGATGTGATCCCTCTTTTCCGACGCGGAAGTGAAACCTCCCGAACGTCATCTCCATAGGCTCCTCCAGATACGCATATGCATCCAAACGGGAGGGCGGGTGAGGAACAAAATCGATTAGACCAGTTTCGATCTGTTTACCTCTGTCCATTGCGTTGCTTGCCACCAAAGACGTCGACGATGTTGAGCGTGCCATCGAGATCAGCTCCTTGTCTCCTTCAGTTCCCACAGACGGCGCCAATTGACAAGGTATCGACTTGTCAATGCCTACAGATTGTAGACTAGGGTTTTTAGGGAAGTAAAGGGCAAGTAGATCTCGAAGGTTCAGCCGGAAAAGTACTCGACTGCTAAGAAACTAGGGTTGTGTTGACAATGAAATCGATCCCCTCTTTGTCCCTCGACTCCCCCTTATATAGGAGGCGGAGCCGAGGGTTTCATGATGTACAAGTTACAAAGTCCGGGAGACTCTTTGATTTCGCCCCGTAATAGTTACAAGTCAGTTATTCCTAATACAACTCTATATTTCCAAACTATTTCGTAACTAGGCTTCCGGGCTTCATAAACTTCGGGTCGTGGGCCTTCAGTAAACCCCGGGTAACATCTTCGGCAGGCCCATTCGGGATGCCTATGTCAACAACGAAAAGCGAGGCGGGCTCCCACATGTTGGCGAGTATTTGCATAAACCGTTGATTCGCGCCTTTTTTTTTCTCGTCGCTCCTTTTCTTCCCGCGCCTCCCACCCCTCCGCCGCCGCTGGATTTGCCGGCCGTTTCGGCGTCTGATCTCTTCTGAGAGTCGGCACCGTCGTCGCGGCTGGCGCTCCCGCCGGTCGTTCCGCCGCCGCCGCTTCGCCATCGCGTCCCTGAACGCGGCGTCAAATCCGCCCCACCTCCGCGCACACAAGGTGCTCGACGACTTGCCTGGTAGGCGCGATTGGCCGATGTTCGTTGCGTCGTCTGCCTCGGCGCAATTTTAACCATTGATTTTGCTTTAGACATGGATAGCGACGATGAGATGCTTGCCCTGCTGCTGGAGGACGAGCAAGCCTTCGACGACGACCTCCGGGAGCATTTGCTGATCATCGCGTCCCTCTAGGACATGGTTGAAGCCGAGGCAGAGAAGAGGAAGAGGCCGCGCCGCGGAGGATCAAGGCCGGGGAGAAAGAAGTCCAAGCCCGGCAGAGGATGGAGGGGCATACCATGCTGCACAACGACTACTTTGCAGATGGTTCAACACATGAAAACAATTTCGGTGCCGGTACAGGATGAGCAAGGGTCTTTTCATGAATATCCTCCACGGCGTTCGAGAGTTCGACCCCTACTTCAAGATCAAGCTCGACGCTGTAGGCGTTGTCGGGTTCTCGTCGATTCAGAAGTGCACCGCCGCCATGAGGATGCTTGCATACGGAGCACTTGCCGATACACAGGACGACTACCTTCGCATGAGTGAGTCTACTGCCATTGAGTGCATGTACAAGTTTTGCCGAGCCGTGGTGGGAAAGTTTGGCAAATACTACTTGAGAGGGCCAACTGAGGAAGAGACTGCAAGGATCATGGCACAAAATGCTGCCAGAGGATTTCCTAGAATGCTTGGAAGTATCGATTGCATGCACTGGTCCTGGAAGAACTGCCCGTTTGCTTGGCAAGGTATATACAAAGGGCGTCATGGATATTGAAGTGTGGTGCTTGAAGCTGTGGCAGATTATGACATGTGGATTTGGCATTCTTCTTTGGCATGGCGGGATCACACAATGACATCAACGTGTTGCAACAGTCTCCGGTGTTCAGCAGACTAGTGGAAGGGCATGGTCCACCATGCAACTATGAGGTCAATGGCCACCAATATACGAAAGGCTATTATCTAGCCGATGGTATATATCCAAAATGGGCCACTTTTGTCAAAACAATCTTGAATCCATCAGGTCTGAAGAATTCCCACTTTGCTACAAGACAGGAGGCTTGCAGGAAGGATGTCGAGAGGGCATTTGGTGTGCTTCAAGCATAATTTGCCATTGTCCGGTACCCTGCTCTAAGCTGGTCTCACGACCAAATGTGGGAGGTGATGCAGGCTTGTGTGATCATGCACAACATGATCATCGAGGATGACCGCAAGAATCATGCCATGACACATGTTGGTCCCTATGAGTGTGAGGGCCCTCTTGCGGAGGTTGATCATGAGTTGCCTGTAGATTTTGCTAATTTCCTCGCCATGCATGCAGAGATCCGTGACAGAAATGTTCATGATCAACTTCAAGCTGATCTCGTTGAGCATTTGTGGAGGATCAAAGGAAATGCCGCGACACCTTGATCTAGCCCTATTTATTATATTTGTTTATTTGTTTTATTGTTTGTTGTATTTTAATTTCAAAACTATCTCCGCACACATATTTATTCCTATGTTATATTTGATAAATGATTGTGTGTTAAAACAGCTTTAAAAAAATGTTTGGGGGCGGCGTTTGGGGGACGCGGCTGGGGAGCGACATCCCCCAAACGTGGCACGAACAAAACACGTCCCCCAAACGCTCAATCCGGCGCGGTTTGGAGGACGCGACTGGAGATGCTCTAAGTCTCAGTCACTTAGTCGCAAAAAAAGAGTCTCAGTCACTTTAAAAAAAGTGTAATTGCAATGCATAAAAAACGTAATTCAGTCTATGTCGAGGGTGCTCCTCGGCAATGCCCTCCGATAGGGGCTTAGGGTTGATGGAATCCTGCAAGCTGACACGAGACATCGGTTCACAGACAAGCGGGGAGAGCGATTTACCCAGGTTCGGGGCCCTCAATGAGGTAAAACCCTTACGTCCTGCCTGTCTGTTCTTGATTATGATGATAATGGGTTACAATGGGGTGCCGAATAGTTCGGCTGAGATCTCGTCGAGATGGTTAAGTGCTATGTTGACCTAGCTCTAAGCTTTTGGTGGCTAAGGTTGCTAAGATTGATCGTGTGTCCCTCGGCAGCCCCTCTCCTGGCCTTTATATAGGAGGCCAGGTCTCAAGAGGTCTAACCGAGTACGACTAGACTTTACAATAGATCTATCTCTAAACTTTCCTTGTTCGGCTCCTTCCGTGTCTTGTACTTCAAGGAATCTTCCGTTGCACCGTCCTAGTGGCCCACCTTGCCATCGGGTACCTTCATGGGCCTCCAGCTAGACCGTATAGGGTAGAGCAACATCGGTTACCCGAAGGGTAATGCCCACGCGTAGCCCCCGAGTGTCTAGCCGAACATAGTTCGGGTAGAGACTGAAGCATGTCTTCTTCTGATGTCCTTCTCCTCGATTGTTCTTGTTTTCCTTGAATCTGCATCACCTTCTTCTGTCGGGTGCGCGTCAGCGCCCCCGATGGGAGTAGCCCCCGAGTCTAGGTACGGATGTTTGCAATCCGTGCGTAGACTCAAGTTGTACCACTCGAACATTTTGCTCTGCCGAAGCTTTTCCGCAAGTCTTTGTATTTCATCCGATATATTTTCCTCATGCAAGGGATAATGAGTAACGTGCCCAACTTTTGCTGGTTAACTGCCGATGGCAAAACAACGTTACCCTACACAGAATCAAGTCCCCGGGCATGATCCTGGAGTGCAAAAAAGTTCTGTCGGGTGCGCGTCCCTCGCTCCCAATGGGAGTAGCCCCCGAGTCTGGGCACGGGTGCTTGCAACCGAGTGCAGACTTGAGTCGAGCAATTATCTCTTCCTTCAAGGCTTTTCTCTTCGAGTCATCATTCTATCGGGTGCGCGTCCAGCGCTCCCGATGGGAGTAGCCCCCGAGTCTAAGTGCAGATGCTTTGCAATCTGTGCATAGACTCAAGTTTACCATCCGATACCTTTTTATTCCTTCGAATGCTTTGAGTATTCCTCATGACGTCATCGATGACGCTTTACTGATATCTTGATTTTGACTGACAGGACGCGACCCGCTGGGCCTATTCTTTCTCTGTCTAGCCCTGTTTTTAAGAAATATCCGCCCTTCTCGCACAGTTACCAAGGCGTCTCCTTGATTTCCGCAACCTTTAATGGAAAAGATCCACTTAACGTACTGGCAGCAACGACACGTGCCCACACAGCCCTCAAGTTCTCCCTTTCTTAAAATCTCCAAAGGACGAAAATCTCTAATCTTCTCGCCCCTCTTCTTCTTCCTTCATTTGCTACTACTACACCGCCACCACTGCTTTTCCGATCTTCCCCAGATCTCGCAATGGTGAAGAAGAAGAACCTTACCGCCGCCGCCAGTTCTACTAGCGGAGGCACCGCCACCAAATCCTCCTCGAATCTTCCGAAGGGGAGCGCTCCGGACGCTCCTCCCCTAGCTCCGGCGCCGCCAGCGCCGCCAGGCTCGATAGCCAAACCCGGGGATTGGATAGCGTCAACAATCACCAAGCGCGACGAGAAGAGATCCTGAAGCCTGGGATTAATCTCCTCCGACGAGGGGAATGTGATTTTTCCAGGTGCGATTTCTCGGCCCAATCCCCCTGCTGGCTTTACCGTGATGTTCCTGTCGTTCCTATATCGGGGTCTCTCGCTTCCTGCTCATGAATTCCTTCTTCATCTTCTTGATACGTCTCCAACGTATCTATAATTTCTTATGTTCCATGCTAGTTTTATGACAATACCTACATGTTTTGTTCACACTTTATATCGTTTTGATGCGTTTTCCGGAACTAACCTATTGACGAGATGCCGAAGTGCTAGTTCCTATTTTCTGCTGTTTTTGGTTTCAGAAATCCTAGTAAGGAAATATTCTCGGAATTGGACGAAATCAAGGCCCAAGATCTTATATTCCCACGCAAGCTTCCGGAACACCGGAGAGGCACCGTAGGGGGAGGCCCGTGGCCTCCACACAACATGGCGGCGCGGCCAGAGGGGGGGCGCGCCCCCCTACTGTGTGGGTCCCCCGTAGCCCTTCCGACTCTGCCTCTTCACCTATAAGAAGCCCCCTGACCTAAATCTTCGACACGGAAAAGCCACGGTACGAAAAACCTTCCAGAGCCGCCGCCATCGCGAAGCCAAGATTCGGGGGACAGGAGTCTCTGTTCCGGCACGCCGCCGGGACGTGGAAGTGCCCCCGGAAGGCATCTCCATCGACACCACCGCCATCTTCATCACCGCTCGCTGTCTCCCATGAGGAGGGAGTAGTTCTCCATCGAGGCTAAGGGCTGTACCGGTAGCTATGTGGTTAATCTCTCTCCTATGTACTTCAATACAATGATCTCATGAGCTGCCTTACATGATTGAGATTCATATGAGCTTTGTATCACTATTAGTCTATGTGCTACTCTTGTGATGTTATTAAAGTAGTCTATTCCTCCTTCACGGTGTAATGGTGACAGTTGTATGCATCGTGTAGTTCTTGGCGTAGGTTATGATCATAATCTCTTGTAGGTTATGGAGTTAATTATTACTATGATAGTATTGATGTGATCTATTCCCCCTTCATAGTGTAAAGGTGACAGTGTGTATGCTATGTTAGTACTCGGTTTAAATTGCAAAGATCTATTATGCTCTAAGGTTACTTAAATATGAATGCCGAATGTTGTGGAGCTTGTTAACTCCGGCATTGAGGTGCTCTTGTAGCCCTACACAACGAATGGCGTTCATTATCAAACAAGAGTATATGTAGCACAAAGGAAGAGAACTTATTTATTATGTGATCAATGTTGAGAGTGTCCACTAGTGAAAGTATGATCCCTAGGCCTTGTTTCCAAGCACCGAAACTCCGTTTATTTACCGTTCGTTGCATGTTTACTCGCTGCCATATTTTATTCAGATTGCTATTACCGCTCATATACATCCAAACTACTTGTATTTCACTATCTCTTCGCCGAACTAGTGCACCTATACATCTGACAAGTGTATTAGGTGTGTTGGGGACACAAGAGACTTCTTGTATCGTGATTGCAGGGTTGCTTGAGAGGGATATCTTTGACCTCTTCCTCCCCGAGTTCGATAAACCTTGGGTGATCCACTTAAGGGAAACTTGCTGCTCGTTCTACAAACCTCTCGCTCTTGGAGGCCCAACACTCGTCTACGTGGAATAGAAGCATGCGTAGACATCAAGCACTTTTTCCGGCGCCGTTGCCGGGAGGTAAGGTAAAAGGTATTCACATCCTCCGACTACTAAGCTATTTCCTAGCACTCGTTGCCGGTGTGTGAGTGCTCGAAGCTATTTCCTTTAGATCCTGCAATTGCATCTTTTTGTTTCTTGTTAAACACTAGTAAGGCATAATGGAAAACATCCGTGAGCTTTTTAAACTATTTCCTGAGTCAAGACATAAATGGTTTAATGCGAAAATTAAAAAACCTATGGAACCTTATTTGCATGCTAGTAGTAATATTAGTATGAACGCTTTGAACACCATTGTTGATAATGATATTGAAAATTCTAAACTTGGGGAGGTCGGTTTTGATGAAAATGATCTCTTTAGCCCTCCGGGTATTGAGGAGAAAGTTTATGTTGATTATGATATGCCTCCCATATATGATGATTATAATGATAGTGGTCTTCTGGTGCCACCTACTATGGAGGATAAAGTTTATTATGATGATACTATACCTCCTATATTTGATGATGAGAATAATAATGATAGCTACTTTGTTGAATTTGCTCCCACTACAACTAATAAAATTGATTATGCTTATGTTGGGAGTAGTAATAATTTTATGCATGAGACTCATGATAAGAATGTTTCATTTGATAGTTATATTGTTGAGTTTGTTCATGATGCTACTGAAAGTTATTATGAGAGAGGGAAACATGGCTATATGCATCTTAATAATATTAAGTTTCCCCTCTTTGTGTTGAGAATCTTGAAGTTGCGCCTGTGTTGCCTTCCTATGCTTGTCACTTTGTTCTTCATGAATTTGTTTATTTACAAGATTCCTTTTCATATGAAGTGGGTTAGGCTTAAATGTGTTTTGAATTTGCTTCTTGATGCTCTCTTTTGCTTCAACTCTTATTTCTTGGGAGTGCATCATTAAAATTGCTGAGCCCATCTTAATGGCTATAAAGAAAGCACTTCTTGGGAGATAACCCATGTTTTATTTTGCTACTGTTTTCTTGTGTCTTGGAAGTTGTTACTACTGTAGCAACCTCTCCTTATCTTATTTTACTTCATTGTTGTGCCAAGTAAAGTCTTTGATAGTAGGGTTGATACTAGATTTGGATTACTGCGCAGAAACAGATTTCTGTCTGTCACAAATTTGGGCAGGGTTCTCTGTAGGTAACTCAGCAAAAATCTGCCAATTTACGTGTGTGATCCTCAGATATGTACGCAACTTTCATTCAATTTGAGCTTTTTCATCCGAGCAAGTCCAAGGCCTCTAAAAATTTGTCTTTACTGTGACCGTTCGTTTTGACAGATTCTGCCTTTTATTTCGCATTGCCTCTTTTGCTCGTGATGGATGGATTTCTTTGTTCCATTGACTTCCAAGTAGCTTTGGGCAATGTCCGGAAGTGTTAAGAATGATTGTGTCACCTCTGAACATGTGAATTTTTGATTATGCACTAACCCTCTAATGAGTTTGCTTTAAGTTTGGTGTGGAGGAAGTTTTCAAGGGTCAAGAGAGGAGGATGATATACTATGATCAAGAAGAGTGAAAAGTCTAAGCTTGGGGATGCCCCCGTGGTTCATCCCCGCATATTTCAAGAAGACTCAAGCGTCTAAGCTTGGGGATGCCCAAGGCATCCCCTTCTTCATCAACAATTTATCAGGTTTCTTCTCTTGAAACTATATTTTTATTCGGTCACATCTTATGTACTTTACTTGGAGCGTCTGTTTGTTTTTATTTTCGTTTTGTTATTTTCCTTCTCTGAATAAATTCATGCTTGTGTGGGAGAGAGACACGCTCCGCTGTTGCGTATGAACACATGTGTTCTTAGCTTTACTCTTAATTTTCATGGCGAAGGTTGAAACTGCTTCGTTAATTGTTATTTGGTTGGAAACAGAAAATGCTGCATGTGGTAATTGGTATAATGTCTTGAATAATTTGATACTTGGCAATTGTTGTGCTCATATAGATCATGTTTAAACTCTTGCATCATGTACTTTGTACCCATTAATGAAGAACTACATAGAGCTTGTTAAAATTTGGTTTGCATGATTGGTCTCTAGAGTCTAGATTTTTTCTGGTTAAGGTGTTTGAACAACAAGGAAGACGATGTAAAGTATTATAATGCTTACAATATGTTCATATGTGAGTCTTGCTGCACCGTTTTATACTTGAGTTTGCTTCAAACAACATTGCTAGCCTAGCCTTGTATTGAGAGGAATTCTTCTCGTGCATCCAAATCCTTGAGCCAAAAACTATGCCATTTGTGTCCACCATACCTACCTACTACATGGTATTTCTCTGCCATTCCAAGCAAATACTTCATGTGCTACCTTTAAACAATTCAAAAGCTATTATCTCTTATTTGTGTCAATGTTTTATAGCTCATGAGGAAGTATGTGGTGTTTATCTTTCGATCTTGTCATTTACTTCGGACAGACTTTCACCAATGGACTAGTGGCATATCCGCTTGTCCAATAATTTTGCAAAAAGAGCTGGCAATGGGGTTCCCAGCCCCAATTAATTAACTTGCATTAATAATTCTCTTCACATGCTTTGCCCTGATCTATCAGTAAGCAACTTAATTTTGCAAATAGACACTCCTCCATGGTATGTGAATGTTGGAAGGCACCCGAGGATTCGATTTGCCATGGCTTGTGTAAGCAAAAGGTTGGGGGGAGTGTCATCTATAAATAATGAAACTAAAATACATGTGTAAACAAAAGAGAAGAGGGATGATCTACCTTGCTGGTAGAAATAACGTCCTTCATGGGAGCCGCTCTTGAAAGTCTGGTTGATAAGGTAGTTAGAGTACCCATTACCATTCGTTGACAACAACAAACACCTCTCAAAACTTTATTTGTATGCTCTCTATATGATTTCAAAACTTAAAAAGCTCTAGCACATTATTTAATCACTGCTTCCCTCTGCGAAGGGCCATTCTTTTACTTTATGTTGAGTCAGTTTACCTACTTCTTTCTATCTTAGAAGCAAACACTTGTGTCAACTGTGTGCATTGATTCTTACATGTTTACCTATTGCACTTGTTATATTGCTTTATGTTGACAACTATCCATGAGATATATATGTTACAAGTTGAAAGCAATTGCTGAAACTTAATCATCCTTTGTGTTGCTTCAATGCCTTTTACTTTGAATCTATTGCTTTATGAGTTAACTCTTATGCAAGACTTATTGATGCTTGTCTTGAAAGTATTATTCATGAAAAGTCTTTGCTATATGATTCAGCTTGTTTAGTCATTATCTTTACTATCACTTCATTCACTTCATATGCTTTACAATAATGTTGATCAAGATTATGTTGGTAGCATGTCACTTAAGAAATTATCATTGTTATCGTTTACCTACTCGAGGGCGAGTAGGAACTAAGCTTGGGGATGCTTGATACGTCTCCAACATATCTATAATTTCTTATGTTCCATGCTAGTTTTATGACAATACCTACATGTTTTGTTCACACTTTATATCGTTTTGATGCGTTTTCCGGAACTAACCTATTGACGAGATGCCGAAGTGCCAGTTCATGTTTTCTGCTGTTTTTGGTTTCAGAAATCCTAGTAAGGAAATATTCTCGAAATTGGACGAAATCAAGGCCCAAGATCTTATATTCCCACGAAGCTTCCAGAACACCGGAGAGGCACCAGAGGGGAGGCCCAGGGCCTCCACACAACATGGCGGCGCGGCCAGAGGGGGGGCGCGCCCCCCTACTGTGTGGGTCCCCCGTAGCCCTTCCGACTCTGCCTCTTCGCCTATAAGAAGCCCCCTGACCTAAATCTTCGACACGGAAAAGCCACGGTACGAGAAACCTTCCAGAGCCACCGCCATCGCGAAGCCAAGATTCGGGGGACAGGAGTCTCTGTTCCGGCACGCCGCCGGGACGGGGAAGTGCCCCCGGAAGGCATCTCCATCGACACCACCGCCATCTTCATCACCGCTGCTGTCTCCCATGAGGAGGGAGTAGTTCTCCATCGAGGCAAAGGGCTGTACCGGTAGCTATGTGGTTAATCTCTCTCCTATGTACTTCAATACAATGATCTCATGAGCTGCCTTACATGATTGAGATTCATATGAGCTTTGTATCACTATTAGTCTATGTGCTACTCTTGTGATGTTATTAAAGTAATTTTTTCCTCCTTCACGGTGTAATGGTGACAGTGTGTGCATCGTGTAGTTCTTGGCGTAGGTTATGATCATAATCTCTTGTAGGTTATGGAGTTAATTATTACTATGATAGTACTAGTGGAATGCCCGTGCTTCGCCACGGCTCCCTATCTTATTTCTAGTGTCACTTGTTATATGTATAAACAATTCACACAGTGAACTGTGTGAAGTAAACTAATAAATATTTTAAATATTATGTAGGTTTTTCTATGTACATAAATATTTCTTATATGAATGTACATTATAGTCTGTCTTAAGTGACACTCGTCAAACCAAAAAAAAAACTTTCTTAAGTGACACAATATGAATGCAAATTACAGACTGTATTACAATATTATACTTCCGAATCAGTTCACAACAAATAGTTCCGGATATAGTCCATTACAAAACGTGTAGGGTCATATGTATTGTGGAAGGAACACTCCTTACAATAGAAACAAATACACATCACAAAAGATACAAATATATATGGAGTTATTCTTTCCTAAAAGTATACGTCCCAAAACTCTGACTAACTCGCCACACAAATAAAAAAAGTAAAAAATTAGAAAACAGAAAATAAAATTAAATGTGTGTTCACAGTCACTGGTATGCATAGCATAATCTCTCCAAACTGACTACATCCCTTTCTCTTCATCACCTAGTGGTCACGCTTATAATTTTGGCAAGCCAAATAGCTGAATTAGGTTCATCTTAAGTATATCCATATGGATCAAAAGAGCATGCTAAATTAAAGAATCATACAACAATATAGATCTTTCTCTTGCTATGGCACTCATAAGAACCTAATTACAATAAATAATAAAATAGGTCTTTCACAAAAATCTACATCAATAAAACTTCCAACAACACAATTGCATATCGTCTCCCACTCATCTCCTCATATCCAACGGTATAATTCATAACACACCACATCCCTACAAATTCTTGATAGACGAGCTGCCGCGCGGCGAGCGTCCTCTCTTCGACAGCTGGGTGGCGACCTTCCAGTCATCTATAAAATGGAAGGACAAGCTATTAGTCGTCTTCAGCAGCACGGCGAGCTCACCCCTGCCAGGACCAGCACGAATGAAATCCCCCTCTCCAGTGGATACGGAACTCAGAAAAGGCCTGCTGCCAGGCAACAGTTGATGAGCTGCACCATAATAAAACTAAATCATAATAAAACTAAACCGGTAATGAATTTTTTTAACAGAAATTGCTACTAATGTCATGTACGTAAATAATAGTCAAATGCTTCAAGATACCAGTCTTTGACTACTTTCGAGTATTTAATTGCCAAGCCGCCTGGTCCTTATGGACACGCATAGGGGCTTAGCACTGCAACTTCTTTATCCATGACAGTAACCTCTCCCTTCATCTATTTAGTCTCCACATAAATTTCAGAGGCTGGCCAGTGCTCCCATTTCGAAAAAAAACAGCCACTTTCTTTGCTAGCATCTACAGGACAAAAAGTATAATGCCTAGCTACATGCCCCATACAAATTGAGTAAGATTAAGAAATAGTTGCATACCTCAATGGTGTCATCTTTGTACGACTTTGATCTTTCTCGTGGCATGCTTTCCTCAGAAAAACAACATCATTCTGCAGCACTCATTTGGACTGTTATTGGTAGTTTCCTTTCCAGCTATCCTTAGAGGTACAAAAATCGTAAATTAGCAGCAACAATGTTTGTCTCTGAACTTCACACACTATCTATCTAAACTGAACTTCCATTACACGTAGAGGCCACACACTGAACTCTGAACTTCTGTCACAGCTCTTGAGCTCTAATGGAGGAGCTCGAGCACATATATAGAAACATGGTGCAGACTTAGCCTTGCTAGCTACTCCCTCCATTCCCATTTAATCGACGCGAGTGGTGGGCAATCTAGCATGCAATCACGTTGTGCCTTGCGTTGATTAAATAGGAACAGAGGTAGTTGTTGTTTTGATTCGATTGGACTATGTACATACCAAGGAGCCCAGGCTGGTTAAGGAGCCCAGGCTGGTTAGGCTGATTTCTTTAGATCGGTCGATCTCTGCTCGTACGAACCAAGGAGCCCTGGCTATCTAGGCTATTTTGATTCCATCGAACTCTTCTCGTGTGTATCAAGGTGGGTTGCCCGGAAGGCGGATGATGCACAGGGATGATGCGGAGCCGGTTCCGGCCATGGCAGCAGCAGCTCTGCTAGGAATACCTTGAGCGTAGACTCTGGCCAAACCTGACGACAGCGAGCTCCGGCGACTGCCACCCATCGCGGTCATGCGTGATCTTAAAGCCATTGTCTCGCCCTTGACTTCGTCGCGTGGACTTTGCTTCCATCCATCCTGGAAAGGCACTCAGTGATCAAACTCACATAAATGCCTGCCAGAAACGACCAGATTCCGATCGACCAAGAACGGCTCGCTGGAGGTGGATCTGGCGTGTAGGCTACCGGTGCGGCCAGAGTGGCATGTGGCGATCCGCGGGAAGGCGACATCGCCGTGGCGTATGAAGCACGCGGCGAGTCGGCGGCACAGCGAAACCTCCTCTCCTTCGATCTGCATGGTACAAGCAAAAAATCAGAAAAAGACAGAGACATGTGGGCAGAAACAAGATGGAAGAAGAGAGGAGAGTCAATGCTGTTCAGACACCGCCGACCGGAGACCTCAAACAATGCCCCCCTCAAAGAGTAGGTGCCCTAACGATGGTGAGCACGAGCAGCATGTAGGCAGGGGAGGCATCGGGAGTGACGGAGGCAGAATCAAAATTGGGGGCTGCCACTGCGGAGGGCGTATCCCTTTGAGGGCGAGAAGGAGGCCGGCGAGTTGGGAGGTTTGGGCGGCGGTGCGTTGCCACGACTCGTCAATTTCTCAGATGTACCGATTAAAATATTGTATTTGCCACAAAATAATATTAACTAACTAATTATCTGCCCTTTAATTTTTTAACTAATTATCCGATGGAGGGGATCAATTTCTTTAGAAAAATAGATCTAGAATAAAAATGAGAGAAAGCACACATAGAAACCACCTCTAGAACTATTGCCTATTGTTCTGATAAATGATGGCTTTCTAAACAATAAAGATCCAATTTGCAGTTTTCAGTTTATTTTAAAAAAACATCCGGCAAGGAAATAACCAACTATAGCACATACATGTTACTCCCTGCAAAAGAAATGAACAATCACATAAGTAAATCACAAAATATAAGTGCACAATTTTCAAATTAAAACCAGAAATAATACATAGTAAAATCTCAAGCACATGTGAAAAGTGAATTTGAAGGGACATTTTTCTATATTGTTCGCGGCGTTGTCTCAAAATATAAAATACCACCTCATTTAGTTTCATAATTTATTCAAAGGTCTAGTTATCTATAAAGAAGTGTCTATGCGAAATCATATCAGATTCCTAGTACAAAGGAGATCACGTTTTATAGTGTATGTGCACAAAATTTTATTCGTCCATTTCCCAAACCTTTTCCCTCGAAATGATAAAGAATTTGGTACACTCTGAATTGTACGTATTATTTAAGTGCTTATTGCTTACCAAAAAACCTACTTCTACAATTGGTAGGTCAATTCATCTGCATGCTCCATGATTAGCATCAATCTTGTCATTTCACACCGCGGAGATCAACAAAGCTGAAACTTTATTTGCATTACGATTACACTCAATTAACAATGAGTCACACCAGCATACACAAATACTTCTATTTGATTAATTAATTAATGGTGTAATTGCAATAGAAAACATCCGCATAATCTGTAGAAAGAAACAATGCATCAACTACCGTGCATTCATTGCCTCGAGCAAGAGGCACGTACTACAAGAATGAATGAAACAAATTCATGCCCCAACCGAATAAACTACACACAAATGCGTATTGACCTGAACTCAACGACCCTTGTGGCCTATTTCAAAGCAATTAGGTAATGCAGTCTTATAAAGTACAAAACACAAAAACAAATACAACTCTATGAAGCCAGCGAGAAATTCACATGGAACCAAATTTCAATTATTTACATACGCTCACTCCTAAGAATAACAAAAAAAATTCATTGATTAAAAAACACATTTCCAGTTATCATAACTTTGAAGGTGTCATTTAGTTAGGAGGCGCAATACTGATCGGCACCTCGGAGAAAATGATATTGGCATGTAAGAATAATAAGCGAGAAGGTTTGCAATAATGGAAAAAAAAATGGCCAATTCATCAGGAACATACACATTTCCTAATCTTCTGAATCTTTAAGATATTGTTTCTTTCATATAAAATATCCATGTATAGCTTGACATTGGTGTTCGAAAAAGGATAAATAAGTGTAGACAAACACAGTTAAACAGAGTTAGCGCTCATGCAACTATCATCGAACAAAGCATTATCCTAGATTGATTGCGCATATTACAAATACCCAAGGTGATTGCTAGTGCCACTAACATAACCAACTGCCAATGACACTAATTAGGAAAAGCAAAAAAAGCTTTCGCATCTATATAAGATTGACAGATTAAACAAGTAAAATAATGAAAGTCTAGATTCTTGAGTATCTGCGTGAAAAACAAATACCTAGTGACCATGGAAGAAAGGGAGAACCCAAAAAATTATACTCGCACTTCATGCTTAGATGTTATACTTTATAAAGATTGTTGAAACATTGTTGTATTTTCAGGTTTTACATTTTTCTACCAATAATTCATCAGAAACAAAAGGGGCAAAACATAGTGCCTGATCTGAACATTGAGCAAAACAAAACGAGCAAATATAGCAAGGATTTCTTGCGGCATCTGATTAGCCCCATCCTTAGAGATTTACATGAATTTTATAGAGGTCTTTTACGAAGTTCCGTTTTTAGTCTCTTAGTTCCGTGTTTTTATGCTTTTGAACATCACCAATTCCATCACTAATCTGAGGGGTGGGCATGTCGGGGTCACGTACCCTGACATCACACATCTAAAGCCAGGTGTCTCACCAAGCCGTCTAATGGCGAGCCAGAAGCACAGCCATCACAATTCTTTACTTGTTTTCTTCTAAAACTGGTCGTATACTATATACTTTGGCATGATTCATCACTGACTATGCTCCTATTTTCAGAAAATGAGGAAGTGGCGCCCTGCATGATCGATAGCATGCAACCATTGGTAGAACCACTTATTCTTGGGCATAAAAGGACCGGCCAATGTTGCAAATTGCGAATCAGCCAACATGTGTATAAGCAACCCATGGTATTAATGAACGCGCTTACTTCAGATGAATATATACACTACGTACTCTTTGAAATTTACAAAACGAAGTTGAAGATCAATATGATTATACGAACCTTGCAGGAGACCTTGCGCATCTCGCCGAGGATGCATCTGGGCAGCGAGGACTTGCCAGAGCCAACCAGTGGCGGACCTACCGGGGGGGCGAGGAGGGGCGGCCGCCCCGGGTCTCCCGGCGCGGAGGAGGGAACCCCAGCTCTGCATCTTGAATTCTTGATCATCGATTCGCGCCGGCAGGCCAGCAGCCATTGACGAACTCTCGTTCGTTTCAGGAACGAAGGGGTACGAGGCTACCAGCGGTTTGGAGAAGAAATAACAAGAATGGGCTTGGGCAGTTAGGCTATGACTAGACTGACTATTGGACTTAAGTTAAAAGGCCCACCCAACCTGTCTATACTGCACGATCGCAGATCGCTCGGAACGCACAGAGACGCAGCGACGGACCTTCTCGGCTTCTGTTCTCTCGTTCCAACTTCCAAGTTCCAATCGATCAGAAAAAATTCCCCTTGCGTTCTAATCCCTAGCGCCATCTCTTGAGGTCCCGAGTCCCGATCAGCAGCGCCGCCGATGGACTCGGATGAGGAGCCCGATTGGATTGCAATTGCACAGGAATTGGAAGATGAGGAGGCGGCGGCGGCGGCGGCGGCAGCGGCGGCGGCGGCGGCAGCGGCGGCTGCTGCTTCGACCAAACGCAGGCGGACGGACCAGCCGCACAAGGTTATACCGGTGATTTTCTCTTCTCCAATCTTTGTGTCATGATTTCTCTATACAATTACTACAGTACCAAGAATAATTAGAGGACTCAATTTTGCAATCAAATTTAATACTGTAGGACATTCAACCAGCTGCATTTAATCTAGATGATGTTATGTCCGATCCGGGTATCCGAAAACAGATTGATGAGTATGCTACCCCGGCAATTAGAGATGAAATGAGAAGGGCATATTTATTAAAAGGTCCATGCCGTTTGATCGGTCATAATTTTCCACGCTCAAAATTTGGTAAAGATTGGCGATCATTTCAAGAAGCTTGGTATAAACAATATGATTGGTTAGAGTATAGTGTTGAAAAACAAGCTGCATATTGTTTCTACTGTTTTCTTTTCAAGCCTCCAAACACTAGTGGAAAATTTGGGTATGATGCATTCATGAAGAAGGGGTTTAAAAATTGGAAGAAAGGGCCAGAGTACTTCAAGGTTCATGTAGGTAAACAAAACAGCGCTCACAACAATGCTAGAAGGCATTGTGAAGATTTCCGAAATCAAAAGCAAAGTGTATCATATGCAATCACTTGTCATGAGGAGAAATCACATCTGGAATATGAAGAACGCTTGAGGGCTGTTGTAGGCATTGCAAGATTTCTTGTTTCACAGGGGCTAGCATTTCGTGGGCATGACGAGTCCGACACTTCCTTGAATAAGGGTAATTTCCTTGAGATGGTGGACTGGTTTGCCGAAAGATGTAAGGATGTAGCCAATGTGATGAATGATAATGCTCCTGGCAATCATAAATTGACTTCTCCTAAAATCCAGAAACAAATAGTACAAGCATGTGCCGAAGAGACTATGCAAGTCATCATGAATGAGCTTGGGAGTGGTAATTTCGCTCTACTTGTTGATGAGTCTCGTGATGCATCGGTTAAAGAGCAAATGGGTGTGATTGTGAGGTTAGTTATTTAGCATTGCTTCTTTTGTAAATTTACTTACTCTCCTTCATATGATTATTATAATTTTTTATATTCTTGGTTGTAGATTTGTGAACCAAAAAGGGGAGGTGTTGGAAAGGTTGCTTGGTGTTGAGCATGTTGTTGATACTAAATCCGCCTCTTTGAAAAGATCTTTGGATGCAATGTTTGTTAAACATAATTTATCCATGTCTAGATTGAGAGGACAAGGATATGATGGTGCCTCAAATATGCGTGGTGAACTAAATGGGCTGAAGAAATTGGTGCTAGATGTGAACCCTCATGCTTTTTATGTGCATTGTTTTGCCCACCAACTTCAATTGGTGGTTGTTGCTGTTGTCAAAGGAGTTCTAGCAGTTGGTGATTTCTTTGGGCATACAAATAAGATTGTTACTATGGTTAGTGTTTATTTCACTACAAATATTTATTTGGGCCTCAAATATTTATTATTCCATTACAGTATTACACAATTCTAAATCTATATAATCTTGTTTGTAGGCGGGTGCCTCTTGTAGGAGGAAAGATGACTTGTTGCAGAAGCATCATGACAAATTGGTAGCACAGCTTGAGAATGGGGATATTGTGTCAGGAAGTGGTCAACATCAAGAGACAAGCTTAGCCAGACCGGGTGATACACGATGGGGATCACATCATAGAACTCTAATTCGTTTACATCAAATGTGGGATTCTGTGGTTGAAGTGCTCGGAGGTATTGTTGAGGATGGGACAGATACAGATGATAGAGGCGTGGCTTCAGGTTATCTCATAAACATGGAAACCTTTGAATTTGTTATTATCTTGCATTTGATGCTTCGAGTACTTGGTTTAACCAATGATTTGTCACAAGCACTGCAACAAAAAGATCAAAACATAGTTAGCGCCATGAATATGATTATCTCGGTGAAAAGCCTATTGCAGAAGTTGAGAGATGATGGGTGGGAGCCTCTCTTGTTGGCTGCTACTAACTTTTGCATGGGAAGAAATATTTTGGTGCCAAGTATGGATGATAATATTTATGCTAGAGGATACCCAAGGAGCTCACGCAAAATGGTCACCAACTTGCATCATTACAAGGTACAAATATTCAATGAGGTGATTGACAGAAACATAGTTGAGATGAATCATCGATTTAGTGAAACTTCCACACGTTTGTTGAAGTGCATTGCATGCCTAGATCCTAGGGATTCATTTGCCAACTTTGATCATGAGAAGCTACTTGAGCTTGCAAATATTTACTTCTGTTGATTTCTCTTCACAAGATTGCTATCTTTTGATTGATCAACTCAACATATATGTTGATGTGATGAGAAGAGGCCCAAATTTCTTGGCTTGTAGTAGTCTCAGTGGTCTTGCTCTCGAGTTGGTTAAAACTGGACAACATTTGGTATTTCCATTGGTTTATCGCCTCATTAGGCTTGCATTGATATTACCGGTGGCGACAGCATCAGTTGAGAGGGTTTTCTCAGCCATGAATATTATAAAGACGGATCTTCGAAATAAGATAAGTGATGATTGGCTCAATGATCTGATGATATGCTTTGTTGAACGAGAGATATTTTCAAAGATATCCGACAAGCAGATTATGTTACGTTTTCACGCCTTGAAGAACCGCCGGATATTTTACCTCGAAAATTCCATGCTGATGCTACTACTACAACTTAGTGGTATAATGCAATCTTATCAACTACCTTTACAATTTTGCTAAGATTTGCACTAATATTTTTTCTTTATTCACATATTGTAGGTCTCGCTTCAACTTTAATCTTTACCCCTTCGAGAATATTATTATGGACTTATGGTTGACAAGGGCATCTCACGGGGCTGAAATCCATGTTACAAGGTTTTAAGTGTATTTTGTGCCTTTTTCATGTTATCCTGGTAGTTTTGTTTCATTGATCATGACAGTTGAATTACGTTTACAATGTAATCCTATGAATTTCATCTAGTAAACTTGCATTTTCGCGTCAATTTTTTCCCCCAAAATTGTTCGCCCCGTCAAACCAAAATTCCTGGGTCCGCCACTGGAGCCAACCATGCCGACAACAGCCGCCAGCTTGCCACCCCGGATCCCAAGGTTGATCCAGCGCATCACCTCCTTCCTTGCCTACGTCTCCTCGTCGTCCCACGTGACCTGCAACTCTGCAAGGCCACCCCGCCATGGCTCGACCCTGCCGGCATGCGGAAGGTTAATTTAATCTTCTCGCCACAGGCCTGGAGTATAAGTGTATAACAGCTTCAGTCTGCACACAGACACCTCAATACAGTCAACCACCAGTCCACCAGGAGAGCATTGGAGCACCATATTCAGGCGGGCATGTTCACCAATCGGGAACGCTTATTCAGGCGTTTAGCGAGAAAATCAATTGAAAAAAAATCAAGAGCAACAGTCAGCCCCTCCGCGTAGATCTACAACAACTCAGCCAAGCCCCGCCGCCGCCGGACCCTCGCCCTGCAGTGATGACGGCCTATCCGCCCCCCGGGTCGTCGGACAACGACGTGCCTTCGGGTCAGATCAAGGCCGAGGCGCCCCGCGACACCGAGTCTGAGCCGGCGGTCGCTTCCTTCCCCTACCGCCCTACGCCGCCGTTGCTTCTCCAGCGTCCTCTCCACACTCCCTCGCCGCCGATCCACAATCCTTGTCGCTTCCGTGAAAAATCTCCTCGCCGTGTGCTCTCCGGAGCCCAAGGTCTTCGTAGATATCCACACGGCCGCGGCCATCGGCAAGGGCTTGAATCCTGGCTCCATCCCCGCAAATCAGAGGCGATGTTGTGGCCTAACCCCGCCTGTATCATCAGGACTGACAGGCGTACCAATGAGACTCGTGGGCGTCAATGGATGAGTGTGCGTGAGTCGCGATATGTTATCTCCATTTTTTTTCTCCTTCTGTTCCTGCATTCTCGCGACGCGGGGAACACTTATCAACAGAATTTCGATTTTTTTTAGTTAAGATCAGGACTTGGGAGGGCATTTTTGTCTTTAAATGAAAATGTGACACCGGGTATTCACCAGTTTACTCTTAATAGTAAAGATTGATGTGATCTATTCCCCCTTCATAGTGTAAAGGTGACAGTGTGTATGCTATGTTAGTACTCGGTTTAAATTGCAAAGATCTATTATGCTCTAAGGTTACTTAAATATGAATGCCGAATCTTGTGGAGCTTGTTAACTCCGGCATTGAGGTGCTCTTGTAGCCCTACACAACGAATGGTGTTCATTATCAAACAAGAGTATATGTAGCACAAAGGAAGAGAACTTATTTATTATGTGATCAATGTTGAGAGTGTCCACTAGTGAAAGTATGATCCCTAGGCCTTGTTTCCAAGCCTATTGAAACTCCGTTTATTTACTTGTTACGTTGCATGTTTACTCGCTGCCATATTTTATTCAGATTGCTATTACCGCTCATATACATCCATACTACTTGTATTTCACTATCTCTTCGCCGAATTAGTGCACCTATACATCTGACAAGTGTATTAGGTGTGTTGGGGACACAAGAGACTTCTTGTATCGTGATTGCAGGGTTGCTTGAGAGGGATATCTTTGACCTCTTCCTCCCTGAGTTCGATAAACCTTGGGTGATCCACTTAAGAGAAACTTGCTGCTGTTCTACAAACCTCTGCTCTTGGAGGCCCAACACTGTCTACAGGAATAGAAGCGTGCGTAGAAAATGCATCAAAACGATATAAAGTGTGAACAAAACATGTAGGTAATGTCATAAAACTAGCATGGAACATAAGAAATTATAGATACGTTTGA
Organism: Lolium rigidum; assembly: GCF_022539505.1. Taxonomy (NCBI): domain Eukaryota; kingdom Viridiplantae; phylum Streptophyta; class Magnoliopsida; order Poales; family Poaceae; genus Lolium; species Lolium rigidum. Next base: position 224,607,221 of record NC_061512.1, on the reverse strand, counting down.
GACGTATCAAGCATCCCCAAGCTTAGTTCCTACTCGTCCTCGAGTAGGTAAACGATAACAAAGATAATTTCTTAAGTGACATGCTACCAACATGATCTTGATCAACATTATTGTAAAGCATATGAGATGAATGCAGCGATTCGAAGCAATGGTAAAGACAATGATTAAACAACTGAATCATGTAGCAAAGACTTTTCATGAATAGTACTTTCAAGACAAGCATCAATAAGTCTTGCATAACAGTTAACTCATAAAGCAATAGATTCAAAGTAAAAGGCATTGAAGCAACACAAAGGATGATTAAGTTTCAGCAATTGCTTTCAACTTGTAACATGTATATCTCATGGATATTTGTCAACATAAAGCAATATAACAAGTGCAATGGGTAAACATGTAAGAATCAATCACTACAAGAAAAGTTCTGATAGACAACGTCCCAAAATCGTCCATTAAGGGATATTTTTCGTCGCCTATGGGCCTAACCCGACGATATGGGTTCTGTTGTCGAAACTGCATCAGCCAAAGTCCTACGACGTTTTATTCGGTCCGTCGCGTTTGGGTGCCCTTCCGCCACGGAAAATCGGACCGTTGCGCAAGTGTTTTCGGGAGCCCGTTGACTGCTGACGTCATGCAAGCCGACACGTGGCGGACGTCGTTAGCGCAGTTAACGGCGTTAACCGGCTGAAACCCCGTGGTAGATGGTAGGCCCACACGAGGCCTGCCACGTCTTAAGCGGGCCGGCCCATTAAGTTTGCGGGCCGGGCCAGCTGACTTAGTTTGACCGGTCAACTATATAGCTGGACTGGTCCATTAGTTACGTGGGCCGGGCCTAACCTCTAAGGTTGACTGGTCAAAGTTTAAACGGGCCGGCCCACTAAGCATGTGGTCCGGGCCGAATGCACTCGTTTGACCGGTCAACAGGCAAAAGGGCCGGCCCACAAGGCATGTGGGGCCCACTTTCCTGTTATCGGGCCGGCCCATTTAACAAGTGGGGTCCACCTTAAAGCAACTGGGCCGGCCCAAGAAGTTATTGGGCCGGCCCAATTACCTTGTGGGACCCACTTTCTTGTTAAAGGGCCGGCCCAATAAGTATATGGGGTCCACCATATAGCAAGTGGGCCGGCCCAACACGATAGTGGGCCGGGCCAAAACACAGATGGGTCCCACTTTCCTGTTAAAGGGCCGGCCCATTTAGTATGTGGGGTCCACCATATAGCAAGTGGGCTGGCCCAACAAGATAGTGGGCCGGGCCAAAAACACAGGTGGGTCCCGCTTTCCTGTTAAAGGGCCGGCCCATTTAGTCGTGGGGTCCACCATATAGCAAGTGGGCTGGCCCAACAAGATAGTGGGCCGGGCCAAAACAAATGTGGGTCCCACATTCCTGTTAATGGGCCGGCCCAGTTAGTAAGTGGGGTTCACCATATAGCAAGTGGGCTGGCCCAACAGGTTGGCGGGCCGGCCCAATAATAAATGTGGGGCCCACTATCCTGTAACCGGGCCGGCCCAGTTAGCAAGTGGGGTCCACCATAAAAGCAGTTGGGCTGGCCCAACAAGTTAGTGGGCCGGCCCAATAATCTTGTGGGGCCCGCTTTTCTGTTACAGGGTCGGCCCAGTTGTGGGTGGGGTCCACCTTGAAGCAAGTGGGCCGGCCCAATTAGAGGGTGGGGTCCACCATAAATCAACTGGGATGGCCCACTAGTTTAGTTGCTGTTTATATGCCGGCATAATAGGCGCTTTAGGATTTTGCGGGCCGGCACATATGTGATTTCGCTTAATTGGTCCGTTTAAGGGATGGGAATTTGTGATTTAGATGCCGAGAATATTTACGCAGCACATGATTTCCGTCGGATAGCCTCACTTACCACAAGCACCATAGAAAAAATGCGCGAAAGAACTATAAAAACTAACTAAATATTACATCAGCTGCAAGGCTTTGAAAAAATATTACAGAACCCAGAGAAATTGAATGGTAATTAAACCTAGCAATACAATGATGAAGCGATTCGGCAATCTTTTAAGTTGTCCATGCACCACCTATATACGAAACAAAGACATCATCATTTCGTCGTTATAACAACATCATTGTAATGCGCACAATAAGCAAACAAAGAGTGCATGCCGCATACCAACAGACCAATATAACGAGCACGTTAGAATGAAACAGACGAGACTTACTACTTGTCGAGTCCCATGCAAACCAACATGTTCGGGGAGTACAAAATTGGCATGAACAACATAGTAGCGAGGCTATAAATTTTGTAACAACGGCGAGCAAGATGAAGTTATGATGGTTACATCTACGGAAGCAGGGAATGTAAACCAAAAATAGAAGTTACAATGGCAAAAGCTAAAGAGGAGGGAATGTGAACCAACATGTGCCAAGTGCAATTACTTCAAATTGGCCGTCAACTAAATAATACTCCTGAACTTATAGTGAAGGGGATGCAAATCAAGATGTTTTGGGATATAAACTTGTAATGAGCAACACATAGAGGATAGTTAATGCTGGAGCTTAGGATAGACCAGATACAGAATATAGTGGGATCACCTGTGAACTTGTATAAGAGGGAATGCAAACCAATATGTTCAGCATTCCATATGTGAGCGTCATGCCAAGTCAGAGAAACAAGTCAATAATGCAGCTTTTGAAGAACAAGATGGCACACAAAATTATTATTTAGTAGTATGACAAGTTTATTTGTCCTACAGGCTAGATAGCAGAGTGATAGCATGCCAAACTAAGTCCTTACTTTGTTAGCTTACAATGAACTAGATACAAAACAATGGCATCACCGTAGTACGGGGAATGCAAGCCAACATGTTCATGGAGTAAAAAATTGGCACAAACAACATAGTAGCGAGGCCATAATTTTTGTAACAACAACTGAGCAAGATAAAGTTATGATGGCTAGATCTACGGAGCAGGGAATATAAACCAAATATAGAAGTTACGATGCCAAAAGCTATAGAGCGAGGGAATGCGAACCAACATGTGCAATTACTTAAAATTGGCCATGAACTAATTAATAGCAGGATGTTACTATAATAGCTAGGAATAAAACAAGATAGGAGTTATAATGGCATCACTCATTAACTTGTAGATAAGGGAAACAAATCAATTTGTTTCGGGATATAAAGTTGTAATGAGCAACACATAGAGGATAGTTAATGCTACGGCTTAGGATGGACCAGAAACGGAATATAGTGGGATCACCTGTTAACTTGTAGAAGAGGGAATGCACACCAATATGTTCACCATTCTATATGCGAGCGCCATGCCAATTAAGAGAAACAAGTTAATATTGCAGCTTTTGAAGAATCAGATGGCAGACAAAATTACGATGGAAGTAGCTGCTGTGACGAGTTCAAATGAATTTGTACTGCGAGGATGGCGGAAGCGATAGCATGCGGGAACTAATAGCGAGCGGTTACTTTGTTAGCTTATGACGAAGTAGATAGAAATAACAATGGCATCACCTGTAGTACAGGGAATGCAAACCAACATGTTCAGGGAGAACAAGATTGGCATGAACAAAATAGTAGCAGCCTATAATTTTTGTATCAACGACTGAGCAAGATAGAAGTTATGATGGCTACATCTACAGAGCAGGGAATGCAAACCAAAATGTTCAATCGCTTAAAGTTAGCAATGAACTAGAAAATAGCAAGGTGTTAACGTCATAGCTAGGAATGAACTAAAAGAGCTTCAGACAAACAAGCATCTGAACCCAGAACATGGCGCTAAAACAAGGGACTTACATTAGGAGAAGCACTCTGTGGGATTCACAGCAGATCTTCCTGGGGTTGATAGATCCGGTGATGCAGTACACTACATGTGCTACTTGGGGTTGGAGAGACGGCCATTAAACTTCATGGTTACTCATCTCATCTGCAAAGACGTAACGGCGCGTCGTTAGCACAAACAGGTTCCCCCAAGATTAAACAAGAACTTGCAGGCAAGCAATAGAAAAGCGACAGTAGAAGAGTTTAGATCATGCAAGGCGCCGGTGAAGCAGATCCGGTTAATGCACAGCGGTGTCGGTGAGCAAGATCCGATGCGGTGGACGACGGATCCGGCGAAGCGGCTCCGGTGGGGTGGACGATGCCGCGGCTGAAGCGGCTGCGGTAGACTGCTGGATGAGCATATGGTTTCGAGGTTCGGCGGGGATGATCCGGTCCGGTTGATGACGGCGTCGATGAAGCGGCTCCGGCAGGCAGCCGGATGACGAGGATCGCGAGGCCTCGGGTAGGCCAGGGAAGTCCGGCGGGGATGTTCCGGTGCGGTGGTCGTGGAGGTGGTAGAGAGAGGGACTTGAGAAGTTCCGGTGGGTGGTCTCAGATGAGAGACTGAGGGAAATGAATTTTTTTGGGGAGGGTTTCCGGGGCTAGGGAGGTGGTGATCCAAAAAATGACGGCCAGACCCCCCACCAACCGACTTTGCTGTCATCTCCACAGGGGTAGAATGGGAATTTGAAAGCGTGTGAATTTTTTGTATTTTGTGGGCGGGAAGTTTTGCCGCTATGAGATTTTGAATTTGGCTAAGGTCCAAGTATAATGATAAAAAATTGTGAGACCGTACTAGACTACTAGTACCTCTGTTCAAGGCCGAGTGCAAAATCAAATCATCATCACCTTGAATATCGGTCACTACCATGATCATGTTCTATCTCTGAAATTAGCGTATCCGCTATATCTTGCAAAGTATAATGATAAAAAGAATTGTGAGACCGTACTAGTACTTCTCTTCTAGGCCGAGTGCAACATCAAATCATCATCACGTTGAAAATTTGTTATGTACCATGATCATGATCTATCTCTGAAATTGGCGCATCCGCTAAATCTTGCAAAGTATAATGATAAAGAATTTGTGAGATAGTAGTAGTACTTCTGTTCAAGCCCGAGTGCAACATCAAATCATCATCACGCTGAAAATTTGTTACCATGATCATGATCTATCTCTGAATTTGGCGCATCCGCGCTAAATGTTGCAAAGTATAATGATTAAAAAAATTGTGAGACCGTAGTAGTACTTATGTTCAAGGTCGAGTGCAACATCAAATCATCATCACGTTGACGATTTCTGTTACCATGATCCTCTATTTGGGGATGCTGCTCCCACACCACACCGGCGGCCCCAAACGGCAGCCATTTTAAAATTTAAATTGACATTTAAAAACCCAAAATCATACAAAATTTATATCAAAGTAGCTCGACTTTAAACATAACTAAACTTAAACTTAATCCTGGTCTACGGGCCGTCGGTTGGGGCGCTCGACGGCACTGCCTCGTCGTTGTTCTTCGCCATTGCCGCCTGCGTCCGTGCCCGCTTCTCCTTCGTTGCTTCGCGCATCTGGCGGTGGAGCATGGCGGCCGGCGTCGCAGGGGCTTGCCGGCGGCGCTGTCCCCGCGCTTCCAGCCTTTCCCGAGAAGCTTCGATCCCGGCGCGCCTCGCCTGCTGGCGAGCGAACGCGTCCTGGTGGCGATGAGCGTTGAGTTCTGCGAGCTTCTGTCGCTCCGCCTCCTTGAGGCGGCGTCCCACCTCCTCCGTGACCGCTCGCTGGCGTGATATCTCGAGGACGTGCTCGAGGTTCGCGTCGTTGACGAACTCGCGCTCCTCCTCCCTCAACCGCTGGTATCGTTGTGCGTTCAGCGACGCGAGGATCGCCGCCTGCTCCGGGTCGGCGGGGGCCTGCGGCGGCTCGCCCGACTGCGCTGACTCCTCGATCCGCCGCCTCTGCTTCCGCTTCTGCTACGTAGACATCGTGCCAGGACTCGAACCGTGGGTCCTCGTCCTCGTCGGAGCTGTGCTCGTCGTCGGCCTGCAGCTCCGGCTGCGGCTGCGGCTGCGGCTGCCGTGGTGGTGGAGGCAGCGCGCGGCCGTTGAGGCCAAGCATCGAGTAGGTGGTCTTCAGACGGCGCGGCATCTTGATGTGGAGAGTAGAGAATGGAGCGGCGGTGGTGGACGGCGTACGTCCTATATATCTAGCGGTGGCAACTACCCACATTTACGGCGACTGGACGCCGCGTGGCCAGTCGCTGCCCTCGTGGCCAGTCGCTGCCTCGGTTTCCGCGCGGGAGGCCATTTAAACGCCGACGACCAACCTTCCCGCGTCGTGGCCAGTCGATGCGAACCGTCGCGTCCTCTCGCTGACAAGGCGCCTCCACCAGCGAAAATCGTCGTTCCGCGAGGCACCCGGAGCGCCTGATTCGCGCCCCTGGCGAAGGGGCCGGCTCGGGGATGCCGGCGATTCTACTGGGCTCGACGAATGGCCGGCGCCGTTTGGAGCGCACCGGTGCGAGCCCTAAAACGACGCCGGCCCCCAAATCGCTATGGGTGCTCTGAATTTGGGGCAACCGCTAAATCTTGCATAGTATAATGATAAAAAATTGTGAGACCATACTAGTAGTTCTGTTTAAGGCCGAGTGCAAGATAAAATAATCATTACATTGAAAATTTGTTACAATGATTGCAAACTATAGCAATAATAGGAAAAAATGCTCAAGGATTACAATAACAGCAAAAATTCTCAAATACAACAACAAGTCGAAATAACTCAAATGATATAAGCCATACAAATGGCATCATCGGCAAAACTGCATTTCTGTTAGGTAGAATTCATCGGAGTGCAAGTAGCAGTTGGCTTTCCATTAGATCTGCAGAGTAGATTATTAAGGATCTGCTCAATCCAAGCTTGCCTATTTTTCAATTCATGTATCTCATTGACGGTTATGATGATATTTGAATCTCTTTCATCTCTTTCTTTGCTGAATTATATCAATTGATTCGTGTGCAAAGGCAGCGATTGTTCTGCGTCTGGAATGGTCTGGGACAGTAGCTATCATCCGACAATCGGATGAATTGGCATTGTCACGGCTGTCTTTGTGGAAAGACCTGGACACTTGATGTACATGCCCCGCCATCTGCCTTCCTTGCTCTATTCGAGGGCTGAAAACAAGACGGTGCAAGTTACTGAGAACCATACAATTTGAGAAAACAACCATATTATTAGTTGTCACAGATTTTTGCAAAGCATCAAAACGAGATGGCAGATTTTCACAAAGCACAAGGCATAATATAACAAAGCAAGCTATCAACCCCAATGCAACAGGCAGAGCAACCGGATGGCAAATATGAACAAAATAAATCAAGTAACTAGACAGTCTGTGCGTAATAAAATAAGCCAGGAAACTGCATAACAGCTGTCTATTAAAATTGACACTTGGAAGCAGATCCCTTAAGTTCCACAAAAGTGGTCATGTGGACAAAACTAGCCAGACATTGTGCAGTTGGAGAATCTCCAACCCCCTAAATTTCATTATTTTAATCATCGGCCAGCCATGGGAATGCCTCAGATAAAAGAGAAATATATCCATTTGGTGCCAAATATAAACGAGCGGGACCAATTAAGACAGATTAGACGAGCAATCATTACGGGATTCATATAAAGCTGACATATTATTTCAATGTTTAACCCATGAGCGCAATATAAGGGAAGGAGAAACAAACAAATGAACCATTTTGTGCCTAAAAATAAAAGATGGGTCAGCCAAAAAGTAACAACAAATCTTATTTATGATACCTACTGAAGGTGGATTTCCTACTACAGAAGGTGGCATTGGATTAATCAACAGTGAAATCCGAAAAAGTCTTACAAAAAACAAATATGCTCATTATATCCCACAACAAGCATGCCAGATAGTCGCAAGGTTTATATGTTTTAATCATCAGTCAACTCAATGAATCAAGGACTAATAACCAATTGAATCATCATCTGACTCAAATTCACCAAGCAAAACATTCTTATCATTATGGAAGAAATCCAGAAGACATAACGGTATGAGGAAGTGCATGAGCAATCAAACATTATGTGGCTGGAATAAAATGCCGGATCATTTAAGTTAAGCAGAACAATTAAATTGGTTTAATCACGATCAAACAAAAAAAGATTAGACGAGCAATAGAACAAGTTTGAGAAGCTAGCGAGGAAAATGAACGAAGACGTGCGATCATACAAATAGCATGATTTATTTCAAACCGGTTATCCTATCTATATGGAGAGTAAATGTGTTAAACACAAACTGGTTCCGGCACGATAAGCATATCAATACAAAAATGAAAGGTACTTACTTGGATTATAGGGGTGATTCACTCCACGATTTGCTTGTGTTCCATGTGATAGTGCAACATGAAATTACAGCAAAGAGTTAGGGTTGCAGCTCTTGAAGAACAAAAACAATGAAGAATTTAAATGTACCAGAGCAATGAGTTCACACATGTACTACAGGATGGCAAAAGGATAGCAGAAAGGAAATAGTAATTGGCATTTACCGTCATTGTTTACAACAAAACAGATGGAAATTATAATGTAAAACCTTGTGAACACGAGAAGAGCACGGAATGGCGGAATATAAAACAACATTTTGCAACGAACAAAACAGACGGCGGCTATGGTCCCAGCACACAACCTGTCACCTGAGAATAAGAAAAGCAAACAAACATGTAGGTTTCCTAACAAAAATAGATGAATTACATAGCATGCAATTATTGTTCTAACATTAGGACGAACTAGATAGATATTATAGGGGTGTTTCTTGAGAGTTTATAGAGCAGGGAACGCTTTGCTAGTCTTAGTATGAACAAGACAAAATTAATAATATTTTTTGCAACACACAGTACAATCATAGACGCTCACACGTACATACATACACTCATCACTCAAGCACACACACTACCCATTCGAGCACCTTCGGAAACCGCATCCAAGAAACTGTTCCGACGGGTATTGAGATTGACGAAGTCACCACTAGCACCACAATGTCATCGGGAACGCCGCATCCCACAGAAGAATATTCCTCCATTTTTGAGACACCAAAGCGTTAAATCTGGGGGTGCCACTGCCCTCCTAACCATCCAACCACAGGTTGGTTCTCAGTGATTTGGTACTTGACATGTACTACATGATATATAAAATGAAGTGCATGGTCCATGTGATCCGGATTAGGGGATACTAGCATAATACCCGTGAGTTGCAACGGGTTAATAACGAAAGATGGCTCCCTCCAAATATAGAATAAATGGAATATAATCGCAATGTCTATGTCCAGGATGTGTGGCCACATGGTCCTCATTTTTCTTTAGAATACGTAGTACGTCAGTATCATACAATGTGCATTATTTTTTGTCATCACTGAGACAACTCTGATGCTCGATCGATCGATCCGAGTTGATCAATCGACCGATCTAATTAACATGTTTGAACAAACGATCGAATAATTCATAGTATTTATTGAATGATACTCCCTCCGTGCCAAAAATAAGGCGTCTAAGGATTAGTTAAAAGTCAATGTTTTTAAAGTTTGACCAAGTTTACACACAAAAATATAAATATTTACAATACTAAATCATTATCAATAGAGTCACCCTAAAGTATAATTTCTTAATATGTCAATTTGATATTGTAGATGTAAATATTTTTTAAAATATTTGGTCAAAGTTTGTAAGGTTTGACTTTTGACCAATCCTTAGACGCCTTACATTTTGGGACGGAGGGAGTATATCGTAAAAGGTGCCCGTTTTACACCATCTTTTTTAACAAAACACGGTACAATATAAATGCTCACTAAATGCATACTCGCTCCTACGAACGCACAAATGCACATGCAATCTCTATGAACACCTTCGAGATACTTTGTACGAGAAACTGATTTGTCGAGAACACACGTCGAAACGTGGCCCCAACTCGAACAGATATTTCTCTTTATTAATGAAACACCCACGCATGAAACATGGTTTTTTTAGGGAGAATGTCACCTGCGCTCCAAAACATGTGGTTGATTCTTGTCACTAACCTCTTAAAAGCTGCCAGGGTATGAAAGCTTTGTTTTTTTTAAGGATTTTTAGTTGCATAAGTGTTGAGATTTGTATGTCCTACGAATTTTAAAGGGAAAATGCATGCACGTGCAAAAATTAGGAAAAGAAACCTAGAGTCATATAGGTTGTCACTGTATGTTTGCGAATGAAAGAAAAGTTAGAAAATTTAAAGTAGCACGGCAAGAGGAGCCTAATCAATGGGTCTCTTTTGGCCTTTTTCTTTTTTGCCGATTGTGTCGATCTAACCGGGATTGCCGGACACGCGTTGATGAACTACGGCGGAGGAGAAAGGACGGATCACCTGCCGATCTTTTACAGAACTATGCCAGAAAGGATATGAAGATTGACCGGTACAAAAACCATCTCCATCAATCTACGCTCGTTAAGGAGAGGGTTCCTTAGAGAATAAAAAGGGGAGCGAACGAAAAAAATGTGTGGCTGAACCGATCTATGCTTGTCTTACCGATTAGAATTAGGAAAGGGATGCTGATTTTGCTACCTAGTGCTACGGATTGGATTTTGGTCGTGACCTAACTAATCCTGATAAGAACTCCTCATGGAGCCGGTCACGCTGACCTTACTTTTTATGTTTGGGGTGAGTTGTATACACGTTTGACGTACCATCACCAACCACCGTGGCCTATTTTAAATTTAATAGTAAAGATAGTTTATATGACAAGATTATGGGGGGGGATTATTAGTAGTAATCTTATCAATGTGGTTGGCTAGTAAAGGAGCTAGCTTAGTCATGAAGTATCCAAGGTATGTAGAGAGAACTGTAGAATGGGGAATGTTCTAGAGTAAGATATTTACGAGTAGTATGAAATATCTAGAGTTTGTAGAGTATTCTAGAAGTATGGTATAGGGTTTGGATTCTGGCACATGGCAACAATCTAAAGGGTCATGTACAAAAGTTTAAATAGAGTATCACCCATCCCATGTAAGTAAGCTTTGTACCACTGAGATATCCAATAAAGCTTCCTAGTAGTAGTAGCCCTGTGTGTAAGTGTATGTGAGGCACAAGCTTCCTAGTATTATAAGCCCTGTGTGTGAAGCACATCAAGACAGAGAGCTCGAGGAGTGGCATGGGCAAATGCGCAGGATCCTGCCATCTGCCACGCGCATTGAGAGCGGGGCGGAGCTGGATCTATGGGACTTCTCTGTCGATGCTTTTTTAGACGGACGAATCAGTATATAGACACATTCTAGTTGACCAAGACATGCTTGAACCTTCTATGGTAACAGACCAAAACGTGTAGGGGGGAGGGGGTCTAGTTACCTCGACTGCGGCTTCGTGTAGTCATACTCGGCATCCTTGCGGGTCACGTCGACGACGGCGGGGGTGCTGCGGTTGCGGTGGGCGTCGGCGTCGAGGAAGCAGATCTGGGGCGGTCGATGATGGGTTCGGGGAAGCAGATCTGAAACGAGGGAGTCGGTGAAGCAGATCCGGTGCAGTGCACGGCGTCGTTGGTGAAGCGGATCAGGTACGGCAGACGAGGGAGTCGGTGAACTCAGATAGTGTAGTGCACGGCGGCGTTGGTGAAGAGGATCTGGTGCTGCGGATGAAGCAGTCGGTGAAGCAGATCCGATGCAGTACACGTCGGCGTTGGTGAAGCGGATCTGGTGCTGCGGACGAGGGAGTCGGTGGCCTCGGGTAGGTGAGGTGGTATGCCGGCTAAGTACGGCTGGGATATTCCGGTGCGGTGGTCCGGCGGGTGAGAGATGATGGGCACGGAGTATTACGACAGATTTTTGCGGAAATGGGGAAGACGAATGGAAGGCGGTAGACAATATATATCGGAGGGGATGTGTAAATTACGAACGAGACCCCAACCAATGCCGGCTTCACTTGTCGCGCTTTGCGTCATTGCTAATAGGGGTCGAAAGGAATTCGAAATATGTGTATGGAGGCGGGAGTTTTGGCGCTCAACTCGTATTTTGAATCACCCCGAGTGTATAAGCGATACAAGTATACTAGATATTGAATCATAGACCAGGGAAGACAAGTACAGATGAGAACAAAAATACGTAATGTCTACATTGCATGATGCTGATCTACCTTGCGTTAGTGTTTGTACTTTGTAGTGGTAGCTAAGTGGTGCAAAGAAGACATATTTGTAATTTCTACAACTAAGATATGTCTATATACATCCGTATTAGACAAAACTAAGACACCTCCTTTTAGACGAAGGTAATATTAATTTTGAATCTCTTTGTACTAATGTTGATGATTTTTAATAGATCTTCAGAGTTTCGTAGAAAAAACTAGGCTCCTCTCGAGAAACAAATAAGCATACAATTAATTAAGTACGTGGGCGGTTATTATTATTTTAACAGGGAAACTGCATTCGTGCCCTATGGCCCGTCATCTTCAAAACCGTCCAAATGCATGCATCTAGCGACGGGGGGTTTGCAGGTCCTGGCGTGGCGGTTATCATTCGTCTTCCTCATTTCGTCTTCTCCCTGACACTCTCGCCTGTGCCCCTCTCTCGCTACGCTCCATGGAAGCGTTCTACCAAGGACACACTTTCCTCGCTCATGGAACAACCACCATTACGGCGAACTATACCAATATGGCGTCTAAGGTGGAGGAACACATCAACAAAATCGAGTTGATACTGGAGAAAGAAGACTCGTACAAAATTGTTGGCCTAGACGTAGAGTACACCTATGGGCCTGAACGGAAGGCTGCCCTCATACAGTTGTGCATGGGCACGGACGCCCTCTGTACCGGATTTCCTCGGCCGACCAGCCCTCGCCCCAAACTCGTTGACTTTCTTGGCAGGCCGACATAACATTTGCAGGTGTTGACATCGGCAACGACATTACCAGGCTTGGGCGTTGCAACCTCTCAGTGGCGAACTTCGTGGACATCCAGAAAAGGTGGAAGCCTACCGATTCCACTAGTAACAATAAGGATTCGTTGGCTGACTATGCTGCGGCCATTATAGACAGCCAGTACAAATCTATCATGAAAAAACTTACGAAAGAGGAACACAAGGTGTGGAAGCAGGTGCCCTTGTCCATGAAGCATATCCTGTATGCAAGCATCGACGCATACGCGACATATGAGGTATACGAGCGAATAGTGAACTTTGAGAAGGGTCAACAAAAATTGGCGGAATTCCAGGACAGCGGGAGTAAGAAGAAGAAGAAGAAGAAGAAGAAGAAGAAGAAGAAGAGCAACATGGTACAGGCTGTGGAAGCTGAAGAGGAAGACCACTGAAAAGGATAGCCTAGTGTTAAAAGTAGTACAGTACTAGTATGTATACGATCGTGTGTGTATGCACCCAGTGATAAGTAGTACATTATATTTTATCTTGCAAGTAGTTTTAAAAGTAGTACGGTACTACTGCGTAGTATGTACGATCGTGTGTGTATGCTCCCGGTGTCATGAGTACATAAGCGATGATAATAATACTAATATGTATGGTAGATCTTTTTTTTATCTTGCATACTCCCTACGATCCATAATAAGTGTGCCGTTTCACTCTAACAGCATCCACTGTGTTGTCCACAACAGCTATCCTCGTCCACAAGCAATAAGTGTAGTCCATGCCCACATATATAGTGGACACGTACAAGCTTTTGGTTGCCCATAAGTAAATAGTAATTATTTTACTCTGTGCTCTGTCTTGCATGTGTGTACTTCTAACAAATATGTGCGTCCCAGCGTGTGCCAAAGTTAACCTTATACTGAGTATATTGTATAGTACTAATCCCTCCGATCCACATTACTTGATGCTAAAATGGAAGTATCTGTAGCTACAATATGTCTAGATACATCTACATTAGAGTCAAGTAATGTAGTTGCTGTTTCAGTAATGTTGTGGTTCCCATAGGTGGTGCCTTAAATGACAAAAGTCATGGCCATATCTAAACCATGATTAAGCCGAACCTCTCGCCCCAAGACATGACATCTCTTCTAGTAGAATGCTCTCCGTCCATAATAAAATAATCAATGGATGGGACTGGATACCTTTGTTGGGAAGGTATCGTCACTTGCCGAGTAGGGTGTATGTAGGCATCCTATCACGTCAGGACAGCTATCCAATAGTAATATCCATCTCCCAGTGACCCAGTCTATGTGTGTGTCTTGTCTTGTCGATCCATGGACATGGCACCTATCGAGGTACTCCACTGCTGATGATTTTGTAGAGTACGTATATTTATATGAGCACGATGCTTTGTACAAAGTTGTCCCGGTCACCTCAAGGTTGCATTAGCGGGACGAAAAACAGATTACTCCCTTTCTTGTTCTTTTTCTTTTGTTGTCACATATTTGAAACCAATAAGTTCAAGTTATGTTCATGATGATGTTACCCAACAATAGAAGCGAAACTGAAATAATAGTACTCACACAGTGTTAGTACTAGTACTTTACTAGAGGTTACATCCGCATTAGCACTATACTAGTACGTATCATCATATAGAGGAGTACTTATTTTGAGGATTAATTGTTCTCCTTCTCGATGCGAATGTAGAAACGCAGCAGCTTGGAAGGTCCACCAAGCACCTGGTACAGCGGCGGTACCGAGAGGAACGACGTGAGTTCATCAAACGCGACGTCGCCCGGCAAGGCGCAGCTCGACGCCTCCAATGACACATTCACGGTGTCCGCCCTGCTCCTCGAGTGCGCCAACGAGCACGACGCCGGCCCATTCGCCCACATCTTTGCCGTGTGACGGAGGCCACACGCACGCGGCTGCCCCTAACGCACACGGTAGACACGATGGTGGTCGAAGTCGAACCGAGCACGCCGATGATCAGGACGAACACGGCGCCGTCCTCCCCTTCGGCGATGATCCGCAGGCACGGCGAACCCGGCACCGGCACCAGCACCTCGAACACTTTGGTCGTGTTGTACGGCGGGAGCTTGTGCACTTGGATCGAGTGGGCCGCTGCGAAGTGGGCGACGAGCGCTGTTGGCGGGGCGGCGAAGTCGCAGCCGGGCTCCGTGCAAGCGCAAGGGGCGTGCGGGCATGCAATCTTGTGGTCGTGGACCCGGTGGTAGGCCACCAAGCTCCCGCCAGCTGCCTGTGGGGGCACTCAACCATCGCCGCTGATACGACGGCGTCCATTGCCGGGTCGTGCTTGAATCCGCCGCGGGGTTCCACGCACCTATGGCACCGGTTCCCGGGAAGCTCGCTGAGGCAGCGGCCGCAGGCCAAATGATTACCCTTCCACTGCACAAATCAAAGTTCGTGGATTGCCATTTTTGCAGTAGTGAACCCACAAAAGAAACATCAATGGAGTGTGGGAGGGAAAGGGATCGACCTTGAAGACGGGGGCTTGAGGGGCCGGGAGCGAGAAAATGCAGTGAAGCACGGTGGAGTCCATCTTCGAGGGTAACGGTGACGATTTCCGGCATTGCGAGCGCGCGAGGAGTATGGCCTATCGATGGCCTCTCTTATCTCCTAGCCTCGAGGCTGGAGTACTCTATTTAAGGGGATGGGAAGGGATTTTGCTTAAGACGAGGAAAACCCAATATAGTACCTCCATCTCAAAGCTTAAGGCTTATATTATTTTTAGAAAGTCAAATTATATTGACTAAGCATTTACCGAAAATCATGGTAGTTAAAAAATGTGTATCTCCACCATCATACTATTTGAGACTATATTTGTGATGGTAATAGGCACAACTACATACACAAAAATTGACATCATCTGATTATTAGTTATTTGGACTGCGGGATGAACTTTTTGGAACTGTGCATTAAGCACCGGTAACCACTTAGGGCTTCTTTGATTCATAGGATTGACATAGGAATTATGTTGGATTTGATTCCTATGGGAAAATTTCAATCCTACACCTTTCCTATTTCTACACTCTCCACATTCCTTTGAATCAAAGCAGCAGTGCTTCTTTGTTTTTTATAGTAAGTGAAAGGACATCTAAGAAATGATCTGGAAGTGCACATAGTTTTATATAAATCAGATGGAGGGGTTACAACTACATATAGTTGGAGTATTCACTTCCGATTCACAAAAAAAAAGGAGTATTCACTTCCACGCTACATTATTATTAAGTATAAGTACTACTACAAACAGTTCAGCACAAATATGAAACGAAGAATCCATAAAAAAATAGCAGCCGTACGAACAATCAAGTACTTTTCAGCGAAATTTATCATTCCTCATGACAAATTGACAGTTTTTTCAACTACGCAAAGTAGCAGTAGCTACATCTGCTTGCATATGCGAATGTAGAAACGCAGCTCCTTGGACGATCCAGCACCAATGAGGTATGGCCCCGGCACAACGAGGAACGACGTGAGCTCCTCAAACACGACAGCGCCCGGCGACGCGCTGCGTAAGCATCGGCGAGACATCTTCACGACATCCCGCCTCGCGGTCCGATTTCGAGGACGGCGGCGGGCCGTGCGCCAAGATCTTCACCCTGTAGAGCGGCCACACGGATGTGGCCGAACTGACGCATACCAAAGACAAGACAATGGCCGGGCCGAGCGCGTCGATGTACAGGATGAACACGGAGCCGTCATCCCCTTCGACGACGAGCAGCCTGCACGGCGAGCACGGGTGCGGTCAGAAACCCACCGGCGAGCAGCGACTTGCAACACAGGAGAGCCGGGAGCAACTTAGGGCTGCGGCTGGCCCTGGTCCCTCCGAGCGACGGCCCGCAAAGACTCCGGCACGCACGTCCGATGCTGGTGCAAGGAGCGTGCCACCCGACCTATACCCGGTCGGGAAGGTGATGGAGATGCCTCGCTTAGTTTCCTCGCATGGCATACACGTAAACATTAAATACGAGCCTCGATCGGCTCTCAGGTTGTCCTGTGAATCGGCTCAAAGAGCCGATCCACCCATGATTCGCACGAGGTGTACGAATATATGGTGGTCCTCGCTTGATCAAGATAAAGCTAAAACGATCTACGACGATTTAGGGTTTTCACCGCATAATCGGAACGTCCTACTCGTGATTGAGCCTCGCGGCCGCGCACGGTGATCGTAAGCCGACCCTAGACAAGGCCTAAAAACCAACACGAGGTTGATCCTCGGAACATCCTGTCTAGGGCTAGCAAACTACACCCTACGCGCTCGCCATCAAAAAGGCTTCAGTACGAGCAACGCATGAACAACGATTAAACTTATACTGCCTAGATCGCAAGATACGATCTAGGCAGCATGATGCTTACCCGGAAGAAACCCTCGAGACAAGGGAGTTGGCGATGCGCCTAGATTGGTTTGTGGTGAACGTGATTGTTGTTTATTTCATAAACCCTAGATACATATTTATAGTCCGTAGACTTTCTAACGTGGGAATAATCCCAATCGTGCACGAGCCAAACTCTAACTAACCGACACGTATCCTACTATATTACAGATACAAGGGCAAACTAGCCCAAACTTTGCATATAAGGCCGATTCACGTATATTCTTCCATGTATATTCTTCAAGCCCATCTTGATCGCGGCCCACCTTTGACTCGGTCAAATTCTGGTGATAACATCTTGTCAAATCCTAGGTTTGACCAAGATAATTTAAACAAGTTTAAAACATGAAAATGAAAAGGGAAGCATGTATCCTTCTTAGTCACTCTAAAATGAAGTTTTTGGGAGGATTTTGAAATTTCCATGTTTGAAACCCAAAACCACTTCTCTTCATGCTTGACTTCATAAGACGGAGTTTAGGGGTTAGGGGGTAGATACATGATTTGTATGGTTTGTTATGTCTAGACCTTGTTTATCAATTTTAATGCTTACTATATGACATAAGAAGACTATGTGATTTTGTTTTTCATTTTTCTGTTTTTTTATTTTTCTGCCCATTTGAATCTTGGTCAAATCCTAGGTTTGACCAAGATTTAGACAAGTTTAACACGTAAATGAGTTAACTTGGATTTCCTACCCTTGAATCCATAGGAAACTATGTTCTAATGCACTATAATAATCAATCGAGTTTTTACACCAACAGGTCTGTCACTTACGTGTGGTGCCCACGCTTGAGGTCCCACACTTCTGTGATTACAAGTCACGTGCAATAGGTACGCAAACTCCCAGCCATCTTCTTTGTCAATAGAAGACACATCAGGATGCATATTGGAAGTCTGTGGGTCCTTCTGGATCCTTCGGTTGTCCCTCTCACAAAAAAAACAAATCTCTCTCATTCTCGGCCTCGCTCGACTCGCTCGCTCGCACCTCCTGCTCACTGACAAACCCTGCACAAAAGTCAACATCATCACCCGAAAAGGGGAGACACCATAATGCTCTCCCTTCTTCTCTCCTTCCGAGTGATCCCTCTTCCTCCGAGTTTCACTCGACGGGCAAACACCCATGTGCCGCATAGTAATAATAAAAAGGTAGTAGAAAAATCGATATACGAATCTATAATTAAATAGGTTAAACTTGGGTTTTGCCCAGTTCTACAGATCAAGGGTTCAAAAAAATCCAACTACGGGGTTCGAACAACACGATTCTAATCCAAGAATTTTTTTGACCTCATCCAAATGGCCTCAAATTATAGGGTTAGCATCTAGTGCAGTTTGTGTGAAAATGTATGCAATATGTGTGCTATAACTTGTATGTCTTTCAAATTTGAACCAAATTTGAATAAGTTTGAAATATTTGAAAAGGGGCTGTTGGGAGGTTTTTGAAATTTCCATGTTTGAAACCCAAAACCACTTCTCTTCATGCTTGACTTCATAAGACGGAGTTTAGGGGTTAGGGGGTATAGATACATGATTTGTATGGTTTGAATATGTCTAGACCTTGTTTATCAACTTTAATGCTTACTATATAACATAAGAAAACTATTTGCTTTGGTTTTTCTTTTTGCTGATTTTTTTTCAATTTTGATGCCCATTTGAATCTTGGTCAAATCCTAGGTTTGACCATGGTTTAAACAAGTTTAAATCATGAATATGAAAAAATAAGCATCTATCCTTCTTAGTCACCCCAAAATGTAGCTCTTGGGAGGGTTTTTAAAATTTCCATGTTTGAAACAAAAAAACCACTTCTCTTCATGCATGCTTGACTTCATAAGACAGAGTTTAGGGTTAGGGGTGTAGATATATACATGATTTTCTAGTTTGAATATGTCTAGACCTGTTTATCAACTTTAATGCTAACTATAGACATAAGAAGACTATGTGCTTTGGTTTTTCATTTTTCTGTTTTTTTTTTAATTTTATGCCCATATATTTGAATCTTGGTCAAATCCTAGGTTCAACCAAGATTTAAACAAGTTTAAAACATGAAAATTAAAAGGTAAGCATGTATCCTTCTTAGTCACTCTAAAATGAAGCTTTTGGGATGTTCTTGAAATTTCCATGTTTGAAACCCAAAACGACTTCTCTTCATGCTAGACTTCATAAGTTCGACGGGGGTAGATACATGATTTGTCTGGTTTGGATATACCTAGACCTCGTTTATCAACTCGAATGCTTACGATATGACATATATAAGAAGACTATGTGCTTTTGTTTTTTATTTTTTCTGATTTTTTTGAATTTTGTGCCCACCCATTTGTATCTTGGTCAAATCCTAGGTTTGATAATGATTTAAACAAGTTCAAAATATGAAAATGCAAATGTAAGCATGGATCCTTCTTAGTCACTCTAAAATGAAGCTTTTGGGAGGTTTTTGAACTTTCCATGTTTGAAACCCAAAACCACTTCTCTTCACATGCTTGACTTCATAAGAGAGAGTTAATTATTTTAGGGGTTAGGGGGTATAGATACATGATTTGTGTGGTTTGAATATGTATGGACCTTGTTTATCAACTTCAATGCTTACTATATGACATAAGAAAACTATTTGCTTTGGTTTTTATTTTTTCTGATTTTTTTTTCAATTTTGATGCCCATTTGAATCTTGTCAAATCCTAGGTTTGACGACCAAGATAATTTAAACAAGTTTAAAACATGAAAATGAAAAGGGAAGCATGGATCCTTCTTAGTCACTCTAAAATGAAGCTTTTGGGAGGTTTTTGAAATTTCCATGTTTGAAACCCAAAACCACTTCTCTTCACATGCTTGACTTCATAAGATAGAGTTTAGGGGTTAGGGGGTATAGCTACATGATTTGTCTGGTTTGAATATGTCTAGACCTTGTTTATCAACTTTAATGCTTAATATATGACATAAGAAAACTATTTGCTTTGGTTTTTCTTTTTGCTGATTTTTTTTTCAATTTTGATGCCCATTTGAATCTTGTCTAATCCTAGGTTTGACCAAGATAATTTAAACAAGTTTAAATCATGAAAATGAAAAGGAAAGCATGTATCCTTCTTAGTCACTCGATCGGCTCTCAGGTTGTCCTGTGAATCGGCTCAAAGAGCCGATCCACCCATGATTCGCACGAGGTGTACGAATATATGCTGGTCCTGCTTGATCAAGATAAAGCTAAAACGATCTACGACGATTTAGGGTTTTCACCGCATAATCGGAACGTCCTACTCGTGATTGAGCCTCGCGGCCGCGCACGGTGATCGTAAGCCGACCCTAGACAAGGCCTAAAAACCAACACGAGGTTGATCCTCGGAACATCCTCTGCCTAGGCTAGCAAACTACACCTTACGCGCCACTCGGATCCTTCAACCCTTTGTAAGGCCTAACTATGCAGATATTAAACTAATCCTTGAAGAACAAGGAGCAACCATAACGGATCGGATCTACTAAATAATGATCAAGCGGGGTGCCGCCCCTACACCTAAGATAGGTATAAGGGCGGCTAGATGTCTAAGGGTTGCACGGCGATAGCATATGATATGAAGAACAATGCTAACCCTAACACATCTAAGATAACTACGTTGCTCGCCATCAAAAAGGCTTCAGTACGAGCAACGCATGAACAACGAATAAACTTATACTGCCTAGATCGCAAGATGCGATCTAGGCAGCATGATGCTTACCCGGAAGAAACCCTCGAGACAAGGGAGTTGGCGATGCGCCTAGATTGGTTTGTGGTGAACGTGATTGTTGTTTATTTCATAAACCCTAGATACATATTTATAGTCCGTAGACTTTCTAACGTGGGAATAATCCCAATCGTGCACGAGCCAAACTCTAACTAACCGACACGTATCCTACTATATTACAGATACAAGGGCAAACTAGCCCAAACTTTTCATATAAGGCCGATTCACGTATATTCTTCCATGTATATTCTTCAAGCCCATCTTGATCGCGGTCCACCTTTGACTCGGTCAAATTCTGGTGATAACACATGCCCCCCTGGTTTTGGAATTGATAATTCCAAAATCACTCTGCTTTTTCTTCGTCGGGTCATGTCGTGGCAGAGCAGAACCGTCGCAGCATCCTTCATCATGATGCTCTGCCTTCGCAACTCTTCCGCGTGATTTGACCGTTGTTTTTGGGCACCGCCTCCTCGGAAACTGCTGTGGCATTGAATCTCTACTCTATCCCCTTTATTTAACCGCTCTGAGCAGTTTGCCACTTCATCTTCTTGCTCTGTTCTGGGCATCGGCACCCAAAAATCCCCAATCTCCCGTAGCCAAGTCCTCTTCTTCTTCCTCCTCTGCCTCATCAGTCTTCTCCGACTCTTCCTCATCTCGCGAGCCGACGCCAGAGTGGGGCTCATTGGCGGCGCACGACATTCTCGCCCCAACGACGTGGGACAAGGAGGAACACGATTCCTTCATCTGGTCCGAGGATGACAAATCCTTGACCGACGGAGAGGACGACCTTCGATTCCTCGTCCAAGGGGAGGAGGAGGCGGAGAGCGAGGACGACCGCTTCTCCTGGGACGATTTCACCTCCTCCGAGGAAGAGGCGGAGGAGGAAGACGACGACTCCCTCGAAGGTTACCCACCGGCGAAGTGCCTCCGCACCTGGTGGGACGACGACAGCGATGACGATGATGAGGAAGACGAGGCTCCCGTAGAAGGCTACGGGAGCTCCGATGAGGGGCCTATCAGCAGCTGCGCCGGCGGTAGCGATGACGACGACGAGGGCAGCAACGGCCCTTAGATTAGGGACTAGCAGTAGTAGTCGGCTTTTGTTCTCTCTTCTCTGAGCAATCGGCTCTTTCTTTGTAAGAAATCCCTCTATTAATGAAGAAAATATTCCTCAATTAATTTTGCTTCCTTGTCAACTTTGCCGATCGTCGAACGAAGTCGCCGTACAGAGAGCCGATGGCAGAGCATCGGCTTGCATTATAAACGCGATTTGAGGCCAAGCCGTTGCCTAATCACGCGGTCCAACAGGTCTAACTCACGTCCAAACCATCTTTCAACCTTAAACGCGCAGATCGAATTCCTCAGCAACTCACTAGGAGATCCATCCCAAATATCATGACTTCCGATCTGAAACCGATCTGTTAACCCGCTTAATCGAGCTTATTTCTCTAGAGTCGATAGCAATGTATCGGCTTTTATTATTCTGAAGTCGATGCCCGTGCATCGGCTGTACTCGCATACTGTTGTCTCCGCATGTTTTCTCAAGTCGATGTCTGCGCATCGGCTGTGATTTTTGTTTTATTTTTTTACTGGCCGATTTCAAATCGGCCTCCATACCTTACTGCCCATCATCCCACATGCTTGGGAAATACTTCTTGAGGTGTTGACCATTGACGGCTACTGGGAACTTAACGCCGTCCAACCTGCTCCAAAGCATGTATGCATTACCCTTCAAGGCCCGGACGACTTTGTACGGACCGTGCCAATTAGGAGACCATTTGCCATATGCCTTGTCCTTAGTTCCTAACGGCAACACAGCTTCCCATACTAGATCACCAACTTGAAACTCCTTTGGTCTAACCTTCTTATTGTAGGCACGAACTACCCTGGCTTTGTTCTCTTTAATCTTCTCCAACGACCAAAGCCTAAGTTCTCGTTGCGCCCTCAATAGTGTCACTCATCAAAGCTGCATATTCTTCAGACTGTTAGATCTTTCTCGAAACGTGACACGTCTTGATCCAGCCGTAATTTCCCAAGGTAATACGGCTTCCGTCCATAGACGAGCTGGTACGGCGAAGTTTTTATAGCTCCATGGCACGACATGCGGTAGGCCCACAAAGCTTCGATAACTTTTCATGCCAATCCCTAGGGTTCTCGTCAATTTTTCTCTTGATCAGCCTTGATCAGGCTCGATTGGACGCTTCAGCTTGCCCGTTGGCTTGAGCATAGTATGGAGATGATCGGATCAGCCTTAATCCCCATGTCATCACGTGAACTTTCGAATTCTTTAGAAATAAAGACCGAACCTCCATCGGTCGTGATAGTTTGGGGAATCCCGAACCTATGAATGACGTGTTCTTTCACAAACTTGATCACATCTTCTGATTTCACTTTCTTCATAGGGACGGCCTCCACCCACTTGGTGAAGTAATCTGTAATAACCAAAATCCATTCATGTTTTTTACTCGACGCCGGATGGATTTTGCCGATCATATCCATGCCCCACCCTCGAAATGGCCAAGGCTTGATGATAGGGTTCATTGCTGATGCGGGTACCATCTGAATCTTCCCGAACATCTGGCACGCTTGGCACCCTTTGTAGTACTTGTAGCAATCTTCAAGCATGGTGGGCCAATAAAACCCTGATCGCCTAATTAGCCACTTCATCTTATGAGCCGACTGATGAGTTCCACAGCGCCTTCATGCACCTCATGTAAGAGCCGATTAGACTCGGTTGGTCCCGTGCACTTGAGTAGTAACCCTTCCAACGTCCCGTAGAACACGTCGTCTCCTATGAGGACATACTTCATGGCTTTGTATCTTATCCGTTTAGGTGCCCCCGAGCCGAATCTTTTAAGTAATTGAAGATTTCGGCTCTCCAATCATCCTGTTCCGAGAACCGCACCCGAACTTCGACCCATCTCGATATGTCCTTATAGCCTGATGCCATTTGTGCGAGATCGTTGGCCTCGGTATTTCGGGATCTTGGGACCCAATTAAAGTTGATGTACCGAAACCGTGTCATCAACTCACGGCATTCCATCCAATATGGGAAAAGCGATTCACTTTCACATTTATATTCATCCGTGAGCTGGTTAATCACCAACTTCGAGTCCCCAAAAAGCTCCACCGCTTCTGCCCCGGCTTCCAGCAGCAACTCCATTCCCTTACGTATCGCCCTCATACTCAGCGACATTGTTGGTGCAAGGGGTAGATAGTCTGATGGAGAAGGAGTACATTGCTCCCCTAGGCGATACGAGCAGAATGCCGATGCCACAACCATCGTCACAAGCCGATCCATCGAAGAACATAGCCCATGCATGTATAGATAGTGCTGCTATATTGGTATTGATCCGTTCAGCTATAAGATCGGCCAACGCTTGTCCCTTGACTGCTTTCGCAGGCTGATACCGAAGATCGAACTCCGATAACGCAAACATCCACTTGCCAAGTCGGCCTTTCAAAACAGGGGCCGACAGCATGTGCTTGACGACGTCTGACTTGCATATGACGATGATCTCTGCCGTCAAAAGGATGTGATGAAGCTTGGTGCAGGTGAAGAACAGGCAGAGGCAAAGCTTCTCGACCTCGGGATACCTTGTCTCCGCGTCCAACATCCTCCTGTTGAGGTAAAAAACGACCTTTTCGACACCCTCATAGAGTTGCACCACCACCGAAGCAATGGACGTGTCAGCTACTGACAAGTAGATATAGAACGGCCTGTCTTGTTGGGGCGGAACTAACACGGGCGGCATCGTCAGATACCGCTAATCTCGTCAAACGCTCGTCGTCCGTTCGCCCCCGGTGAAACTCGTCGTCGATTTAATCTTCACCAAGGCTATGAACGGCTCGATTCGTCCCGACAGATTAGAGATGAACCGTCGGACAAATTGATCTTGCCGATGAGACGTTGGAGCTCCTTCTTCGTGGTGGGCGGTTGCATGGTACGCACTGCCTCTTGACTTTTCAGGCCGATCTCAATTCCCCGTTCATGAACCAGAAAACCTAGGAACTGACCAGCCATCACACCAAAGGCACACTTCTTAGGATTCATTCTCAGCCCGAACTTCCGAGTTCGGTCTAGGACGCGTCACAAATCATCCAAGTGTCCCTCCATGGAGACATATTTGACTACCACGTCGTCGATGTAGATTTCCACCAACTTGCCGATCAGATCGTGAAATATATAATTCATGGCTCTTTGGTACGTCGCACCAGCATTCTTCAACCCAAAGGCACACTTCTTAGGATTCATTCTCAGCCCGAACTTCCGAGTTCGGTCTAGGACGCGTCGCAAATCATCCAAGTGTCCCACCGGCGTGCGTGCGAACGTGTTGCGCCGCAAACCCACCGCGCGAGCAGTCGACCGCGGCAACACAGAGAGCCGGGAGCAACTTAGGGCTGCGGCTGGCCCCGGTCCCTCCGAGCGACAGCCCGCAAGACTGCGGCACGCACGTCCGATGCTGATGCAGGGCGT
Organism: Lolium rigidum; assembly: GCF_022539505.1. Taxonomy (NCBI): domain Eukaryota; kingdom Viridiplantae; phylum Streptophyta; class Magnoliopsida; order Poales; family Poaceae; genus Lolium; species Lolium rigidum. The sequence goes on along the minus strand of NC_061512.1, from coordinate 224,581,995 downwards.
GCCACCTGACCTATACCCGGTCGGGAAGGTGATGGATGATGCCTCGCTTAGTTTCCCTGCATGGCATACACGTAAACATTAAATACGAGCCTCGATCGGCTCTCGAGTTATCCCGTGAATCGGCTCAAAGAGCCGATCCACCCATGATTCGCACGAGGTGTACGAATATATGGTGGTCCCGCTTGATCAAGATAAAGCTAAAACGATCTACGACGATTTAGGGTTTTCACCGCATAATCGGATCGTCCTACTCGTGATTGAGCCTCGCGGCCACGCACGGTGATCGTAAGCCGATCCTAGACAAGGCCTAAAAACCAACACGAAGTTGATCCTCGAACATCCTCGTCTAGGGCCAGCAAACTACACCCTACGCGCGCTCGGATCCTTCAACCCTTTGTAAGGCCTAACTATGCAGATATTAAACTAATCCTTGAAGAACAAGGAGCAACCATAACGGATCGGATCTACTAAATAATGATCGAGCGGGGTGCCGCCCCTACACCTAAGATAGGTGTAAGGGCGGCTAGATGTCTAAGGGTTGCACGGCGATAGCATATGATATGAAGAACAATGCTAACCCTAACACATCTAAGATAACTACGTTGCTCGCCATCAAAAGGCTTCGAGTACGAGCAACGCATGAACAGCGAATAAACTTATGCTGCCTAGATCGCAAGATGCGATCTAGGCAAGCATGATGCTTACCCGAAGAAACCCTCGAGACAAGGGAGTTGGCGATGCGCCTAGATTGGTTTGTGGTGAACGTTGATTGTTGTTTATTCCATAAACCCTAGATACATATTTATAGTCCGTAGACTTTCTAACGTGGGAATACATCCCAACCGTGCACGAGCCAAACTCTAACTCTAAACTACGATACGTATCCTACTATATTACGTATACAAGGGCAAACTAGCCCAAACTTTGCATATAAGGTCGATTCACGTATATTCTTCCATGTATATTCTTCAAGCCCATCTCGATCGCGGCCCACCTTTGACTCCGGTCAAATTCTGGTGATAACATCTTGTCAAATCCTAGGTTTGACCAAGATAATTTAAACAAGATTAAAACATGAAAATGAAAAGGGAAGCATGTATCCTTCTTAGTCACTCTAAAATGAAGTTTTTGGGAGGATTTTGAAATTTCCATGTTTGAAACCCAAAACCACTTCTCTTCATGCTTGACTTCATAAGACGGAGTTTAGGGTTAGGGGTAGATACATGATTTGTATGGTTTGTTATGTCTAGACCTTGTTTATCAACTTTAATGCTTACTATATGACATAAGAAGACTATGTGATTTTGTTTTTCATTTTTCTGTTTTTTTATTTTTATGCCCATTTGAATCTTGGTCAAATCCTAGGTTTGACCAAGATTTAGACAAGTTTAACACGTAAATGAGTTAACTTGGATTTCCTACCCTTGAATCCATAGGAAACTATGTTCTAATGCACTATAATAATCAATCGAGTTTTTACACCAACAGGTCTGTCACTTACGTGTGGTGCCCACGCTTGAGGTCCCACACTTCTGTGATTACAAGTCACGTGCAATAGGTACGCAAACTCCCAGCATCTTCTTTGTCAATAGAAGACGCATCGGGATGCGTATTGAAGTCCGTGGGTCCTTCACGGATCCTTCGGTTGTCCCTCTCACAAAAAAAAACAAATCTCCCTCATTCTCGGCCTCGCTCGACTCGCTCGCTCGCTCGCTCGCACCTCCCGCTCACTGACAAACCCCGCACAAAAGTCAACATCATCACCCGAAAAAGGGGAGACACCATAATGCTCTCCCTTCTTCTCTCCTTCCGAGTGATCCCTCTTCCTCCGAGTTTCACTCGACGGGCAAACACCCATGTGCTGCATAGTAATAATAAAAAGGTAGTAGAAAAATCGATATACGAATCTATAATTAAATAGGTTAAACTCGGGTTTTGCCCAGCTTCTACAGATCAAGGGTTCAAAAAAAATCCAACTACGGGGTTCGAACAACACGATTCTAATCCAAGAATTTTTTCGACCTCATCCAAATGGCCTCAAATTATAGGGTTAGCATCTAGTGCAGTTTGTGTGAAAATGTATGCAATATGTGTGCTATAACTTGTATGTCTTTCAAATTTGAACCAAATTTGAATAAGTTTGAAATATTTGAAAAGGGGCTTTTGGGAGGTTTTTGAAATTTCCATGTTTGAAACCCAAAACCACTTCTCTTCATGCTTGACTTCATAAGACGGAGTTTAGGGGTTAGGGGTATAGATACATGATTTGTATGGTTTGAATATACCTAGACCTTGTTTATCAACTTTAATGCTTACTATATAACATAAGAAAACTATTTGCTTTGGTTTTTCTTTTTGCTGATTTTTTTTCAATTTTGATGCCCATTTGAATCTTGGTCAAATCCTAGGTTTGACCATGGTTTAAACAAGTTTAAATCATGAATATGAAAAAATAAGCATCTATCCTTCTTAGTCACCCCAAAATGTAGCTCTTGGGAGGGTTTTTGAAATTTCCATGTTTGAAACAAAAAAACCACTTCTCTTCATGCATGCTTGACTTCATAAGACAGAGTTTAGGGTTAGGGGTGTAGATATATACATGATTTTCTAGTTTGAATATGTCTAGACCTGTTTATCAACTTTAATGCTAACTATAGACATAAGAAGACTATGTGCTTTGGTTTTTCATTTTTCTGTTTTTTTTTTGAATTTTATGCCCATATATTTGAATCTTGGTCAAATCCTAGGTTCAACCAAGATTTAAACAAGTTTAAAACATGAAAATTAAAAGGTAAGCATGTATCCTTCTTAGTCACTCTAAAATGAAGCTTTTGGGATGTTCTTGAAATTTCCATGTTTGAAACCCAAAACGACTTCTCTTCATGCTAGACTTCATAAGATCGACGGGGGGTAGATACATATACCTAGACCTCGTTTATCAACTCGAATGCTTACGATATGACATATATAAGAAGACTATGTGCTTTTGTTTTTCATTTTTCTGATTTTTTTAATTTTGTGCCCACCCATTTGTATCTTGGTCAAATCCTAGGTTTGATAATGATTTAAACAAGTTTAAAATATGAAAATGCAAATGTAAGCATGGATCCTTCTTAGTCACTCTAAAATGAAGCTTTTGGGAGGTTTTTGAAATTTCCATGTTTGAAACCCAAAACCACTTCTCTTCACATGCTTGACTTCATAAGAGAGAGTTAATTATTTTAGGGGTTAGGGGGTATAGATACATGATTTGTGTGGTTTGAATATGTATGGACCTTGTTTATCAACTTTAATGCTTACTATATGACATAAGAAAACTATTTGCTTTGGTTTTTATTTTTTCTGATTTTTTTTCAATTTTGATGCCCATTTGAATCTTGTCAAATCCTAGGTTTGACCAAGATAATTTAAACAAGTTTAAAACATGAAAATGAAAAGGGAAGCATGGATCCTTCTTAGTCACTCTAAAATGAAGCTTTTGGGAGGTTTTTGAAATTTCCATGTTTGAAACCCAAAACCACTTCTCTTCACATGCTTGACTTCATAAGACAGAGTTTAGGGGTTAGGGGGTATAGCTACATGATTTGTCCGGTTTGAATATGTCTAGACCTTGTTTATCAACTTTAATGCTTACTATATGACATAAGAAAACTATTTGCTTTGGTTTTTCTTTTTGCTGATTTTTTTTTCAATTTTGATGCCCATTTGAATCTTGTCTAATCCTAGGTTTGACCAAGATAATTTAAACAAGTTTAAAACATGAAAATGAAAAGGGAAGCATGTATCCTTCTTAGTCACTCTAAACTCGGGTTTTGCCCAGTTCTGACGATCAAGGGTTCAAAAAATCCAACTACGGGGTTCGAACAACACGATTCTAATCCAAGAATTTTTTCGACCTCATCCAAATGGCCTCAAGCTATAGGGTTAGCATGTAGTGCAGTTTGTGTGAAAATGTATGCACTATGTGTGCTATAACTTGTATGTCTTTCAAATTTGAACCAAATTTGAATAAGTTTGAAATATTTGAAAAGGGGCTTTTGGGAGGATTTTGAAATTTCCATGTTTGAAACCCAAAGCCACTTATCTTCATGCTTGACTTCATAAGACGGAGTTTAGGGGTTAGGGGGTAGATACATGATTTGTATGGTTTGATATGTCTAGACCTTGTTTATCAACTTTAATGCTTACTATATGACATAAGAAGACTATGTGATTTGGTTTTTCATTTTTTTTGTGTTTTTATTTTTCTGCCCATTTGAATCTTGGTCAAATCCTAGGTTTGACCAAGATTTAGACAAGTTTAACACGTAAATGAGTTAACTTGGATTTCCTACCCTTGAATCCATAGGAAACTTTGTTCTAATGCACTATAATAATCAATCGAGTTTTTACACCAACAAGTCTGTCACTTACGTGTGGTGCCCACGCTTGAGGTCCCACACTTCAGTGAGCACAAGTCACGTGCAATAGGTACGCAAACTCCCAGCCATCTTCTTTGTCAAGAGAAGACGCATCAGGATGCGTATTGGAAGTTTGTGGGTCCTTCTGGATCCTTCGGTTGTCCCTCTCACACAAAAAAACAAATCTCTCTCATTCTCGGCCTCGCTCGACTCGCTCGCTCGCTCGCACCTCCTGCTCACTGACAAACCCTGCACAAAAGTCAACATCATCACCCGAAAAGGGGAGACACCATAATGCTCTCCCTTCTTCTCTCCTTCCGAGTGATCCCTCTTCCTCCGAGTTTCACTCGACGGGCAAACACCCATGTGTTGCATAGTAATAATAAAAAGGTAGTAGAAAAATCGATATACGAATCTATAATTAAATAGGTTAAACTCGGGTTTTGCCCGAGTTCTACGAGATCAAGGGTTCAAAAAAAATCCAACTACGGGGTTCGAACAACACGATTCTAATCCAAGAATTTTTTCTGACCTCATCCAAATGGCCTCAAATTATAGGGTTAGCATCTAGTGCAGGGTTGTGTGAAAATGTATGCAATATGTGTGCTATAACTTGTATGTCTTTCAAATTTGAACCAAATTTGAATAAGTTTGAAATATTTGAAAAGGGGCTTTTGGGAGGTTTTTGAAATTTCCATGTTTGAAACCCAAAACCACTTCTCTTCATGCTTGACTTCATAAGACGGAGTTTAGGGGTTAGGGGGTATAGATACATGATTTGTCTGGTTTGGATATACCTAGACCTTGTTTATCAACTTTAATGCTTACTATATAACATAAGAAAACTATTTGCTTTGGTTTTTCTTTTTGCTGATTTTTTTTTCAATTTTGATGCCCATTTGAATCTTGGTCAAATCCTAGGTTTGACCATGGTTTAAACAAGTTTAAATCATGAATATGAAAAAATAAGCATCTATCCTTCTTAGTCACCCCAAAATGTAGCTCTTGGGAGGGTTTTTGAAATTTCCATGTTTGAAACAAAAAAACCACTTCTCTTCATGCATGCTTGACTTCATAAGACAGAGTTTAGGGTTAGGGGTGTAGATATATACATGATTTTCTAGTTTGAATATGTCTAGACCTGTTTATCAACTTTAATGCTAACTATAGACATAAGAAGACTATGTGCTTTGGTTTTTCATTTTTCTCGTTTTTTTCTTGAATTTTATGCCCATATATTTGAATCTTGGTCAAATCCTAGGTTCAACCAAGATTTAAACAAGTTTAAAACATGGAAATTAAAAGGTAAGCATGTATCCTTCTTAGTCACTCTAAAATGAAGCTTTTGGGATGTTCTTGAAATTTCCATGTTTGAAACCCAAAACGACTTCTCTTCATGCTAGACTTCATAAGATCGACGGGGGGTAGATACATGATTTGTCTGGTTTGGATATACCTAGACCTCGTTTATCAACTCGAATGCTTACGATATGACATATATAAGAAGACTATGTGCTTTTGTTTTTCATTTTTCTGGTTTTTTTGAATTTTGTGCCCACCCATTTGTATCTTGGTCAAATCCTAGGTTTGATAATGATTTAAACAAGTTTAAAATATGAAAATGCAAATGTAAGCATGGATCCTTCTTAGTCACTCTAAAATGAAGCTTTTGGGAGGTTTTGAAATTTCCATGTTTGAAACCCAAAACCACTTCTCTTCACATGCTTGACTTCATAAGACAGAGTTAATTAATTTAGGGGTTAGGGGGTATAGATACATGATTTGTGTGGTTTGAATATGTATGGACCTTGTTTATCAACTTCAATGCTTACTATATGACATAAGAAAACTATTTGCTTTGGTTTTTCTTTTTTCTGATTTTTTTTTTCAATTTTGATGCCCATTTGAATCTTGTCAAATCCTAGGTTTGACGACCAAGATAATTTAAACAAGTTTAAAACATGAAAATGAAAAGGGAAGCATGGATCCTTCTTAGTCACTCTAAAATGAAGCTTTTGGGAGGTTTTTGAAATTTCCATGTTTGAAACCCAAAACCACTTCTCTTCACATGCTTGACTTCATAAGATAGATCGAGTTTAGGGGTTAGGGGGTATAGCTACATGATTTGTCTGGTTTGAATATGTCTAGACCTTGTTTATCAACTTTAATGCTTACTATTATGACATAAGAAAACTATTTGCTTTGGTTTTTCTTTTTGCTGATTTTTTTTTTCAATTTTGATGCCCATTTGAATCTTGTCTAATCCTAGGTTTGACCAGGATAATTTAAACAAGTTTAAAACATGAAAATGAAAAGGGAAGCATGTATCCTTCTTAGTCACTCTAAACTCGGGTTTTGCCCAGTTCTACGGATCAAGGGTTCAAAAAATCCAACTACGGGGTTCGAACAACACGATTCTAATCCAAGAATTTTTCGACCTCATCCAAATGGCCTCAAGCTATAGGGTTAGCATGTAGTGCAGTTTGTGTGAAAATGTATGCACTATGTGTGCTATAACTTGTATGTCTTTCAAATTTGAACCAAATTTGAATAAGTTTGAAATATTTGAAAAGGGGCTTTTGGGAGGATTTTGAAATTTCCATGTTTGAAACCCAAAGCCACTTATCTTCATGCTTGACTTCATAAGACATGAGTTTAGGGGTTAGGGGGTAGATACATGATTTGTATGGTTTGATATGTCTAGACCTTGTTTATCAACTTTAATGCTTACTATATGACATAAGAAGACTATGTGATTTGGTTTTTCATTTTTCTTTGTTTTTATTTTTCTGCCCATTTGAATCTTTGTCAAATCCTAGGTTTCACCAAGATTTAGACAAGTTTAACACGTAAATGAGTTAACTTGGATTTCCTACCCTTGAATCCATAGGAAACTTTGTTCTAATGCACTATAATAATCAATCGAGTTTTTACACCAACAAGTCTGTCACTTACGTGTGGTGCCCACGCGTGAGGTCCCACACTTCAGTGAGCACAAGTCACGTGCAGTAGGTACGCAAACTCCCAGCCATCTTCTTTGTCAAGAGAAGACGCATCAGATGCGTATTGGAAGTCTGTGGGTCCTTCTGGATCCTTCGGTTGTCCCTCTCACAAAAAAAACAAATCTCTCTCATTCTCGGCCTCGCTCGACTCGCTCGCTCGCTCGCTCGCACCTCCCCGCTCACCGACAAACCCCGCACAAAAGTCAACATCATCACCCGAAAAAGGGGACATGTAACA